>NC_081412.1:530940615-531540615 GCF_030272615.1 Cryptomeria japonica | reverse complement strand
GTTGGAAAATGCAAATGTTGCAAAGTTATTATGAGCAACTTTTGCAACTTTTTACAACTTTTACATAGTTGAGCAACTTTTGCCCAAATCAAACCTAGGTCACTTGTAAAGGTTCAAATGACCTCAAAACCTCCTAAACTACATCATACCAACCTATTCTAACTCAAAATCAACTTATTCTACCAAGTACTCTACCTAGCACCCTTAAGAGCCCATAGGCCAACATTGGCCAAACAGTATCTCCTAGGGTCTTTACAACATCTGAGCACTTATTCGAAAACCTATTAACCTTATTACAAACCAAAATCACATGATTCTAAACTCCTGGAACCTATACAACAAAATTGTTTATGTGCTCCTGCACCATACTCCGAGGGTAGGAAGAACTCAAGTCACTTGAGTGGATAAGGCTTGGATAGTGGTACGATGTTGTATGATGTCTTTCTTGGACATCCATGTAGCTTCTGACTCTGGTAGCCCTACCCATTTGATTAGATATTCTATATAGACTCCTTTCCTAGTCTTTTTTCACAACTTTAGAATCCAAAATGCATTCCAATGTGACCGGTTGGCTTGGAAGTAAATCTTGTAACCAGTATACATCTTCTATAGTAGTGGGTTCTTCTTGGTTTGTAGCTATCTGAGACCCTTTGTATGGATACAAATCACTTACATTGAAGATTGGTGATATGCCCAAGTTTGGAGGTAACTCTAACTCATAGGCATTATTGCCAAATTTATGCATCACCTTAAGAGGTCCAATCTTCTTCATGCATAGCTTGCTAGGTTGTCCCTTGGGTAGCCTCTCCTTCCTCAAGTAGGCCAACACTAGATCACCAACCTTATAGTGTACTTCTCTTCTTTTCTTATCTGCTAGTGCCTAGTACTTCTCATTGTGCTGATGCAATGTCTTCTTGACCTGCTCATGTAACTCTTTTATATTCTCTACAAATTTTTCCCCTTGTGCACTTCTATGGTCCATAGGACTGGGGTCTCTAAGTTCCAAGATACCCCTAGGATGACATCCATAAACAATTTCAAAGGGACTCCGACCTGTGCTTCTATTAACTGAGTCATTGTAGGCATACTCTACTTGACCCAATACTAGATCCCAAGATTGTCCATGTTGTTTGGTGAGACATCTCAACAAGCTACCTAAGGATCTATTAACCACTTCAATTTGATCATCTGATTGTGGATGGTATGTTGATGAAAAGGAAAGTTTGGTGCCTATTTTCTTCCATAAGGTTCGCTAAAAGTGACTTACAAATTTAGTGTCTTTGTCACTCACAATGATAAGCGGTAAGCCATGCATCCTCACAACTTCCTAGAAGAATAGCCCTTCTATGTAAGAGGCACCATTTGTGCATTTGCAAGGCACAAAGTGTGTCATCTTGTTGAATCTGTCCACTATGACAAAATCAATATCATACCCTCTTGGAGTCCTAGGTAAACCAAGTACAAATTCCATGCTCAAACATTCCCAAGGTCTGGCTGGTATGGCCAATGGCTGATATAGCCTTGCATTGTTGGAGGTTCCCTTAACTCTTTGACATATGGGACATTTCTCCACAAACCTTCTAACATTTGACTGAAGTTTATGCCAATGATAAAACCGTCCAACCTACTCTAAGGTCTTGTCAAGAGCAAAATGTCATCCTAGGCTACCTTGATGCTTCTCCTTAATGATATTATCTCTCATAGAGCACTAAGGTATGCAAAGTAAGTTTCCTTTAAAAAAAAGGCCTTCCTGCAACATAAAATCAAAATAGGCAACATGACAAACATTAGTAAACTTGGTGCAAACTTCATATGATTCACCAAAATCCTTGTCACCTTGGTATAGGTCTTTGAGATCATTTAACCCCACACTTTGGAGCTGCACTTCTTGGATGGTAAGAAATCTTCTACTTAAGGCATCTACTACCTTATTGGTGACTCCTTTCTTGTGTTTGATGGAAAAGGTATAGGCCTACAAGTGCTCAACCCATTTTTTGTGTCTTTGATGTAACTTCTCCTGTCCTTTCAAGAAGCTAAGTGCATGGTTGTTAGTATAAACTATGAATTCCCTGAGAAGTAGATAATGCCACCATTTCTTAAGGGCTTGTACCATGTCATACAACTCTAGGTCATAGGTAAAATACTTTTGTTTGCCTCATTGAGCTTCTCAGAGAAAAATTGCTACCGGATGACCTTCTTGACTCAAAAGTGCCCCTATTTCCAACTTGCTATCATCACACTCCACTGTAACGAGCTAATTGAAATTAGGGAGCCTAAGATGAGGTATTTTTGCTATTTTTTGTTTTAACAACTTAAACCCGTTGTCTGCTGCACTAGTCCACTTAAACTGACATTTCATTCCTCCTTTGATGGTGTTCAATATGGGTGCACATACATGGCTAAACCCTCTAATAAAATTCCTATAGAATGAAGCTAACCCATGAAAAATTCTCACATCTCCTATTGACTCAGGAGTAGGCCAATTAACTATTGCATCTACCTTTGTTGGATCCATTTTCAAACAACCCTGAGAAACTACAAAACCAAGATATACTAGTTCAGTTTTGAAGAACTCACACTTGTCTAAGTTGATCATCAACTTTTCTTGATGTAGCTTCTTCAAGACCTGATCCAAATGTTTGATATGCTCCTCCCTTAACCTGCTAAAAATCAAAATGTCATCAAGATAAACAATCACAAATTTACCAATAAACTCTGCAAGCACTTCATTCATGAGTCTCATGAAGGTTCTAGGTGCATTTGTGAGCCCAAAGGGCATCACCAACCATTCATAGAGCCCCTCATTAGTCTTAAAGGTTGTTTTCCACTCATATCCAGGTTCGATCCTTATTTGATGATATCCTAATTTCAAATCCACTTTTGAAAACTAACAAGTCCCTCCTAGGTAGTCCATTAGGTCCTCAATTCTTGGCATTGGAAACCGGTATCTGATGGTAGTCTTGTTGATGGATCTTGAGTCGATGCACATTCTCCATTTGCCATCTTTCTTAGGTACCAAAATAGTAGGCACTGCACATGTGCTTAGACTCTTCTTTATCAACTCCTTATCTAGCAATTCTTGCACTTGTCTTGCTATTTCTTCATTTTGAGTAGGTGTCATTTTTTAAGAAGCTTTGTTTGGCAAGGTAGCTCCAGGTATGAGGTCTATCTAATGGTTCACATCTTTGTATGGGGGTAAGACATCTGGTATCTCATTGACAATGATGTCCTTGTACTAGTCCAACAAGGTCTTCACTTCTTGTGGTACTACCGGTTTGGGTTTAGTCTTTTCCTCTTCTTTTGGTTTCACTATGATGGCATAGCCTTGGTTCCCTTTGTGCTTCAACTATTTGAGGAACTCTTTCCCACTAAGAAACATCACACTTGAACCTACATATATTTCTTCTCCTTGAACAACTAAAGGATCCATTTAGAACTTCCTACCTTCCTTGACAATAACATAAGAATTCTTCTCCCCATCATGTATGGCTTTGACATCATATTGCCAAGGGCGTCCAAGAAAAAAATGACATGCATCCATGGGTAGTATATCACATAGTACCTTGTCCTTATACTCTCCAATTTCAAAGTCTACCCAAGCTTGCTCATCAATTAACACATGTTGTCCTTTACTCAACCATGATACCTTATAAGGATTGGTATGTGGCAACCTTTTCAACTTCAGTTTGTCAACCATCTCAACTGCTACAATGTTCTCAGTAGATCTTGAATCCACTACAACCTTAAAATATTACCATATTATTTTCAAGTGGTTTTAAAGACTGTCATTCTTTGAGTAGGTTCTTTGGCTTGCGGTACCTTCAACAAGGTCCTCCTTAACATCAGGTTCTCTCCATCTAGAATTGGTCTAGCTTTGTTGATTGGTGAGGTAACACTTTGATTGTCTTCCTCTTGCACCAACTGAGTTCTTCTTTCACCTACATAAGAACTTGAAGTCTTTTTAGGACACCGGTTCATTGTGTGGCCCACTTGATGACAATGGAAGCATTTACCAGTGAAGACTATGGGTCCTCTTCCTTGAGTACCAAATCTGCCCCTAAAACTGTTTCTTCCTCTAGAGCTACCTCTAAACGAACCACTCTTGCTAAAGTTATCCCCACTATGTTCAGATTGATTGCTTTCTTCATTCTTTCCAGAGTTATGACCCCTTCCAAAAGTGCCTCTTCCTCGGAATCCTTTACCACCTCTACCTCTTTGATTGAACTCACTTTTCCTCTTTATCTTGTCCTCTGCTCTCAAGGCCAACTGAAAACTCTTATGAACTATCTCAGGTGCCAACATGCTAATTTCATCTTGAATGTGTTGTCTAAGGCCATTTAGGTATCTTGCTACCTTCTCCACTTATTCCTCTTGTTTCCTTGCTCTTAGAGTTAGTTTGTTGAACTCCTTTGTGTAAGCACTCACATCCATTTCCCTTTGCTTCAAACTCATCAAATTCTTGTGTAACTGCACCTCATAATCTAGAGGTAGGAATTGAGTTTTGATTCTGATCTTCATTCTCTCCCAAGATTTGATCTTCTTTCTCTCGGTTTGTTCCCTTTATTCTTGCATCATGTTCCACCACACTAGAGCTAATCCTTTCAATTTGGTCTTAGCCATATTGACCCTCTTCTCTTTGGAAACCTCCTTGTATTCAAAATAATTGTTCAAAGCTTCTATCCAGTCCAATATCTCTTCTCCATTTAGGCTTCCACTATAAACCGGTAATTCATCTAGGCTATCCTTGTTCAGTGATTTAAGGGCATCTAAAAAGATTTGTTGATCTTTCTCCAACTACTTCTTTTCTGTTACCATTCCTATCACATTTGTATCTTCATCATCAGTTTCATCACCCCACTCTGTGATCTTGCCCTTACCTTTCTTGGAGTCTTGCTCTTGGGCTTCATTAATCATATCTTGGACCAACTTCGTAATGGCCTCTTGACTCATTGCCTTAGGTGGCATTTTGTTGGCTTCTGATTCTACCTCTTGGTCTGACATACACCACTTTTTTTAATCAAGTGGCCCTGATACCAATCTGATGTAGAGAGGATGCTCCCTCCTATTGGGTTTGCTTATTATTGATGTCTCTCTAGGCAATCTCTTGAACCATCCAATGGTTCCACACTATCCCAACCTTCCAAAGGCTTTAGGGTGCACCCTTAATGACCTTACCTAGGTCCTTAGACTATGGTGACCAACTCTTGTCTTGTGAGTGTCCAACGCTTCTTAATTGAGACTCTCCTTCTCAACACCTTCTCACACCTTCACCAAGAGCCAACCCCCTCTACCTTAGTATCTCCTCTCACGCATTCCCAACTCACCTAGTGTTGATTTTCTTTTGTTTTCTAACCCTATCCCTTCATCTAGGTCTTTGGAGATTACCGTTTCCAAGCTTAAGGACCAATTTTCTCTTTTAGGCCTACTAGGAGACCTAGCCCAATTAGCCCTACCGATGAGGTATTTTTCACTTATCTACCCGAAGTCCTAAACACCCCTATAAACACTTTGTCTTTTCAGACACCCTTTTGGTATTTTCATACAATATCTCAGAATTGGATATGGGTTTGGTTTCTAACCCACCTAACCCTTTTTAGGCCTAATTCCCTCCTTTTTAGCCTACAAAATAGGGTTTTGCTCAAATGACTTCACCAGTCCAAATGGCCAAGGATTTTGATGATTGTCTCAAGTTTGTACACCCATGAGGATGTCCAATCCAACCTAGAATCAAATCCATCAACAGATTTACCCATCTAGGGCCTATTGTCCATGATCTCCATTGCTTGCCAACTCAATGTGCTAAGCCTAGGGTATGGTGGCAAATCTGGAGTTTAGCCTCCCTTGTCTTAAAAACAAATTGAAAGCATAATTTACAAGGCCTCCTATAATTCCACAAGGTTTCAGTATGGATTTCCACCATGGAATGCTAGGTATGAGCCATAGAGTCTTCAAAACCCTTTTTTTAAGGTCTATAGGACACGCCTACAACAAAAATTGATAAAAATTACAAACTATAACACTTCAAAACCTCAAATCACCATGAAATGAAAGTTATGTCTCTTCTCTAACCATTTATTCTTTAGTCTAGCTTGGAAGTCTATACAGACCATACAATGTCAATGAAACTCAACTTAACTCGCTGAAAAAACAATTTTTGAAAGGCTAAACTTGCTTTTCTTCATTCAAATCTTCAACCAACATTCTCATTGCTTGTCCCAAGCCTTATATTGGCCTTGGGTTTGTTACAATTGTCTTTTTACTGAAAAAGAAAACCAACTAGCCATTGGTGTTTGGAAAATGCAAATGTTGCAAAGTTGTTATGAGCAACTCTTGCAACTTTTTACAACTCTTACATAGTTGAGCAACTTTTGCCCAAATAAAACCTAGGTCACTTATAAAGGTTAAAATGACCTTAAAACCTCCTAAAATACATCATACCAACCTATTCTAAATCTAAATCAACTCATTCTACCAAGTACTCTACCTAGCACCCTTAAGAGCCCATAGGCCAACATTGGCCAAACAGTAACTCCTAGGGTCCTTACAACATCTGAGCACTTATTCGAAAACCTATTGAACTTATTACAAACCAAAATCAAATGATTCCAAACTCTTGAAACCTACACAATAAAATTGCTCATTTGCTCCTGCAGCAAAAGGGCACAGAGAAAAAGAAACTAAATAGGAAGAAGAAAGGAAGATTTATAGAAGAGAGACTACATTCTTGATTGATGGTTTGAGTTGGAGATGAACTGCCTCTGCCTTTTAGAAATTGTCTTCAAAATAGGAGTCTTTTTCTTGAAATCTTCACCAACCTGCATAAGCTTTATTGCTTGGGGTCAAATTTTAGAGGAAATCATGCAAAAGAGGGCCTATAATGGCTGTAAATTGAAGTTGAACTGTTGGGAAACCCATCTCAAGTGGTGTTTGACCCATGTGGAGGCTTTAACTGCACTTATACTGCTGTAATCACCTCAAAAGCTCCTCTTTTTTAGGTCAAACTTTTGCGAACTTAGATTCCATCTTTTACTCTCCTGGTCTATCTTTCAAATTGATCAAGATTGCTTCTTAACATGAATACATGATATTAGGCTTATGAATTAAGGTTAAGTTTGACTTATCCTTATCAGGTGTAAGAGAAGCTTGAAAGAGATTTTAAGCTATTCTCAATCTCCTATATTTGTTTAAGTGTTCAATGACTTGGAAATGATAAAGATATGATGATCTTCTGGAGACTTAGAAACTACTCTATCCTTGGTTGCATCTATTACTTATCTTTTTCATCTATCACTTATCTTGTTTGTGACATTCTTCTTTTGTGGTTCCTAGTGTTGTCTACTTGAGGATGATGCAAAGCATTGAGATATCTTTTGGTCTCTCCCATATTGACTCAAAAGACACATGTGTTGCCTTCTTCCATGGTGGTTTCCTCTCTTTGGGGGATGAAAATGATTCTATGCATATCTATATATATATATATATATATATATATATATATATATATTGATGAATACTAAGAGGGGGGGGTGAATTAGTATGCCAAAAATCTCTAATCTAAAACACTTAAACAATCTGAAGACAAACCGGTAAAACAGTTTAACAAACAAATCGGTTATCACACATGCAAACCAAAATGCAAGTAAAGCATTCACCCACAAAAGCAATACAACCATAACACAAGATATTTGACGTGGAAACCCAAATGGGAAAAACCACGGTGAGATGGAACTCACAAGTCACTATCTATAGAATAGAAGCCAGACCGGTTAAGGTCATACAATGTTCTTCACCAGAACAGATCCTGTTAGGATTCTCAATCTCTGTTAGGAGATAAGTCCGATTAAAGACTACCTTGCTAGAGGATTTTAGATTCACAGTGGTGAACCACCTTGTTAGAGGATTTTACAAAGGCTTTTAGGCCTACCCGGTTAAGGGCTACAGACTTGTCAGAGATGTGAGTAATCAACAAGTGTTTGATCTATCTAATAGCACAAACTGCTTGGTTAGATCCAATGTAGTTTACTGCTAATGCATTCTAGCATTACTTCAGTCTTCTCTATCTCTCTCTCAGTTACAACTTGATCTTCTCAGATAAGGTCACTCTTTCAAAAACTCAACAAATCACCTTAAACCCTAGTCACAACATAAACCCTTTCAACAACAACCTAAAACCCTAGACATGATGTCCTTTTAAAGGAATTTGATTTCATGTTGGTCCAATAGGATTACATTACAATTTCCTAGGTTCAATGAATCTAGACATACTCAGTAACACGACACAAAAAGCACCGTTAGTGTGTCGGCACCATCAATCAAATGATGGATTGGTATCTCATCATGAAATGTTGGTTGGTAACTCATCATAGAGTATTACCGGTTCATGCAAAATACCGGTTGTCAGTTTGACAAAAATAAAGACTGGTAAGAATGTGTTATGCCGCTTTGCTTCCTCGTACCACTTGAGATCTTCGAACCACTTGGGGTTGACATGCCGCTTCAGATCGGGAAACACATTCTGCAAAATCACCAATAGTCTAAAGACTAGAATACAACATACCGGTTGGAACAAATACCGGTTGAGCTCTAGCTCATACATATAACGGAGATCTCAATACAAGTGTGTGTCCATTAATGACAATCACAACATAAACATCAAAAATGCCCCCTTTGGCATTGATGGCAACACTTAGGAAAATGAAATTTTGACATCTAAGTGTTTTACAATTAAAAACATGTCATTAACAAAATTGCTCCCCCTAAGCATATACACTATCCCTTAATCAATACAATGTATAGCAATTTTGCATATAGAGCATAAACATTGAGATATCAGAGCATATAGCATATATCAAAACATATATCAAAATTTTAAAACCAGATACTTCTCCCTATTCATCTCCAAAATAGATAGAGTACTTCTTCCCCTTTGCCAATAATGACAAAGTACCGCTGAACAACCCTGTTTCAATTTGATATTGAAATAATAAAAGTTTATGACAACAATGAATAATACTTGTCAAAAACTGATTTATAGTCCTGCAAAAATTGTTTCATGGATAGAGACCAGGACTCAAGTAGGGAGGTTGCCACTTCTTTCTCTGTTTGCATCTGGGATACCTGTTCCTCCATGGCATCAACTGTGCTCAGCTCCTGCGTAACTATCAAGGCATCTAGGTTTAGATAACACTTCTGAAGAATTTGCAGACGTGGAAGTAAAACTAGTTGTAGCTCCTACAAATCTCTAGATCGTGTACTGGTCTCTTGCTCCATTTTGGCTGATTGGATCTGGAACCGGTGAACGGTTTGCCCATAAGTTGCAAAGGAATCATAGGGTGACTTAAATATGCTCAAGTAGGACTGTGAGTCTGTTTGAAGCTTTTGCTTCTGAGTTGGCACATCATCGCAAAATAGATGGGGTTGACAGATTTTGCTTAGTAGCAAGTTTCCCTCATCCAAAGCGTCCCTTATATCCTTTTGGTCTTTCAAAAGTTTAGACCGGAGCTCATTCAACTTTTTCACCAGAGCAATGTTAAGAGCCTTTTGATGCTCTTTCTTGACGTTTGCCTCAGTTGCTTCTTCCAGGCTCTACACCTGATCATCCACTACAATACATAGTAGTTTGAGCTGTGCTAGTGATGATTCAGTGCTGGGAAGATTGGTACTGGGGATCAGAAAAAATAAGGGTTTCTACAGCTGCTTGAATGATATCTTGCTCCTTTTTCCTTCGTATGATTTCAAGGCGCTCTTGACCAACCTTGATGTTCTGCATAAGCTCCGACTCACTGGTAGACTAGAGATCGATAGGACTGGAGATATCAGTCGGCTTGGCTTGACTCCCGGTTTCCTTCGGAGTCTCCATCTGTGTGCTCTTCATTGCTTCTGCTACCTTGTCTGCTTCTTCCTTCTTCCTTTTCTCTGCTTCCTGCTTCTATTCTTGTGCCTTGTCTTCCTCTGCTTTCTTTTTCGTCTCTGTTTCCTTCCTCTTCTCTTCTTCTTTCTCTTCCTCTTCCTTCTTCTTCTTTTCTTCCTCTTCCTTCTTCTTTTCTTCTTCTTCCTTCTTCTTCTTTTCTTCCTCTTCCTTCTTTTTCTTTTCTTCCTCTTCCTTCTTCTTCTTCTTTTTTTCCTCTTCCTTCTTTTTCTTCTCTTCCTTATCCTCTTCTTCTTTCATTTTCCTCTCATCTTCCTCTTTCCGCTTTTTCTCATCTTCATCTTTTCTTTTCTTCTCTGTCTGTTCCTCAACCACTTCCTATGTGTCCTTGGCTTGCTCACTGCCCTATTCGGCTTGTCGCTCCTATTCTATTCCTTCAGAAGGTATGTCCTGAGTGACATCTTCTATGTCTAGTGCATCGACATCAATAGTGTCGATTGGTTCTTCAACTAGGTTTCCTTCTTCATCAAAAACTTCATCCGATTTGGATACAACCGGTTCTTTTTCCGCTTGGAGGTTGGCCATTCGTGCTTTGTGAGAATTGATAGCATAGTCCATATGCTGATGAGTGTCTTTTTCAACATGATCAATTCTCCCCTCCAACAGCTAGAGTCTTCTTCTCCTTGTGAAGAAGAGTCCTTTATTTTGATCCAAGACATCAAATAAATCTGAATTTGAGAGGTCGAGAAAGTACTGTGCAAAGACTTTCTCCCTAATCTCCTGTTCTTTTTCAATGGCAATGCACCATTTATTATCTAATGCTTTATATAAAGAATCTGGTGTCTAAGATTTTATCTTTGATGGTGACCGGTCATTTTTACACAAATAAATAATGATTTCCTATAATACTTCTTCTTTCTCCTCTTCACGATGCGGATGCTGTCGGTTCATTCTTCTTCATCTTCTTTGTCTGTCTGGCCTTCTTTGGCTTTTCATCAGACTCAGTCTCTTCGAAGTCCGGTTCATTTGACTTAGTCTTCCTTTTTCTTTCAAAGACTTTTGTCGATGTGACTTCCAGTTTCTTCTTTGCTGGTGACTGCTTGGTCACTCTTGGAGTTGCAGTGGTAGCCAGTGCCGATGCTGCAGGCACTGCCTTGGCTTTCTTTGCTGCCGGTTCTTTTTCTTTCTTAACAGATGGTTTCTCAGCTGGTGCAATCCTCTCCAAGTAGGTTCCAGTCCTCTTAGCCTTAGGATCAAGGGGCGAGGCAATAAGGGTTGAGGCATACCCTTCCAACATATCATACATAACCTCATAGCCCATTAGCTCCACTTCTTCCATTCTAGGCTCAATAGCCTCCATTAGACATGTGTCCACCTAAATGGTGAAATAGATGTCATCTTCGTATTTCTTAACGATGTCACCTGAGATCCTTACCCTTTGACTCATCTTCCTTCTGAACTCATCAAAATATTTGTTCAGCACCTCAGGGTAACTAGTTCCAATGGCATGTATGCTTTCCTTGATTTGCTTGGTTACCGGTTAGTCAGGAGACCACTGGACATCTCCTACTCCAGGAAAGTAGCCTTGGAAATAGAAAAACAACCCAACCAATAGTTGTTCGAATTTGAATCTTAGTGCATTATCTTGTTTAATCGACTTCAGGTTAGACAGGAGTTGCCTTTGCATACTGGTGCATAGGTCAAATGATGTGTCCTCTTCAATCATCCGGGAAGTGGCATTTACCGCTACAACAGATACAAAATTAATCCTGCTGGCTAAGAATGTTCTGTAACCTATCACCATGCAGGCGTATTTCACCAGATCATCCTTGATAGGGTTAACTGTCATACCTTGTGAGTCACTTGTTGAACCGGTGAGCTTGGCCATTTCCATTTTGCTTACCATTCTTAGGGCTGGCACTTCCCCTGTGTTACAGAAACTAGTGACTGCATGAATTTCCTGTGGCGTGATATCATGCGTCCTCTCCAGGTACATCTTATCACCATGGACTCTGCTCAAAATGATCCTGATATGATCCTCTGTAAAATCTTCCAGAAAGTATACTGCATTATGGAGTTTCTTCTTCTCTAGGATACTAAACTCCGGTTTGATTTTCTTGTCCTTGCCGCAAAATAAACCTAACTGGGTGTGAATCTCTAAAGACCCCAGGTCTTCTATTTTGCAATCAATATAATCTAAAATTCCCTCTTCAACTATGACTCCAGCCAGAACTTGTGATAAGGCATTATAATTGGACTTCCTTTGAATGAAACTCTCCAACTCAATTGATGTACTAGAACTAGTATGAGATGCGGAAGCCATTGTTGAGTATTTCAAGAACACGAAAAAATACCTTTAAAACACAAATTTAGGGCTTCCTAATTCTGCTTCACTCTAATCTCCATCGGTTGCCAAATCATCGCTTTGTGTTCTCCACGACCATTTGCAAACTGAATTTGAATCACCTTCAAGATTATTCAATTTCTTGAAATCTTAGCTCAAATCACCTTTTCTTCGTTCTGCACTTTGAAAAACTTCTCTTTGCTCGAAAACAGATAGTGAGAAATGATTTAAAAAATGCTTTTATACATGCCTCTCACCTACCGCCATTAATGCTCCTCTATTAGGGCATAAACCCTAATTTGCCTTTTTACCGTTTCCGATCTTCTGCCAAGCGACAGGTATCACATACCGGTTAAGGTCTTTTACCGGTGTAATCGGGGGTTCACAATCATTTCGTCGTTTGCTCCCCCTAAGCCTCTTTGGACCTTAGTTTGCTGGTTCCGATATTTCCACACTAGGTGCAGAATCCGATTCCTCTTCCAACATTGTTGGTTTCTTCCTCCAGGTTTTTTTCATGTCCGCTTGAACTTTTTCAACATCAACTTCTCCTTTCTGAGTGATCGGTATATCATCAAATATACTCTTTCTACTTCTATAGAATCTTGCAATGTGACCCGGTTTGTTGCAATGATAGCAAACCAATCCAGGTGCTCTCCAAGGTCCATTAATCATGTTTCCATTCTTCCTTCTGCATGTAGTAGCAGTGTGACCATGTCCATGACAAATCCAATAGTTTGCTCTCCATCTGGTTGCCGGTTGATAACCATTGTTGCCTGACTCATAATTGTAAGCATTAAACTGATTAGGGTTCCAGTTTACAAAAGATTCCGGACCAGCTCCTTGGGTCCTCTGAGGATATCTTCCGGTATTGTTCATGATAGACCTGCATTCAAATGCTCTATGCCCAAACTTGTTGCATGCATAACAATGACCATTGAACTTATTGGATCTAGGTACATTGTTGATAAATTAAGGAAAATTATTGTAGGCTTTGCTCCTACATACATTGGCAGTGTGTCCTTCTTTAAGACAGTTAAAGCAAACAGGTTTGAATTTTTGCTTACCTTTTTCTTTGAGTGTTGGTTGCTTCTTTGATGCTTCAGCATTTGTTCCTGAGGATTCTCCTTCCTCATGTCCAGAGAAACCAAGTCCATTGGTATTCTTTACCGGTCTAGATGACTCAAGCTTCTGCTCTAACTTGACAATACTTTTGCTGAACTTAGCAAGTATTTCCTTTGACTCAGAGAGTTCTTTGGAAATAGCAGTATTTGTCTCCATTAGGCTTGCATTTTCAGAGATGGCTATGTTCAGTTCTCCTTGCATGTCTTCCTTTTCCATTCTTCTCTCATGAAGGCGAGCAGTTAGTGCACTAATCTCTTGTTTCAACTTGGAGATCTCATGATCTCTATCCTTTACTAGATCTTCATCTTTTCTCCGGTTCTCAAGCTCTTGACTAAACCGGATAGTCAGTCCTTCCAACTCCTTTCTTAGATTGGAGCTTGAATCATTCAGCTTATTTACTTTTATAATCATGGCTTCCATATTTGCTTCATCTTCAGAACTACTTTCAGATAGCTCCATCAGCTTCTCTGCATGTTCTCTCCTTTTTGCTTGAGATGCCTTGTATTTGACCATAAGATCATCATAGGCTTGCTCAGACTGAGTGAGTCATTGAGTAAGTTCCCTCAAGGTGTATTCCACCATATCTCTTTCCAAGTAGTTAAACTTATAGAAAGGTAGGCTTTGATACCAATTGATGAATACTAAGAGGGGGGGGGGTGAATTAGTATGCCAAAAATCTTTGATCTAAAACACTTAAACAGTCTAAAGACAAACTGGTAAAA
This sequence comes from Cryptomeria japonica, assembly GCF_030272615.1. Taxonomy (NCBI): domain Eukaryota; kingdom Viridiplantae; phylum Streptophyta; class Pinopsida; order Cupressales; family Cupressaceae; genus Cryptomeria; species Cryptomeria japonica. Next base: position 531,526,559 of record NC_081412.1, on the reverse strand, counting down.
CAGTTTAATAGACAGACCGGTTATCACACATGCAAACCAAAATGCAAGTAAAGCATTCACCCACAAAAGCAATAGAACCATAACACAAGATATTTGACGTGGAAACCCAAATGGGAAAAACCACGGTGAGATGGAACTCACAAGTCACTATCTGCAGAATAGAAACCAGACTAGTTAAGGTCTTACAATGTTCTTCACCAGAACAGATCCTGTTAGGAATCTCAATCTCTATTAGGAGATAAGTCTGATTAAAGACTACCTTGCTAGAGGATTTTAGATTCACAGTGGTGAACCACCTTGTTAGAGGATTTTACAAAGGCTTTTAGGCCTACCCAGTTAAGGGCTACAGACTTGTCAGAGATGTGAGTAATCAACAAGTGTTTGATCTATCTAATAGCACAAACTGCTTGGTTAGATCCAGTGTAGTTCACTGCTAATGCATTCTAGCATTACTTCAATCTTCTCTATCTCTCTCTCTCAGTTACAACTTGATCTTCTCAGATAAGGTCACTCTTTCAACAACTCAACAAATCACCTTAAACCCTAGTCACAACATAAACCCTTTCAACAACAACCTAAAACCCTAGACATGATGTCCTTTTAAAGGAATCTGATTTCATGTCGGTCCAATAGGATTACATTACAATTTCCTAGGTTCAATGAATCTAGACATACTCAGTAACATGACACAAAAAGCACCGTCAGTGTGTCAGCACCATCAATCAAACGGTGGATTGGTAACTCATCACAAAATGTCGGTTGGTAACTCATCACAGAGTATTACCGGTTCATGCAAAATACCGGTTGCCGGTTTGACAAAAATGAAGACTGGTAAGAATGTGTTATGCCGCTTTGCTTCCTTGTACCACTTGAGATCTTCGAACCGCTTGGGGTTGACAGGCCGCTTCAGACTGGGAAACACATTCTGCAAAATCACCAATAGTCTAAAGACTAGAATACAACATACCGGTTGGAACAAATACCGGTTGAGCTCTAGCTCATACATATAAAGGAGATCTCAACACAAGTGTGTGTCCATCAATGACAATCACAACATAAACATCAAAAATGCCAACATATATATATATATACATGATACACATAAGTTATCATAATAAGCATACTGACTCCAAAGTTAGGTGAAACCACCTCGTGCTTTGTGTTTTGTGTTTATTATCCTTTGATTTGTCCTCTCTTGGGGGATAAATTATTGCGACAACGTGCTTGTCTTCTTTGGGTGTATCCTACCTTAAAGCAATTGCTCTGGATAAGGTGTACACAATCGCTTTAACGTGGGGCATACACTCTGCTCATGATCCTCTCTTTTTATACTTAAGTTACTTAGCGAACTTTGTCTTTGCTTTGTAAATTTTGGTGCTTCCTTTAATGATTCATAGTAAGAGAACCTTACTAGTTGTAGTCATGGTTCTCTCTTTCTCTCATGATCTTCCATTTTACCTTATCATTGAAGTTGTAAGATTCTAAATTCCACTGGGGGCTTGGGGAATCTTGCCTCCTTGATGTGGTGAAAGTCTTTCAATCTGAATTCCTTGTACTTTATCGACAATATTTGCCTAAGCTCATACTCCCGCTAAAGTGGGGGCTAAATGTAATGTCCTAAAATTGTACCCCTTGCAATTTTCAACTGCATTTGGGTCTTCACCTTAGTGTTTACGCCCCTCGGCCTGATTGGAGACCTGAATATGCCCATACAAGTCAAAACCTGTATTTTTCTCAACCTTGCACCTCAAGGCCACCTTGATCCTGCCTGAAAATAGGGTAAGACCACGGCGTTGCACCCTAGGATCCACTGGGACCAGGGTGTTGTGCCTTGAGATCCCCTATTTGGGACCTATCTTGGGGTCCCCCTTTTTGGCTCATCTCAAATTAGAGCGGAAAAATCCCCCCTATGTCGACCTTGTTGGACATTGTTGCTGCTAGGATATGTTGTTGTAATTGATGTCAACATATTCCTACTTCGGTGATTGCAGATTAGTTTATTGGGATCATGGTTTAGTATATGGAGTATTTTTAGTATAATTATATATTTCTGTATTGGTTTTGGTGATCCAGAAAGCTTAATTGATCATATCAGATGATCTGGTTTTGTAGTTTGTTTATCTAATCAGTGCTTTGCAGAGTTCAATATTTCCTCTAGTATATTTCGGTGTGATCATATCTTGAGCTTAGATTTTGGGAGATTGTTTTTGATGATATTTTGTATCTTCATTTCAGATGGTTTGTGATTTGGTGCCTCACAAGTTATCTTTTCATTGTGATAGTTGTTGTTGTTTGTGTATTCTTGAGGTTCAGATGTTGATTGATGAAGATTTGAAAAGTGGTGTTGGTGCAGCTGATACTGATGACTCTAACGTGCTTGTTGATATTTCTTAATTGTGTCATATTTGTTTTGATGATCCACATTGATCGTTGTGCAATTTCTTGGTGATTTTATTGAACCGGTGATGTTCTTCGTGTTATATGGTTTTCTCGGTGGTGTAGCATGTTGCGGTTAATCTTGGCATGATTTTCGATGGAATTTAGCATTTGAATATTTGGTTTAGGACCATTTTATGTCATGTATATCATTATATTAGTCTGGTGGTCAATCGTTGTATCGTGTGATGTAATTTTGTAATTGTGAGTTGAGGATTTTGCCAACATTGTTGTCAAGTGTATAAATAGGTGATATTTTCATATAATTTAGGTATTATGGTTGTGTTTGCATTATCAAAGAGTGATATATGTGTGAACAAGTGATTCATCCTTCAGTATTGTGATTGAGAAGAGATTGGTGTTGCAGAGTAGACAATAAGCTTAACTAGAACTGTCATCAGGCATTAGCAGATGTTGCTATTGCAGTTCATTTGATTCTGGATCATTGTCTGAATATTTTTTAAATCAGTAAGACTTCCCTGTAAGTCAGTGAGACTTCCTTGAGGGTTGTATCCTTTTGGGTTATCATCTTTTGAGCAGTGAGTTGTAGGTAGTGTGCCTAAATGCATGTGCAATTCCCATTGTAATATTTTCACATACTACTGCAGGGTATCATCTTATTGTGGATAGGTTCCCATCATGGTTTTTCCCTTAACTGGGTTTTCCACGTCAAAATACTGGTGTTGTCTGTTGTGCTTTCAATTTTCTTATCTTTATTATTGCAACAGTTTATTAGATCTGTATTAGTGGCTAAGTTTGTAGATCTAGTGAAAACTGATTCACCCCCTCCCCCCTCTCAGTTTTCCTTCATTGGTGTTGCCAACAGGCCCAAGTCAATTAATATGGTTGAACTCATCATATAAAACCAAAGATATTTCACTTGTGTAATTTGAATTCCTTTAACATCCAAAACCCCTCTTAAATTTTTTGACTAATAAGACCAAGGATTTATTATAAGACTATTTTTACCCCAAAATAAAAAAAAATAGGTAACAGTATCATTAACCATGATCTTGATGACTATCCTATCTCATTTCTACAAGTATATCCTATCCACATTATCTAATTGAGTGGTTACCTTTTATCCATTAAGGACGCTGAAAATTTCTATTTTTCATTCATACTTTGGATGGTCATCTATAAACAAGTTGACAACCATCAAATAACTATTTATATAGTTTCTTATTTTCAATTGGATTGGCTATAGTTTTTAGCCATGAGTGATGACCAATAATAAACAAGGGTGGAAACTATTGCAAGTTTGGGCAGAATGAGTTGTTGGTGTATTGTCATTGATGTGAACATGCTTTGGTTGTCATTAGTGATCAATTGGTATAGTTGATGTTGATTTTCATGTGAATTTTCATTGAGATATTTTCTCCACATTTCTTCTATATTGTACATCTATTCAGGCAGTTTGGCAATGTTGTTAAGCAGTGTTTAGATATATTAGATTTGGGATTTGGTACTCTGAATTGTAGTGCAAATAAAGTTGTGTTCACTAGTGTGTGACGTTGTTTGACAGTGTTTCCATGTGAAATGCATGCCCGCATAATAGTTTCTAGTGTTGTGGTTTTGGAGATAAGTTGGTAATGTTCTTAACTTCATTCTATTCAGTTGGAATAATCTCTTGGGCTTTAGAGGAATGATTTCAAAGTTTGATGGTGTTTACTCTAGGTTTGGCAAATCTCAGGTGTTTATACTTCACATTGTTACTCTGATGATTATGGATCAATGTGTAACATGTATGACATTTATTTTGGTCTCAGTTAAGGCATGTTGTGGTCCACTTTACATTATTTTTTACCATGGGAATGTTTAGTGCCGACCAAGTTTAAATTGTGTTCAGTTAAGATGCTTAGCCAACCTTGGGAGATTTTGTAAATGTAAGGATAATTAATTGAGGATGAAAAAAACAAGGAAGTGTGAGTAGTGGCATATGTGTCTCGACATATGTGATGAAGGTATGTGAAATAGGATCTATCTCCTTGATTGTTTGAGTTGAGAATAATTGTTGTTTGAATTAGTGAAAAGTGTTGGGAAGTGCAGACTTTCATGTGTTAGCTACCGAAAGTAGTGAGCCGAAGGTATCTACAAATCTTATAGTTCCAGAGGTGTATCAGTGGTAGATTCTTTCTCTTTTATTCTTCTTCATTTGGGTAGTGATCCCTCTGACAGTGAGCCTTTCTTTCTTTCGGTCAGTGAACCCTTTGGCAGTGAGAATCTAGCAGTGAGCCTTTCTTTGTAAAACTCACCTTAACTAGTGTCACCCTAATAGGTCTTCATATATTAAGAATAAGATTCTCCATGGTTTTTCCCTTAATAGGGTTTTCCACATCAAATGTGGTGTTTCATTGTGTATGACGTGTCCTTCTCTTCATATTCTTTCATGCTCATATATTTCTGTGGATTAAGTGATAAAGTTAAGTTACTATGGATTTGATTTTAAAAAATATTTAGAAGTTATGTAGACAACTGATTCACCACCCCCCCCCCCCTCTCAGTTGTCCCGTGCATAAGAAAATCCAACAATTGGTATCAGAGCTTTGGTTCCTTAGAGAAGAACTTAACTTCTCGAGGAGATCCTGATGGCGCACAAACTGACAATCTCCATGTTTGATGGATCTGACTATGCTTTATGGAAAGTGAAGATGCAAGGTTACCTTATTTCTCTTGGTTATGAAGTTTGGAAGTTAGTTACACAAAAGTACATCAAACTTGCGACTAGGTTGAACACTTTAGATGAGATCAAGGAATTTGAAGATAATGAAAAGGCAAGGTTTTCTATTTTTAGTACTCTTTCTAAGACTATATTAATAAAAGTTGTATCTTTGGAATCCGCTGATGATGTTTGGAATAAATTGGAAAATACTTATGAAGGAGATGATATAGTCAAAGAAGCTAAGTTGCAGAATGCTAAGACTAAGTATGAATTCTTGCAAATGGAAGAAGAAGACAATATAACTAGCTACCTATAGAAGATAGATGATGTTGTAAATGAGATCAATGGTCCTGGTGGAACTTGTCGGAAGACAAAGTTGTGAAAAGGGTACTTAAAACTCTTATTAAAAGTTATAGCTCTAAGGTGTCAACAATAGAAGAATCATAGAAACAAAATTAGTATACTAGAGAATACTTAGAATACTTGTATGGCTCACTACTTACTTTTGAAATGAGAAAAATTGGTACTACCAATGCAAGAATAGAAACTACATACCAATGCAAGAAGAGAAATTGCATTTAAGGCTACTAAATCAGAAAAAATAAAAAATGAGAAATCTAATGAAGAAAAGTTTGATGAGATTGAGGCGAACTTTGTGAGAAGAATGAAGAAATGAACTAGAAAGTACAAAGGTAAGTTTCCCTTTAAATGTTTTAGCTATGGAAAGATTGATCATTATGCTTCTAGATGTCTTGACAGAATTGCAAATTAAAAGAATAAGGAAATCAAAGGAAAGTTCAATATGAATGCTCATTATGTTAGAGAAGATGCTAGTATTTATGATGATTAATCTGATTATGAAGAAGATAATGAATGTTTGTTCTTGGTAGTAAAGAAATAATATTGTCCTGCTAACGCTGGCAAAATTGTGAAGGAAAAATCTTTGAAATATGCTACTAAAACAAAAGGTACTATTGTATCAGTTTTTCATGATAGAAGAGTTAAAGATGAATGGATTATTGACAGTGGATGTTCAAATCATATGACTGGTGACAAGAGTAAGTTCGTAAAGATTGAAAAATATAATGGAGGTGATGTTAGATTTGGAGTAGATCAGATGACTAGGATAGTTGGAATTGGCTCTATCAATTTTGATGACAAACATAATACTAACAATGTTTTATATGTTAAATTATTAAATCATAATCTTTTGAGTGTTGGTCAAATGTGTGGAAATGGATATAATCATTTTTTTCAAGATGATGAGTGTGAGATAAAAAAAAAAAGTCAAAAACTATGATTGCAGTAGGAAAAAGGATAGATGGAAATGTTTACTAGTTGAGGACAACTGGTGGATATTGCTTGATGACGCAAATTAATGAGAGTTGGTTATGGCACCGGAGGATGTGCCACATTAATTTTGATAATCAGGTGAGGATTAGTTCAATTCAAGCTATGAGATATTTTCCAAAAATTGCAAAGCTTGCTAATGCTATCTGCAAGGAATGTCAAGTTGGAAAACAAACAAGGAGAACTTTTTAAAGTGAAGGAACAATCTTCTACTGAACTTTTGGAATTAGTCATACTGATCTTTGTGGTTTGACCAAAACAAGAAGTCAACAAGGTGACATGTATTTCATGCTCTTAATTGATGATTACTTTAGAATGACTTGGGTTACTATCTTAAAAGAAAAATCTAAAGCTTTAAAAAAGTTCAAGAAATTCAAGGCTATGGTTGAAAATGAGATAGATAGAAGAATCAAATGTTTGAGGTTTGATAGAGGTGGAGAGTTTACTTCTGGTGAATTCAATACTTTATATGAGAATCATTGGATAAGAAGGCACTTGTTTACTCCTAGGACACCACAAAAAAATGGTGTGGTTGAGAGGATGAATAGAACAATTCAAGAGGTTGCTAGAACAAAGATGAATGAGGCAATTCTACCAGAAATTTATTGGAAAGAGGGAATACATATTGTGGTATACACACTTAACAGAGTACAAATTAAAAGAAACTATGGAAAGACATCTTATGAACTATGGTATGGAAGGACTCCGTCTGTGAAATATTTTAGAGCATTTGAAAGTAAATCTTATATTACAAGAGATGAAGAGAATCTGGAAAAGTTTGACACAAGAGCTGATGAAGGTATTTTCCTTGGCTATTCTACTAAAATAAAATCTTACATATGTTATAACAAAAGACTGAGAAGAATTGTTGAAAGCACAAATGTTAAAGTTGATGAAGACATTTCAAAGATTACAAATGTAGAGATTGGATATGAATTAGATGAGTCTACCAGTAAATAAGAAGAAGAAAAGGTTGCAGAAATAGAAGTTCAGAATGATAAGGAAGATGCTCCTGGAAAATGCTCCTAAGAGTTCGAGGTATGTGTAGAAGAAACAAATTATTGGAGACAAAAATAGAGGTGTTATCACAAGAAGTAAAGATGTTGAAGAACAGGTGAAATTATGGTTAATTTCAGAAATAGAGACAATGGCAGGTAAAAGAAGCTTGTGGTGACTAGCATTAGATGAAAGATATGAAAGAAGAATTGGAATAGATTTAGAAGAATCGGACTTGAGAACTTGTCCCAAGACCAACTGACAAGAATGTGATAGGAACTAAATGGGTATTTTAGAACAAATTGGATGAAGATGGACACATAGTAAGGAATAAGGCAAGACTTGCATGTAAAGGCTACTCACAAGTAGAAAGAATAGATTTTGAGAAAACTAATGCTCTTGTTGCAAGAATGGAAGCTATCAGAATGTTTCTATCTTTTGCGGCACACAAGGATTTCAAAGTTTAATAGATGGATGTGAAGTCTGCATTCCTGAATGGAGAATTGAAAGAAGAAGTGTATATAAAACAATCGAAAGGGTTCAAGCTATTAGACACTCTGGATATGGTCTACAAATTGAAGAAGGTGTTCTATGGATTGAAGCAAGATCCCAAAGCTTGGTATGCAAGTCTTGACAGGTATTTGCTGAAGCAAGGATTTCAAAAAGTACTGTTGAAGTTGAATATATTGTTATTGCATCTTGTTGTACATAGGTATTATGCATGAAACAAAATTAGAAGGATATTGGAATGTTGTTTGATGAGCCAATTTCTATCTTTTGTGACAATACCAGTGCAATAAATATTTCTATGAATCTGGTACTGCATTCAGGGATGCAAGGCATTTCGATCCGACATCACTTCTTGAGTGAGATTTTTTTGGGGAAATGAGGCGAAGCTTGACTATGTACCTACAAAAGAATAGATTGTTGATATCTTTACTAAAGTGCTTTCTAAGGATACTTTTGAATATCTTCGAAAGAGATCGAGGGTTATTGCCCTTCCATTTCTAAACTAGATGCATATATAGGTGCATTATTCTGGTGAAATCCATGAATATTATTATTCTGGACTAATGATTGGGGTTTCCTCTTAGGGGGAGATAAGTGTAGTTGTGAGTATTTTAGGAGTTGAGCAGAATGAGCTAACAATTTTTAAGTTTGGCCCTTTGTCCTTAATGGCAAAGGGGGAGAGAATGAGAAGTTTGGCAAAAGGGGAAAGTAAATGTGAGTAATAAAGGAGGATAGTTTTGAAGAGTAAGTGACAAAGGGAGAATGTTAGAGTACATAATTGGCAAAGGGAGAGAATAGTGTATTGGAAAGCAATGAAAATTTGGTATGAGAGTTGTTGATGTTTTGCCATCAATGACAAAGGGGGAGAATGTTTTAAGTTTGGGCAAAATGATTTGTTGGTGTTTCGCCATTAATGTCAACGTGCTTTGGTTGTCATTATTGACTGGTTGGTATAGTTGATGTTGAGTTTCCTGTGCAGTTGTATTGAGAGATTTGCTCTGCATTTCTTCTATATTGTACATCAATTCATGTAGTTTGGATATGTTGTTAAGCAATGTTTAGAGATGTTAGATTCAAGATTTGGTACTCTGCGCATTGCAATGCAAAGAAAATTGTGTTCACTAGTGTGTGATGGTGTTTGATAGTGTTTCAGTGTGAAATGCATGCTTCGCATTTCTCCGCATAATGGTTTTTGGTGTTGCAATTTTGGAGACAAGTTGGTAGTCCTTAGCTTCATTCTATTCAGTTGGCATGAGTTCTTGGGCTTCATAGGCATGGTTTTGAAGTTTGATGGTGTTTACTCTAGGTTTGGTCGACCTTGGGTGTTTTCACTTCACATTGTTGCTCTAATGATTATCCACATATCAATGTGTAACATGCATGATGTTTATTTTGGTCTCAGTTAAGATGTGTTGTGGTCCACTTTACATTCTTTTCCCCCGCAGGAATGTTTAATGCCAACCTAATTTGAATTATGTTCAGTTAAGATGCTTAGCTGATCTTGGGAGATTTTGCATATGTAAGGATGATATAAATAAAGGATAATTAGTTGAGGATATAAAAAGCAAGGAAGTGTGAGTAGTGGCATATGTGTATTGGTGTATGTGATGAAGGTATGTGAAAGAGGATCTATCTCCCTGATTGTTTGAGTTGGTAATAAGTGTTGTTTGAGTTGGTAAAAAGTGTTGGGTATTGTGGACTTTCATGTGTTAGCTACCAGAAGAAGTGAGCCAAAGTTATCTACATATCATATAGTAGTGGTGGATTCTTTCTCTTTTATTCTTCTTCATCTGGGCAATGAGCCTTTCTTTCTTTTTCTTTCAAGCAGTGAGCCTTTATTTGTAAAAATTACCTTAATCAGTATCACCCCAGAGCAAGTGTTTATATATTGAGAATAATATTCTTCATGGTTTTTCCTTTAACGGGGTTTTTCACATCAAATCTGGTGTTTCATTGTGTATGATGTGTTCTGCTTTTCATATTCTTTCATGCTCATATCTTTCTGTGGATTAACTGATAATATTAAGCTACAGTGGATCTAATTTAAAGAAAAGATTTAGAAGTTGTGTGGACAACTGATTCACCCCCCTGCCCCCTCTTAGTTGTCTCGTGCATAAGAACATTCAACAAAAACTACTAATAGCCAAGGATAATCATATGGAAAATAATAGTATGACCTGTCCATATGAAGAGGAACCAACTATAAGTGAGAAAACTTGATAGAGATATATCAAATAATCTAGATCCACAATACATATACATAAATACATTACATCTAGCACAACAACTCTACTCATATAATATTTTATATAAACTAGGAATTCAATTTACTAATCTAGGTTTGCTAGTATTCCAAATGGCTTTATTAATTTCATTTCTCTTTGAAAAAAATGAAGATTAAAATCATGTGAAGCAACTATTATTCTAAAAGTTATTCTGAAATGTTGATGAGTTAGAGGTTTTCTATGCATCATCCCGATACGAGCCAAGGACTGAGGGGTATCCATTCTGCCAAATTCACCTGGGGCACGATCTCGGCCTCATGATGTCGAAGCCTTGCACTCAGCAAGACTTGATCCTTGGTGGGCTCATTAGGAACCATTCAACTTCACCAATAGACCAAAGACCCATTGACGATCCCCTTGATTTTTTGCCATTACTGTACACAAAAAGATTTCAAACAAGCCCATTCAAAAGGTTCTTCATTTCACAATATTAACTCATTGATATAATCAAAGACCAAAACAAAACTCCAAGAAGCATGAAATTTAGCAGATCATTTAGATCTTCTGCAGCATTATTTCTTAAAACATTTGAATCAAGTAAAGACCAAAACAAAACTCCAATAAGTACGAATTTAGTAGATCATTAGATCTTCTACATCATTATTTCTTAAAACATTTGCATCCATCACTGTAATTATAGCAGACCCAGCAATTCAATATCTCAATACAACAAATCACATTCTTTATTCCTGATATGACATATCAACTTCCAAAAGTGTTAGCCTTCAGATATTCTGGTTCTTCTATCACCATTCTTAAATCGACGAATATAATGAATCGAAAAAGATGATGGATCATGAAATATGATCTTAAATGTTGATGAAAAAATTGATAATACCGTCAACAAAACATGAGCACCCAGATACTCTAGTTTTTACTTCTGACTCAAGAGAAGATATGATCCAAAATATTGATAACGCAGTCAAATGAAATACCAGATTTACAAACTTATTTCCTCAGCCCATCAGAAAAAATGCATGAAATCTCAGAAATTTATCAAAAGAGGAAGGCCAGGTGACCGAATCACTCTGGGTGATATCATTCTTCTCCTTGGGTGAGATTCTATCAGTCTGGTTAATCTCATCATACATATCTGCAAAAACTCCGCCATTAATCTCACAAGAATCATCTTAAACTCTTTGCAGAAAAGCAGTAAAAATTCTCACAAGCTGTGGAGAAACTTGGGTAGATTAAGATGGGTTTTAAAGCAGAAAGAATCTGTTCACCGACCGGCGGGCATTGGCACTTTGAATAAAGGTTGGAATTTTCTTTTCCCAACCGCCCAACAACTTGCACGTTGGGTTACTTATGCAGTACGTACATTCAATGAACCAGAAAAATTCTTCATCTTACTAAACCTGAGATTTATTGGCAAATGGGTCGGTGTGGTGCTTGACTTGAATTAGAAACAACAGCAAATGCCACCCAACTTGGAATTCACTCAAATATACGGAAGGTCCCACTGTTTAAAGATTTTTCATGGAGGAGACAATAATAATACTGAAAGCCATGCGCGGCGAAACGGTGGATATCAGTAAAACAACCTTTCAACTTACCGACATCGATGTCTTTTCTAAACCTAGAATGGAAGGAGTAAAGAGTAAAGAGTAAATTATCATGTGTTTTATTGCTAGGTTGAATATGTATACTTAGGGGAAGACTTGCACATGGCAATGTGTCTAATCATTAAGGGTGTAAATGTGGATAATGCATCTGATTTCAATCACAAGATTTTGAAATGGTCTTTTTTTCTTTTCTTTGAAATCAACATAATTAAGTTGGAATAGAATGTAAAAAGTCAAATAGTCAATGTACAATTAATAATTATTAATAGGTCTATCCCTTTCTTTCTCTTTCTACCTTCCTCCCTTTATTTCACTCCTCTCTCTCTCTCTCTCTCTCTCTCTCTATATATATATATATATACACGATAAGACTTAATTGATATCAGTTATGATCAGATATCCGGTACGTTTGTCGCCTAAAAAGTGGAGGCCGTGCTCTTTTTTGTGTCTAATCATAAGGGTGCAAATGTAAAGTTGAAAATGTGGATAATGTATTTGATTTCAATCACAAGATTTTGAAATCTTCTTTTCCTTAAATTCATTGAAATCAACATAATTAAGTTGGAATAGAATGTAAAGGATGAAATGGTCAATCTACAGTTGGAAAGTGCAATTGAAAACAATCATTAAAGAGATGGAAATTGTTAGATAGGACTCAAAATCGATGAATATTAATTTAAATTTAAATAAAATGGTGAATTTTAGTCAGAAAATTATTAACTTAGTCAAGAACATAAAGGTACTACAAGAAGGGGTCAAGTCTATAATCACATGCAAGGGTAGGCTGATCTTAGTATGTCTACAAGATTTTGAAATTGTTTTTATTTATTGAAATCAATAGAATTAAGAAGGAATATAATGGAAAGGATGAAATAGTCAATTTATAGTTGGAAAATATTCTAAAAGATATTGAAATTGCTAGATTGGAATGAAAATCGATGAATACTAAATTCAATCTTAGTAAAATGGTGAAGTTTAGTAAAAAACTATTAACTTTGTCAAGAACATCAAGGTACTACAAGAAAGCATCAAGTCTCATTACATGCAAGGTTGGGTTGATCTTAGTATGTGAATGTGAGATAGCAAAGCCAAAATGGAAAAAGAGTTGGATAGCATTACCTTGTTGGAGAAACATTTCAAGTATAAAATGAATAGAAGGTTGTTTCCTTTTACCGAGTTTTGATTCCTTTGGGCTTCTTATGTTTCTATCTTGGGTTTTTTAAATTGGTTCTCTTGTTATTTCTAGTTGATTGTTGTATTGTTTAATTTCTATAATGTTGCTCTATAAAAATCATTCACTTGTTTCTTTCTAGGTCTCAATTGAATAAGGGTTAAGTCCCTATCAAATACACCATTTTTACCCTATATCATATTACATATACTTAACACCATTTTTAACTAAAATGAAAGGAGTTGGAGTAACTTATCATGTGTTTTATTGCAAGGGTAAATATGTATATTTAGTGAGGAAGTCTTTTGCACATGGAAAAATGTGTCTAATCATAAGGGTCCAAATGGAAAGGTGAAAATATGGATAATGTATTTGACTTCAATCACAAGATTTTGATTCTTTTTTTTTCATTAAAATCAACATAATTAAGTTGGAATAGAATGTAAAGGATGAAATAGTCACCCTTGGGGTGTAGACCGATTGGTTGAGCCATTGAAAGACACGGAAAACTAACACAGGTTCAAACCTCATCTCGATCGAAAGAGCTGATTTACCTAGGTGGGGTCTGTGAATTTAGCACACGACCTAGAGGATTTAGTCTCGCCTTGCTTGGTCTGACTCAGTAACAAGGTCTAAAATGAGTCACGGGGACATCTCTGAGATATCAGAAAAAAAGGATGAAATAGTCAATCTATAATTAGAAACTCTCATTAAAAAAATATAAAGGTGAAAATTAGGGTTAGGGTCAAATTAAGATAATAAAACCACTTAATTACCTAGTTAACCATTACATTAGGGAGGAGAGGGAATCTAATAGATCTAACCTTGAAAGGTTGAGATTCTGATCAGATTTTGCGCTCTCTTTGTAGGGCCTATCTCCTTCCTAAATTGAATTAATTTGATTGTTGATGATTAGGGGAAAATAGGTGATAAATGAAGCGATCCAATAGAAACAATGAGCTACATATCTCATACGAAGCCACCAACCTAGATCTAGACAAAAGAATATGTTTCAGATTTGTTCCCAGAAGCTCAACCTGATTTTTCGGGACCAGGTAGTATCAATTCACCATGGTCCTCTGAATTTCTCGCAATCAAAAGTTGAACCTGTTCATCTTTATAAATTTTGTCGATCCTCCCAACACAATTTTATACCTGTTTCCTGTGCAGAGAATGAAAGGGTAAATTGTTGGGAATAAGGGTTTGCTTAAGTCAAACCCTAGTTTAGAAATTAACCTTGAATTAAATAATGCAAATACTGAAATAAATGTTGAATAGATATACCTTAGATCTACAATTGTTGATTATTATGCTTTGCCCTTTGAATGCAATCACAAATGTTGTATGTAATGGCATGGCAAACACATGAACATGAAAAACCCTAATCACACACATGCTTGCACAAGACTGATTTAATTTTGCTCCATAATGGTTGAATGATGAATATGCAGCCTTGAAGATCTTTGAAAATACTTGATAATGAATGATTTGCGAATGCATGAATGTTAGGTTGCTTGTAGATGGATACTTAGACTTAGATCTAAAATAAATTGATATAACGTCTTTATATAGGGTTTTCTAGGTAAATTACCGATTAAGCTAGCTTCTAATGGTCATGTATAACCCCAGGGGTCAAATCTTGGCGGGGAGACATAGCACCTGCCCCATTTCAAATTGGGGCCCCTTTGAGGGGGACCATGACGTTTTAGGGCACCATGGTCCAGACCAAGATGTACCATACCCTAGTCCCACTGCAAAAGGGACCAAAAAAGGGTGCCATGGAGGTGGGTACCCTTCTGTGGGACCCACAACAAGTTGTACATGACATCAAAGTTTGGTAATAAGCACAAATCAGACCTAGAGAGAGGATGGGGATAGAAGACACTAAAGTAGGAGCACAAACATGAGGTATAAATTGTACCAATGACAATTTATGATACTAAAGAAATGAAAATCAATCGACATAATTAAGTTGAAATAGAATGTAAAGGATGAAATAGTTCATCTACAATTGGAAGCAGTCATTAAAGAGATGAAAATTGTTAGATTAGACTCAAATCGATGAGTATTAAATTCAATCTCAACAAGGTGGTGAACTTTAGTAAGAAATTTATTAACAAGTTGTGAAGAACATCAAGGTACTACTAGAAAGGATCAAGTCTAATCACCTTAGTATTTGAATGAGAGATAGGAAAGCCAAAATGGAAAAAAGAGTTGGACAGCATTGCCTTGTTGGTGAAACATTTGAAGACAAAGTGAATAGAAGGAATGAATAGAAGGTTGTTTTCTCTTGTTGAGTTTTGATTTATTTAGTAAGAAAACTATTAATTCCATCAAGAACATCAAGGTACTATAAGAAAGGATCTAGTCTCATCACATGCAAGGGCGAGTTGATCTTAGTATGTGAATGAGAGATAGAAAAGCCAAAACGGAAAAAGAATTGGATAGCATTACCTTGTTGGAGAAAAATTTGAAGTACAAAATGAATAGAAGGTTGTTTTCTCTTACTGAATTTTGATTCTCCTAGGCTTTTTGTGTTTCTCTTGTTATTTCTAATCGATTGAACTGTATTGTTTCTCTAAAAATTCATTTTGTTGTTTCTATCTAGTTCTCAATTGAATAAGGGTTGAGACCATTTCAAAAAACAATTTTTACCCTATATCATAAAATGTATACTTAGCACTATTTTTAATCAAATACTTGGGGTTTTATTTCTAGTCAACTTTTGTATTGTTTTATTGTTATAATGTCGCTCTAGAAAGTCATTTTGTTGCTTCTCTCTAGTTCTCAATTGAATAAGGGTTGAGACCATTTCAAAAACCCAATTTTTACCCTATATCATAAAGTGTATACTTTAAACCATTTTTAATTAAATAGTTGGGGGTTTTATTGAAGCCTTTACTTATGAAAAAGAAAAAAATACAAATTATCACTTTATATTTTTAATATGAGATCATAGAGACTTTGGGAAGAGGTGAACAATTTGGATTACACTTTTCTGTTTGTCACCGTAATCTAGCCACCATTTTTTAGTGATACAAGCTCCAAATTTTTTAGCATTCTCCTTTAGAGAAAATTACTCCACAAGAGGAGGTTGATTTTAGACTACAACCCCCCTAAAAAAATTTAGCAAGAACTACCTCATTTAAGAAGTTCAGCGACTCTTAATTTCAACATATCTTCCTTTAATAACTCTAAACAAACTTCCTTACTCCTATATAATTCCTTAGAAGGATTTTCTATAATATTTTATTGCATAAGTAAAAGAGTATTAGGCATCACCTACAAGCACATCCTATAAGAGAAAATATGGAGTCATATATTAACTTAGTATATTACTCTTTCAAATGGCAAAATAACACACCATATTGCTAATATTTTCAACCCCAAGGTCCCAACATATTCTTTCACCTTCACTTTCTAGGGGTTCTCCTTTGACTTCAAGGAGTAAGGAGGAGAATATAGCTCACTAACAATCTAATGTTTCATTTTAACGTTCCTCCATCATGAAGCCTTCATTGGAACTTACTTCTTCAAAATGCACTTACTATAAAAATGTGCTAACCCAAAACAAACTAAATGCTAAAAGCTTAATTTTTGTAGTCTAGAAGTTGTTTCCATGCATATCCCTCACCTACAGATAAATTTGAACTAGAATGATCCCCCTTAAAAGAAGTCCATCTCAACCAATATGTTAGCACAAGTACTATGAGTATATTTCAAGGTGTTGAAGGATATAGAAAGAGACTTCCCTCACGAGTTATGTACATACTCTCCAAAGTTGAAAGTATCAAAAAATAAATAGGTAGATTTGGAAACTTTGTACTTAAACTAGAACGATATTAAAATTTTCAAGTATCAAAGCAAAGAATTGGAACCAAGGATCTATGTAAATTGGATCCAAATCTCAAGACCATAGACCCTTAGAAAGAATATATCTCTCTCATTTAGAGAGATACATACATTACTAAAATTATTCTACACACAAGTGTTATATAAAATGAGTTCCTTTAGAAATGACTTATAATACAATGAAACCCATTAATGAAGCTCCAAAAGCCTCACCCATAAATTATTAAATCCAATATTTAAAGCCATTTTATTATAGGCTTCTATTCTCTTAATGATCTTGTTACCTACAACCAACAATAAATAATTGACCATTCATATCAGCCACAATCATATTGAATCCCTTGAGAATTTTATTTGTTAAGCCCCTTGTTGCCACTAGACCTTCATCTATAAAATTGTGGTTTACTTCGCTATTTATCAAGATAATGAGCCTTTAGCCTAAAAGTACTCCATGAATCCTAAATGAATTTTACCTTTGAGTTCCCAAGAGAGCCACAAGAGTTTTTTCACCTAGGTCTTCTCCTTCATCACATTATCCATTTGCCTTCTTAACCTCAACATATTTTGTTTCCTCATCTAGCCTAATTTCAATATAGTGCACTTGACCTTTATCAAGGCACTTATGTCTTGGCTCCTATAGTTATTTATAATAGAAACAAAATTTCTCTACCTTGACTTTATTTCTATTTTCTTCATTTTTGTTTAATGGTGGTAGAATCTTATATGTACTTGATTTTGCCTTTTAAAATTTCTTCTGGTTTATAGATGGAACATTAGCATAGGATTTAAGACAAGATAAGGAAGACTCTAGAGATAACGGGCCTTTTTTTTTACCTCTTAAAGAGTGGAAAGTTTCAATTCATTGACCAATCCTTGAAGTGGCTCTATTGGTCCTTGTATGAATAGAACCATGATCCTTTTCTCAAATACATCAAGAAATTTGATAGCTATTGTAAGAATGAAAATGACTTAAATGAAATATGCATAAAATGTAGCTTAAATCAAATCAAATACATGCAAACCTAATGGAGATCAAATGAAATGTTTATGTATATGGATGAATATGGTTGATCAATATTTTTATAGCATGGCAACACGATCAAGATGATTAGATGATAAAATGAACAATATAATAATAGCATAAGATTGGATCTCCCAAAATAGGATGAGAGGCCTCCCTAAATAGAATTCTTAAGTAGAGAGCCAATGGATAGGATTAAGAGGTTTAATGGATGGATAATATTAAAGGAGGATTAGGGATTTGGATAAAAGTTGTAGTCATGTGACAAGTGTCACATCGGGGATGAGATCTAGGGCTTGAGATAAGGTTAGTCCAACATCCTTATGGGAATGGCTAGGATTAAAAGGTCAAGTTGATATGGATGGATAAGATATAAATTTGAGTTGACTTTTGGATAGGTCTCTAGGTTCAATGAATGGGTGACAAGGATTAAGTTAGACATGTGAAGGGGGAAAGATGGGACACTTATCACATGACTACAAAGTTAGATTATGATCCATGTGAACTATATGAGAGGCTAGGATTGAATGGATGGAGATAAAAGTAAATTAGAAATTTGTGAATTTAATTAAATTAATTAATTAATATTTATTTGTTTAATGGGACAAGATAAAGGTAAAATAATAAAATAAATAATAAATAATCATCTAATTAATGGGTTAGGATAAAGGTAAAATAATTGAATAAATAATAAATATTTATTTAATTAATGGGTTAAGGTAGGCTAAAATTAGGTGTAGCTAGGTAAGAGACAATTTTAGGTGTCTACATTTTGCCCCTCTTTAAGATAACGTTGTGAAGTAACTTCATTTTAAAGAAGATATAAAATATAATGGTTAGGAAATGGATAAGGACTAAGGGTATGATGCCCCGATCATCTAGGAAGGATGATGAGTTAGTAGGATGATGCCCCCTCGAGAGGACAAGTGTGTTAGAAGAACAACAATGTTCTCTTCAAAGGAAATATGGGGGATAACACTAAAACTAGATGAAACAAAGGATGGTGGAAAGAGTGATGAAGAAGATATGGATAAGGATGATCATCATGTTGCAATTACATAAACAAACTAGATTCAATATATGAAATAAGAGGTTGATGAGGTAGTTCTGCATCTAACCGAAGGTCATCTCCGTGTGTGCGAGGATTTTTTTTTCCATGCGTGGCGGGACGACCTCTCGGCCCTGTCGTTCTGGCTTCGGCCTACGGTAGCTTCTGCATTTACCCTGCACATTGATTCCACCCATGCCAAAGTGTTTATGGATGTCGACTCCCCCGGCTATGGGCTTTCTTTGTCATCGACCATTGTGCCTGAGTCTAAGCTAAAAAAAGACGACAAGCCGAGGACCTTTAAGGAATCCCTAGCGGAGAAACCTCGCTTCGCAGACAACGTTGTCTTCATCCCTCTTCCAACCGAGCCAACCACTCCTGATGGAGGCCAAGGAGGTAAGGGATCTGTCTCGGTTAAACTTACTATTAAGCCTAATTTACAAATGTTGCAGGCTATCACAGATGAAAAATGTATGCTTAGGAACTGTGCCATTTTCCTTGCTACATTAGATGTCAATAAGATTTTGTCCCGTAACTACTTGAATTCATGGTTGCATTCAATTTGGTCAAAAAAAATTGGGTACTCTTTCTCTTTCTCCCGTATGATACAAAAATGTGTGTTTGTGATTTTCTTTAATAATCTCGTGCATCAAAAGGATGTGGTCCATAAACAGTTTTGGACCATAGGAAGTGGGTTTTTTAGGGCTATTGCTTGGTTTCTAGATGCCTGTCATGAAAAAATTGTGTCCTTGTCCTCGCCATGATGGCTCACTATTTACAATATCCCCCCTTTCTTTTTCTTGGTAGCTTTGCTGACAGTAAAGGTTTATTTTTCTTTACTTTCAATTGAAGAAGTAAATTGTATCTCCTTGTCTGATGTGTCTTTACTGTCGGAACTCTGTCCTTCTTTAAAACCTATACCTCCGGTATCTTTTAAGTGCTTCTTATTGCTCAAAACTTTTTCCAAGGCTTCAGTGTTGCTCTCATATTTTCTCCCCATCTTTAATTCATTCTTGCTCTTTTCAAGGTCCTTTCTGAGCCTTACAATTTCTTCTTCCAAATTTTGATGCTCCTTCTCCTTCTTTATCAAATCAGAGGAAGTAACTTCACATATCCTTTTAGCTTCTTCCAATTGGAGTTTCAGATCAGAAATTGAACTTTCTTGGTCTCCTCAAGTGATTGCTTCAAACAATCTTGTTCTTCTGCAGCAACACACTTAACCTTTTTGAGTTCCCTTCTTGTTTTACTCAACTCCTCAAGAGCACTTATGAGCTCACCTGCCAAGTCCACTTCAACTTCAATGTCTTCATCTTCATTAGCTTCATCAACCGGTTCATCTAGTGCCATAAAGAAATTAGTTTCTCTTTCATCCTCACAACAGTCATTTTCTGAGGCACTTTCTTCATCTGTGGCATCATCTTAAAAAGTATGAAGGTTGTTCTACTTCCGGTTGTTTTTTCTTTCTTTTCGGTAGGCTTTCTTCTTTTTATCCTTACCCGAAGGTCTGCTGGTGCTTTGTTGCTCCTCTCTAGAATTCTCACCATAGGGACATTTTGAAGAAAAGTGTCCTATTTTACCACAATTAAAACATTTGAGAGGTAATTTTCCTTTGTACTTACCGGATCCTCTTTTAAGCTTCCTTACAAAGTTTGCTACCACTATGTCTAATTCTTCACTAGATTCTCCACGAGTAATTTTTTCCTTACCCTTTTTGATGGAGTTGAAAGCAACCTCTTTCTTTGAAGTTCTTTCACCAGTTGTTCTCATCTCATAAGTGATTAGGGACCCAAATAACTCATCCATTGAAAATGTTTTTAGATTCTTGGCTTTTTTATTGCAGACACCTTTGTATCGTACTTAGAAGTGAGAGATCTAAGTACCTTTTTGACAACAACTTCATCAACTATATCCTCTCCATGTCCTCTAATAGTGTTCACTATTTCATCAACTCTTTGAAGATAATCAACAATCCTCTCTTCATCTTTCATCTTCAAGCCTTCAAGCTGACCTCTTAGTGTTTGCAGTTTAGCCTCCTTGACCTTGACATCTCCTTCAAGCAATCTCTTCAACTTATCCAAAGTTTCATTGGCGGATGAGCAGTGCATAACCTTAACAAAATCATTATCAGACAGTCCACTAAGAATAGCATGCTTGGCCTTCGCATAGTTTTCATACTCCTTCTTAGCATCTAGATCTATAGGAAGAGCATTAGGGACAGTATACCCATTCTTCACAGACATCCAAACATCAAAACCTAGGGAGGATAGATAATTTTCCATTCTTTTGCTACAGAAGGCATAGTTGGTACCATCAAACATGGGAGCTTTGGTGGAGGAGGATTCATTCCTTTCCATTGTGTTCTTATAACAGAATCTACCCAAGCTAGAGAAAGATTTCACCAACTAGGAACCTAAGGCTCTGATACCAATAGAACACAAGATGTCAATCATTGATTATAAATGATTTCAAACAAAGTGTGCAACCAGTAGGATAATAAAAACACTAACAAGCAACCACACACAAGAGAACATAACATAACATCGGATATACGAAGAAAACCCAATGTGGGAAAAACCTCGGTGAGAAATGTTGTTGGAGAACTACTACTCTGATTTAGCCTCACAATGAAATAACAGTTTTATAATGTTTAGTGCACCAACCCAGGGAGCACCAACCCCTAGCAATTTATGGGCAACTACCCAAAGGAGCACCAACCCTATTCTAATCTGAGCACCAACCCCTACACCGAGCACCCACTCAGTGAAATACAATGAGATATAAAACAATACAATGATAAACACTTGTTACAAATGAGTTTTGTAACCCTTGCAAACAATTCTCTCTACCGATTAAACTCCTTTCTATCACACTGCTTCTTCTCTACCGGTCCTCTGTTCTTTCTATCTGAATCCTTTACAACTCAGTTTCTGCCTTACCGGATCTCCTCTCACACTTTGTTTTCTCTCCTTCACTCTTTGTTGCTATCTTACCGGTTTAGACACTGTCGGTTAGATGAACTGTTACACTCCATAATTGTCTATTGGTTACCTTAAACCTTGCCAGTTAAACCTTCCTTACCGGTTCTTCGACTTTCACTCAGTCACTTTAATATTTTTCTATCAACACTCGGACTAATCAACACCCACCTGGTAGAATCACACTTTCTCATCACACATCCGACTTCCTCTTAGATCTTTGATCTGCTCATTTATACTCATTCTTTCCCGCCAAAACAAAAACTCAAACTTCACGCGCTTAGGGTTTTTTTCACCGACCACGATCCATATCAAATTGGATCTCATCTTCTTGATTCAACAACCTGCAACAGTTCAACAAAAAAGATTTGTCCTTTTTTATTCTTACTATAAATGTTTACTATATTTAGCAAAATGGACTATGTTCATCGGTCTTGATTTTGTCAATCACAATAAATTATCTGACTGTTTCTTTCTCCAGATCAATAAGAGGATCAGGTATCCTGCTTTGATCATAATGTCAAAGAATAAAATCTCTACCCTTCGATCTAATTTGAGCCGCAATCCTCTACAATCGATTTGTGATTTTTGTAGTCTTCATTTAATACGAACCTAGTCGGCAACTACCTCGTCGACGCACCATTCACCTACCACTGCATGTTCGCCGCCTGGAGTCCACGTGACATATCTATCAGCATTCAGCTCATTTGATTGTGTCAGTTCAAACTCAGTCACCAACCGAACATGCTACTGGTATACACTAATCGGTTAACCTTCATATCATGCACTTTTTTGTTATGTCGGTTAGGTCATATTATCTTGAACTGGACTTACTGGGTTTGCTTGCTTATTGGTTGACAGACTTACCGGTTGACATCAACATGCCAACAATCTACATATCAGTAAGGTCAACTTGCACACTAGTTGACATCCCATACCGGTTGACATTAATGACAATACAATGCCAACAATCTCCCCCTTTGGCATTGATGTCAACACACACATTTTCTTCACAATCCAGGCTCACAATTCGGGCTCTTTTCTTTCTCCCCCTTTGACATCAATGACAAAGGGCTCAGACATCATTAGGTCAAACCACTTTACTGTTTCTCCTGGAAGTCCAATTGTGACTTTTGTAGATAGACAAACTGAATAGACAACTTCCCAAAGTCTTAAACTTGTTGGAACTGCAACACAAACACCTGATCTCCCCTTGTGTTCAGCATATGGTCCAAGAGTCCAAAAAATTGTATGGTTGTGAAATACCCCTAAACCACAATTCTCCATACACATTTAAGTGCATAAAGCTGGTGAGGCAACTCCTAACTTGTGTCTTAGATATGAAAATATGTTTACCGGTAGAAGTTTTGTGAAGATATCAACAACTTGTTCACTTGTAGGAACATATTCTACCTTTACTTCTTTCTCTGCAACCTTCTCCCTAAGAAAATGGTATTTGATGGCAATGTGTTTTGTCCTTGAGTGCATAACTGGATTCTTTGAAATGCTGATTGCACTTGAGTTGTCACACCGGATAGAAATAGGGTTTGATATTTCTATCTAAATGTCCTTGAGGGTCTACTTCATCCATAACACCTAAGAACAACATGTAGCAGCAATGATATATTTTGCCTCAGGAGTAGATAAGGAGACTAAATCCTGCTTCTTGTTGTGTCATGAAACTAACCGGTCACCTAAAAAGAATGCTCCACCACTTGTGTTTTTCTGGTCATCAATGCAACCTGCCCAATCAGCATCAGTGTAGGTCTGTAAAGTGAAATCTCCTTGCTTTGGATACCATAAGCCATAATTAAGTGTTCCTTGTAGGTACCTAAAGATTCTTCTAACTGCATTATCATGTGATTGTTTAGGTGCAACTTGAAATCTTTCCACCATACATATTGCCTGCACTATATCTGGTCTTGAGGCAGTAAGGTATAATAGACTGCCAATCATGGATCTATATAGGGTCTGATCCACTTCTGGTGACTCATGAACATTGCTCAACTTGTATTTGGTCACCATGGGGGTACTTACCGGTTTCTTGTCTTCCATCTAAAAATTCTTCAATATGTCTCTGACATACTTGATTTGAGAGATAAATATTCCTTCATCTTGTTGTGAAATCTACAAACCAAGAAAATATGACATCTCTCCAAGCATTGACATCTCAAACTCCGATTGGATCTGATCAACAAACTCTTTACACAAGGTATCCTTGTTGCCTCCAAATATTATATCATCCACATATACAACAAAAATAATTAAGTGATTTCCATCTGCCTTGATGTACAGATTATTATCTGCACTTCCCTTTCTAAAATCTTGCTCCATAAGTTACTTATCCAATCTTGAATACCATGCTCTTGGAGCTTGCTTTAAACCATACAATTCTTTCTTCAATCGGTACACAAAAGTTTCATCATCATGCAGCAAAAAACCTTTTGGTTGTTCTATGTAGACTTCTTTTTCCAAATTACCATTCAAGAAGGTAGATTTAATGTCCATTTGATATACCTTGTATACTTTGAAGGCAGAGAATGCTAAGAACATTCTAATAGCCTCAAGTCTTACAACTGGTGCAAAGGTTTCTTCAAAATCTATTCCTTGTACTTGAGAATACCCTTTACACACTAATCTTGCTTTATGCCTGATGATCTTACCTTCTTCATTCATCTTGTTCCTGGTAGGCCCATTTAGTGTCAATGACATTTTTATCTGTTGGTCTAGGAACTAACTCCCAAGTCTTGTTCTTTCCAATTTGTTGCAGCTCTTCTTCCATTGCATCCATCCATTTGTCACTTTTGTTGGCCTCATTGAATGTCTTGGGTTCCATTTCAGTCATGAGGCAGAAGTTTATTTACTCATTGTTCCAGGCAACTCTTCTTCTGGTCTGTACACCATCATTTTTATTACCTATAATCTGCTCTTTCGGGTGATTTTTCTGCACATATCTATTAGGGGTCTTGTTGGGTGCTTCTTCTGGTTCACTTTCAAAATGTACTTCCATCTTCATCACATGAATCATCATACCAGTTTACTTGAGTTTGTCTACCTTTATGCAAATCCTCGTCAACTCTTACATGCACACTCTCAATGACTCTTCTAAGTCTTTTATTGTAGCATTTGTAGGCCTTGTTGTGAGTTGAGTAACCCAAGAAAATACCTTCATCACTCCTAGAATCAAAAACAATTAAACCATCTTCATTTCTCTTGATGAAGCATTTTCTTAGAAACACTTTGAAGTATTTGACTGATGGCTTCCAGTCATACCATAATTCATAAGGTGTCATTCTTCTATTTGTTCTCAGTTGAACCCTGTTTAGTGTATACACAATAGTATCAACTGCTTCCTTCCACTACATATCTGGTATGTTTTCTTCATTCAACATAGTTCTTGCGATCTCCTTGACAGACCAGTTTTTCCTTTCTACAACACCATTTTGGTGTGGTGTTCTTGGGGTTGAATACTGTCTGTTGATTCCATGTCTCTCACAGTAGTCTACAAACTCATTTGATGTGAACTCACCACGCTGGTCTGATCTTAGACACTTCAGCTTGCATCCACTTTCCTTCTCAACCATCTTTCGAAAGATTTTAAACCTCTCATATGCTTGTGATTTGTCATGTAGAAAGGTGACCCATGTCATTCTTGAAAAATCATCAATGAACAACATGAAGTATCTCTCACCAACTAAAGCTCTTATTCTGGTTGGACCACACAAATCTGTATGCACAAGTTATAAGGGCCTTGAGGTATTATGTTCTTTGGTCTTGAAGGTTACCTTAGTCTTCTTACCTCTTAGACATTCATCACAAAAGGTGCTTGCCGGTTTGATGATCGGTGGTATATGTCTCACATATCCTTTCTTGCTCACCTTAACCAGATTATCAAAGTTTATATGGCCTAATCTTCTATGCCATAGCCAGCTCTCATCTACTTGCCCCATCATGCATGGGGCTCAAAGAATTCCTTCAGATTCTACACATTTCCATCTATCCTTTTTCCTTCTGCAACAATTTGTCTGGTACTTTCCTTTCTTATCTAACAACCGGTAGAGTCAAAAGTTAACTTGTATCTTTTATCACACATCTAACTCACACTCATCAAATTATGTTTTAGTCCTTCCACATAGTATACATCATGAGCCTTCAATTTTCTATGTATGTTCAGAGTTCCTTTTCCTTTTATCTTGATGGAAAAGTTGTCTCCAAACCTCACTGAACCTCCATTCCAATCATCAAACTTGATGAAATTATTTTTGTCTCTAGTCAAGTGATTGGAACAACCACTGTCTACAACCCATAAATTTCTTCTTTCTGCATGTAGGGCGGTCTGTACAATCATACTTGATTCTTCTTTATTCTTATCCTTCTCAACCCAAACCTGGTTGGCTTCCTTCTTCTTATCAACTGCAATTTTCTTCTCCAATTTTGGTATTGGTCTTTGATCTGGTACTAACTTCTTTTGCTTAGATGTCTTGAGTTTGCAATGCTTTGCAATGTGGCCAACATTTTGACAACGATAGCATTTCACATTGACATTGAAAGATGAACTTGAAAAATTATTGTAGGACACCGACAAACTTCTCCTACATTCATAACTCCTATGACCAAACCCATTACACTGATAGAAAATAACATTCATTTCATCAAGTGCAGCAAATGGATTTCTACTTTCAAAACTAGTACGGGGCTTATGCATCAAACTACAATCAGTCATTCTATGTCCAAACTTATTACACTGGTAACAGTAACCATGGAATTTGAGTACATACCGCTCTAGTCGCTTTGGACCAGCAAACCTTTGTCTCACTAGGTGTCTTCTTCTCACGTTATTGACTCCAGTGAACCCTTCATTATCAACCTTGGTCTTTCCTTTAGGATCTGCATTCTGGTATAGTGAGTGAACCTTTCAGTTCAAGGTTTAAGCATTTCGGTTTACAAGCTGATTTCTTGTGGCTTCAGCATAGGTCTTTTTCTTAGTAGCTTTGCTGACAGTAAAGGTTTGTTTTTCTTTACTTGCACTTGAAGAAGTAAACTGTATCTACTTGCCTGATGTGTCTTTACTATTGTAACTTTGTCCTTATTCAAAACCTATACCTCTAGTATCTTTTGAGTGCTTCTGATTACTCAACATTTTTTCCAAGGCTTCAGTGCTACTCTCATATTTGCTCCTCAACTTTAATTAATTCTTGCTCTTTTCAAGGTCCTTTTTGAGACTTACAATTTATTCTTCCAGATTTTGATGCTCCTTCTCCTTCTTTATCAAATTAGAGGAAGTAACTTCACATATCCTTTTAGCTTCTTCCAATTGGAGTTTCAGATCAGAAATTGTTTTCTTGGTCTCCTCAAGTGATTTCTTTAAACGATCTTGTTCTTCTACAGCAGCACACTTAACCTTTTTGAGTTCCCTTCTTGTTTTACTCAACTCCTCAAGAGAACTTGTTATCTCACCTTCCAAGCCCACTTCAGCTTCAATGTCTTCATCTTCATTAGCTTCATCAACCGGTTCATCTTGTGCCATAAAGAGAATAGTTTCTCTTTCATCCTCACAGTGGTCATTTTTTGAGGTACTTTCTTCATCTATGGCATCATCTTCAAAAGTATACAGGTTATTCTACTTCCAATAGATTTTTATTTCTTTTTGGTAGGCTTTCTTCTTTTTATCCTTACCCAAAGGTCTAGTGGTGCTTTGTTGCTCCTCTCTAGCATTCTCACCATAGGGACATTTTGAAGAAAAGTGTCCTATTTTACCATAGTTAAAACATTTGAGAGGTACTTTTCATTTGTACTTTTTGGATCCTCTTTTAAGCTTCCATCCACATTTTTCTACCAATATGTCTGAGTCTTCACTAGATTCTCCATGAGTAATTTCTTCCTTATCCTTTTTGATGGAGTTGAAAGCAACCTCTTTTTTGAAGTTCCTTCACTGGTTGTTCTCATTTCATAAGCAGTTGGTGACCCAAATAACTTATCCATTGAAAATATTTTCAGATCCTTGGCTTCTTCTATTGCAGACACCTTTGTATCATACTTAGATGTGAGAGATCTAAGTACCTTTTTGACAATGACTTCATCAGCTATATCCTCTCCAAGTCCTCTAATAGTGTTCACTGTTTAATCAACTCTTTGAAGATAAACAACAATCTTCTCTTCATATTTCATCTTCAATCCTTCAAGCTGACCTCTTAGTGTTTGTATTTTAGCCTCCTTGATCTTAAAATCTCCTTCAAACGACCTCTTCAACTTATCCCAAGTTTTCTTGGCGGATGAGAAGTGCATAACCTTAACAAACTCATTATCAGACAATCTCCTGAGAATAGCATGCATAGCCTTGGCATTGTTTTCATACTCCTTCTTAGAGGAGCATTAGAGACAGTATACCCATTCTTCACAGACATCCAAACATCAAAACCTAGGGAGGACAGATAAGTTTCCATTCTTATGCTCCAAAAGGCATAGTTGGTACCATCAAACATGGGAGCTTTGGTGGAGGAGGATTCATTTCTTGCTATTGTGTTCTTAAACTGGAATCTACCCAAGCTAGAGAAATCTTTGACCAACGGGAACCTAAGGCTCTCATACCAATTTTAGAACACAAGATGTCACTGAGAGGGGGGTGAATCAGTGGTTATAAATGATTTCAAACAAAGTGTGCAACTGGTAGGATAATGAAAACACTAACAAGCAATCACACACAAGAGTACATAACCTAACACCAGATATACGAGGAAAACTAATGTGGGAAAAACCTCTGTGAGAAATGTTGTTGGAGATCTACTACTCCAATCCAGCCTCACAATGAAATAACAGTTTTACAATGTTTAGGGCACCAACCCAAGGAACACCAACCCCTAGCAATTTATGGGCACCTACCCAAAGGAGCACCAACCCCTATTCTATTATGAGCACCAACTCAAGGAGCACCAACCCCTGCATTGAGCACCCACTCAGTGAAATACAATGAGATATAAAACAATAAAATGATAAATACTTGTTACAAATGAGTTTTGTAACCCTTGCAAACAATTCTATCTGTCGATTAAACTCCTTTCTATCACACTGCTTCTTCTCTACCAGCCCTCTATTCTTTTTGTCTCAATCCCTTACAACTCAATTTTTGTCTTACCGGATATCCTAGATCACACACTGTCTACTCTCCTTCAGTCTATGTTGGTATCTTACCGGTTCAGACACTTCCAGTTAGATGAAATGTTACACTCTGTAACTGTCTACCAGTTACCTTAAACCTTGTCGGTTAAACCTTCCTTACTGGTTCTTCAACTAACACTTAGTCACTTTAAGATTTTTCTATCAACACTCACCTAGAAGAATCACACTTTCTCACCATATATTCGACTTCATCTTAGATCTTTAATCTACACCTTTATACTCATGCTTTCCCACCAAAACAAAAACTCAAACTTCACGCAGTTAGGGTTTTCTTCACTGGCCACGATCCATATCAAATTGGATATCATCTTCTTGAATCAAAAACCTGCAATAGTTCAACGAAAAAACTCTGTCCTTTTTTATTCTTACTATAAACGTTTACTATATTTATCAGACTGGACTCTATTCATCGGTCTTGATTTTGTCGATCACAATAAATGATCTGACTATTTCTTTCTTCAGATCAACAAGACGATTAGATATCCTACTCTGATCATAATTTCAAAGAATAAAATCCCTACCCTTCGATCTGATTTGAGCCGCAATCCTCTGCAATCAATCCGTGATTTTCACAGTCTTCATTTAATACAAACCTAGTCGACAACTACCTCGCCAATGCACCATTCACCTACCACTGCATGTTTGCCACCTGGAGTCCACGTGATATCTCTGTCAACATTCAGCTCACTTGATTGCATTGGTTCAAACTCGGTCACCGACTGAACATGCTACTGGTATACACTAACCGGTTAACCTTCATATTGTGCACTTTTATGTTCTGTCGGTTAGGTCATTTTATCTCAGACCGTACTTACTAGGTTTGCTTGCCTACTGGTTTATAGAGTTACCGATTGACATGAACATGCCAAAATATTCATACCAGTAACGTCAACTTGTACACTGGTTGACATCCCATACCAGTTGACATCCCATACCGATTGACATCCCATACTAGTTGACATCAATGACAACACAATACCAATATAAAATACATTGTTAAATAGTTTTTGAACATGCATAAGAATTTGGACATTTTAATGCTACAAGAGGTGATATCTGTTCACTTCACCCTTGAGATTAACTTAAAATGAATTTGGAGAGACTTTAGATAGTTTTTTACTGACCACCCTAAAGGGAAAGGGGGGTGGAAATCTTTCTTTCTTGGAGGTGGGATAACCAGATTAGGAGATGGGGGTGTTCCCCTTGCAATAGAGCAGTTTGTATTATCTTTAGCCATAAAGATCAAGAATTAGGGGTAATGCCTATCTATGCCTCAAATTATTACAAGGAGAGAACTGATCTATGGAGGTAGGTAGCACAACTGGAGGATATACCCTGGATTATAGGAGGGGATTTTAACATGATTGAACACCCTCAGGATAAGACTAGAGGTCTACCTCTGGAATGGAAAACCAAGGAGAGATTTTATTGGAATAGAATGACGAACAAATTCAGATTCATGGATCCCCTAGCTAGTAACAGGGCTTTGCACAAAAACATTTGGTTTACATGGTGTAATTTCTAGCAGGGAAGAAGAAGGATATACAGCAGGTTAAATCGGTTCTACTATCACAAAGATTGGTTCAACATTAGAAACATGGAAGAAGGGTGTTGTCTCAAGGTTTTCTACCTTACTCCCTTTCAGATCGTAACCTTTTTCTTGCTTCCTTTACGTTTAAAGATTTCCCCTCCCCTTCAAGATCCCCCAAGGATTCCTTCGCTCTTAACTCCTCACTACTAGAAGATGAGGATGTTTTGGCCACCTCTTTCCTCATCTGCCAATTTAATAGAGGGAATTCTTCCTTGGCTAGTGAGGTGGATAGATGGACCCAAAATTCCTTAAGCTAAAAGTCTCTCTTTCAGGTTGTAGGGAAAAAAGGGTGTAAAGATCATAAGAGGAAGGAGGAATTCCTTTATAATAAGCTTACGACTGCAGAAGACCTAATTTAGTCTGCACCTTAGAATGAGGAGGTCGATGACATATTGAGATGTACTAAAGATGAGCTCAGGAAATTACAAAATATTAAGATTCAAGGAGCTAAAGTGAGAGCCAAAATGAACTAGCTTGAATTGGGTGACAAAGGTACCAATTTTTTCTTCAATCTTCTTAAATTTAAAAGGGCTAAGGAGCACATAGATAGTATTTGTGATGGAGGGGTAGAAATCATAGATCAAGAAGGGATTGTCTTGGCCTTCAGCAGCTTTTATAAAAATCTCTTATTTTCAGAGGATCATGGCCTTGAAAAGGAGGAGGCCAGGAGGAAATTAGGTGCTATTGTGCCTTGTAAAGTTAATAAGGAGGATGCAGCAATGTTAGGGAAGGATATATCCATTGGGGAAATTCAAAATACCATTCTTTCCCTTAAAGATGACAAGGCACCAGGGCCTGATGGCCTGCCCATTAAATTCTACAAAAAGAACAGGGATTGGATTGTGAAAGAACTATTGCTACTGTACAAAGAAGCTTATGATAAGGGCTCTTTAGGGGAGAATATCAATAAGGGGGTCATCAAAATAATTCCTAAAGAGGGAGACAAATCCAGTATCAAAAATTGGAGACCTATCACACTTATAAATGTTTCATATAAGATCGTGGCCGAAATCCTTGCATTGAGGGTGGAGTCTGTTTTACCCAAGATCATCAACAAAACTCAAATAGGGTTCGTTAAGGGCAGGTACATCCTTGAAAACCTCCTTACTTGATGGGAAGCTATGCATTGGGCCCAAACCTCTAATCAGAAGGCAACAATGCTACTCATTGACTTTCAGAAAGCATATGATAGGATTGAATGGAGCTTCATTACTTTAATGCTTGAGAGATTTGGATTTCCTGAATTCTATTGTAGAATGGTACAAACCCTCCTAAAGGATGCCAATGCTTGTGTTGAAATCAATGGTATTAGATCTAAGAACTTCCCCCTTTCTAGATCTATCAGACAGGGGTGTCCTCTTGCCTCATCCTTATTTGTTATTGTTGTTGATGCAATGTTTTACCTCCTTAGGGATCAAACTATCTCCCCTCCAGTTAGAGGCCTCAAGCTTCCCAATAAGGAGGAACTACTGAGCTTCCAATTTGCAAATGACACTACAGTCCTCATTCAGTTGGAAGAACCTAATTTTGAAGCCCTCGTGAATAAGTTGGATATCTTCTGCTCTACTTCACGGAGTAAAGTCTTCATTCCTAAGTCAATCATGCTCAGTTGGCAGGATAACCCTCCTGCTTGGTCTAATAGGTTTCCCCTAGTATGGGGTGGTCCTCGCCATCAAGTCAGATATCTAGGGATCCCATTTTCACTTGACCCGAGCCTCTGAGAAATATGGGAATGGGTAAAGAATAAAATTGATAAAAAGCTTAGGAGCTGGAATAGACAATTCTTATCTTTAGCTGGCAGATTTAAAATATGTCAAAAGGTTCTTTCCTCCTACAATATATACTACTCATCAGCCTAGCTATTCAATCCCTACCAATTCTCATTTATCCAAAATGTCATCAGAGACTTCTTGTGGTCAGATGGTAAGGGAGGATGCAAAAAACATGTTGTTAGGTGGAAATGGTGTACAATGAGTAAGTAGAAGGGGGGTCTTGAGTTAAAGGATGTGAGGACTCAAGGCACTGTGCTAGCAGCAAAATGGATAGTGCAGGCCCTACAAGGGGATGAGTCGTGGAAGGTATTAGTAAGGTATAACATCTCTTAGGTTATGCCCAAGAAACCTACATCTTGGAAAGGCCTGTCATTGGGGGATTTGTTGGTAGGAAACTTTACAATTTCTCCTTTTGAGTCAATTATATTTAAATCCATTTAGAAAGCATGGCACAGTGTGAGGATGCATGTCAGACTAAGAAACAACAATGACAAAATCACAAGCAACAAATCCATATGGTGGAACTTGAAACATAGAGACAAAGTTTTGGCCCTGTTGCAAGGATGCTCTGCTAAATCATGGTCAACGAAGGGGTTTAGGATATTCAATGATATTATCGTCAGTTGTTCCCTTATCCAATGGCAAGATATAATGGAAAAATTTGGACTCTCCAGTTCCTAAGAAAGAACATACTCCATCCTTCGTGACTCGTGTGCTTCTTCCAATTTTCTCACCCATCTTGATGTTGAACCCTTCTGCCCCTCCTCCCTGTTTTGGTATGATGGTTCACCCCTTTGCACTCTTAGTGCCAAGAAGATATATGACACCTTGGTTGATAACTGTGATATCCTTGAGCATTTTAACCGTACTTGGCAGATGGATCTAATTGTGTCTAAATGGGAGAAGTTGTGCATAAACCTTTGGCATAGACCTATTGAACCCAAAATTATCTTCTTTGTTTGGTGTCTCTTACTGAATGGGCTTACCTTGAAGAAACCAGGTGGAGATTTTAATCCTTGCACCTTCTGCAGAGTCCTTGAAAGCTTAAGGCATCTTTTATTTGATTGCTTATTTGCTAGAGAAATCTGGGCTTTGTTTGGTCTAAGATGCAATTCCAATATTGATGTTACAAATGTCATTTGTGGTCATATTCCTACGTTGAGTAAGGACTATAAATTTTTTAGGACATCTTTTCATTTGTTGTACTTTGGAATATTTGGAAGATTAGGAATGATAGTGTGTTTAATGGAGGTAACAGGGAACTTACTCAGTCTCTAAGGAGACTCGCATATCATAATGTATTTATGCAGGTTACAGTGGTGCTTAGGAGCTCTAGAAGAAAGTTTAAAAATCTTATGGAGGGAGGCATGGCTACGGTTTTCAGGTGGGAAGTCTCACATGGGTTCACGTGGACCAAACATGATAGGGAAAAGGAATAATTTGAAAATGCCTTGCATAACTTCATGAGACATGAACAAAGTGAGGAACAATGGGAGGTAGCAG
This sequence comes from Cryptomeria japonica, assembly GCF_030272615.1. Taxonomy (NCBI): domain Eukaryota; kingdom Viridiplantae; phylum Streptophyta; class Pinopsida; order Cupressales; family Cupressaceae; genus Cryptomeria; species Cryptomeria japonica. The sequence continues at coordinate 531,492,646 of NC_081412.1, read as the reverse complement.
GAGTTCCAGACAGTGCAGCAATAGGTGGTTCTATTTATGCAGCAGCAGAAGATCTCAGTGGTACAACCATTTGATCACCCCTACCTTGAGCACCTATTGGATGGGAAAACCTTGGTTTGGAATGAAGGCCCTATGGGTTGGACAGCATGGACAGATATTCAGAGCACTAAATGAGCTACTGTTGTTGATCTCTTTGCTCATGTTTAATATATAATATGGCTTATACTTTGAACTGTCTAGGTATTTTGAGAGTAGTAATCTGATATATGTATTAATCAAACTGACACTTGTATTTAGCTTAGATCTGGACATATGCTCTAGTATGTGGTTTTAATCTTGAACAATTCCCCACTGGGGTCAGTGATGCCATTTTGTAATTGTGATTCTTGATTGGTAATAGAAAATATAGAAAAGAAAGTTATGCACCATGGTATGAGGAACAAAAGTTACAAGGTAACCTTTGCATGGACTTGAAACTTAAACAAAAGGGTTGTTCTTGTTCATACTAGAGACCAAAAAACCCTATTGGCATATGTGAGGAAACTAGACTTAGAGCATGATGGTCCAAGTGTTGTATAAAAAGGTAAAGAAATTTTGTAATATGAAATTTAAATTGAATATTATTGTAAATATGAAACTAAGATTAATCCTTATCAAAGTGATTGTAGAAATAAATAAGAACAAGAAAACTGTTACACATGAAACACTAGATTTATGTGGAGAAACCCTTTCAGGAAAAAAAGCCACCACAGAAAGAGAGGCAAGTATATTACTAATCCAATAAAGAATACAACAACAGTACACTTTTTTCTAGACCTTTGTAAAATCTAGTAGCACTTCGTTACCTTCGAAACTAAACAAGATTGAATGAATAACTCTAGCTCAAGGCACCAATTTATAAATATTTGTGAGGATGAATACCACTATGGTATTACAAAACAATAGTCACCAAAACCACCTGCAAAAACTCACACCTAACATCCAAAATAGCCTCTTACGTATTCTTCTTACAACTATCATACAACATTTAGCTAATTTGGGTGCCCATGGACCAATATAACAATATTTTATCATATGTGTTGCATAGAATCTTATGAAATATATGATAACCATCATAGATGCTCTTAAAACCACTAACAAGTGTTAGACACATCAAAATAGAAGCTTCCAAGAGGGGACCCCTAGCTATTTTTTCCTTTTCCTAGAGGAAAAACAATAAAGTAAATTTTCCTTTGCATGGTCTCTTTCACCACCATTGGTTAAATGGTTTAATCTCTTATGAGTAAATTATAAAACATATTTAAAAAATAATAAATTAAAGGATTTACAAGGTTGATAACACCTGAACCCTAACACAAGTGTACAAAAGGTATGAAGAACCTAGTTTGAAAAGGATGAATGATATGTTAAATCCTATTCCAATACACATAATGTAAGTAGCTACATAGTATGAGTAAACTTGAATGTCCTGCAAACACAACAAACAAGATAAAGATGATGTCTCATTATACACCATTCAAAACACACCAAGATGTGAAAAGATCAAGGTGGCCTCAAGTAGGTGTAGTCATGGGTCAAAAAGATAAAGAAAAAGATCAATCAAAACAAAAGAATCATTGACAAAACATGCCATTAGTTAATATATGTCTTACCAAATCTCGTAATGATGCATAATGTTGGGCTTGATATTGGTTGGATAGTCCGAAGCAATTTTGATAAGGATGATGATTGGCTTGCAAATGTTAGCGAGTCCCTAGGCAAGGTTGGATGAGTGATAAATAACTAAGACGTTGGAAAAGGACACAATGATTGTTTGAAGTATGACTAGCTAAGCTTAGGATTGATTTTGTGAAGGTACAATGTTTGTGTGCAATGTTTGTATTTAATTTAATGTAAATTTTGAGGATCATACAAGTTTGTTATGGATGGAATGGAAAGGTTTTGGTGTGAGAAGACAATGCAATTATTTATTATGTAATGATGTGAAATGATGGTAGCAAGTGCATGAGACTTAATTAGAAGGTTGAAGACCAATGTGTTAAAGATAAAGGAAGGAAAAGGTCCTATCCATGAACAAAACCTAGGTGTAGCTTCCAAATCCAACACAAGGGATGGAATTTAGATGAGGAAAATGTGGTGACTGTAGACGTCTAAAAATGGTCAACGCTTGCGGAGTCGTACTTTAACATTTGCGCATTGCCTTATTTTAGGGTTTTTGCGTCGCATTAACATTTCTCCTATGATTCGCACTTGGTCTTTATCATTTGCAAGCATCGAGTCTTTCTTCTGCATTTCTTCATTTATCTCGCTTTCGATTTTGGTCTTGTCGATAACAATCTTCAGTCATGATTTTGATCGGTCTTATCCTATCGCATCAATGTGCGTGCTTATTTGTCATATTTGGACATCGTCAATCCTAATTAGGGTTTTGTCCTCTTATTAATCTTGTCATCAAGAGATCGATTTGTTATCGATCATTGTCATTTTTAATCTTGTCATCATGTGATCGATTTGTCATCGATCATGGCCATTTTCAATCTTGTCGTCTTGTGATCGATTTGTCATCGATCATGGTCATTTTCAATCTTGTCGTTTTGCAATCTATTTTGTCATCGATCCTTGTCTTCTTGTCAATTTTGTCATTTTGCGATCGATTTGTTATCGATCGTCGTCTTTCTCAATTGTGTCAATTTGGATCAATTAGTCATTGTTCCTCATCAATTGGCGCATTTATCAATCAAATCACTTATCAGCATGGTCATTTATCAAGTCAGAATCATGATCAAATCGAATCAACGTCAATTATCTTTTGTCAGGACCTAATTGTCATCCTTGCATTTCTGATTCATCTTTTAGGGTTTCATGATTTTATTCATTTAACCCTGTTTGTCATTTCCCCCTCTAGGATTAATAAATTATTTATTTATCCTAAGTCTTCGTGTCACAATTAAATGTTTATTTAATTGGCTAACTAATTATTCCTCTTTTTGTGAATTAATTAATAAATGACAAATTATTAATTGATTTACCTAATTTCTCCTAATTCCTAATTTCCTAATTTTTCATCAATTTCTAATTCCTAATTTCCTAATTTCTATTTCATCTATTTTTCAATTCTCTCCTATTTTCCTCCTAATTTCATGGGAATGACATAGCAAATTTGTCATAATTTGTCATAATTATCAATCAATCAATCTTGCCTAGAAAGTGCAAATTTGTCATAATTTGTCATAATTGACATTCTTGATTTGCAATTTCCATTCGAATCTCTTCATGCTAATTTGATCTTTTCTCCAATTTGTCTATAAATTGGATGATTTTCTTCAATCAAGATCCCTACCTGGTCGAATCAATCACGCTTTGAGTATTCTTGTGCTACAATCTTGTCTACTTGCTTTCATATCATGCTTATGCACTAGTAGGTGAGATCCACAAACAAAGCTATTTGAAGGAGAAAGAAGGACAATGGAGCCACATGAAGGAGATATTCAAGTCTGCATTTGGTTTGCTTAGTTTTCAATCCTGAATGTCTTGTTTTCATGTCTTTATTGAGTGTGTTTAGGATTGATCATTGCATTTGAGCTTTCGTGATTGAGCTAGATTACTAATATTGATTTGCTTTGATGATTTCCACATTTCCTAGCTACATTAATTGGTGAACCCGATGTGAACTAACCCCCTAATCATGCTTTTGAGTGCTCTTGAGTTGATTTGCAGGTGAAAAACCCAAGAAACAGGGTAATGCAGAGTTTTCTGAGAACTTCTACACCTGTGTGAGACAATCTGCACCTGTGTCAAGCATTTTGCGCCTGTGTCCAGGACAATCTGCACCTGTGTCAAGCATTCTGTGCCTATGTGAGACATTATGCGCCTGTGTAGGGCCAGAAACAAAGGTAAAAGGCAGTGTTTTTTACTTGCAAATTGTTTTGTTTTGCATGTTGTTTCTGCTTTATGGTTTTTTGGTACTGATTCTCTGTGCAACACCTTGGCATATGCATGACAAAGACAACAAATGAAACTACTAACACATTGTATGCAGGTTCGCTAGTCAAAGACTAAGAAAATCAAACTTCTGACTTGGTGTTTTTGCAGGTTGCCTTGGACTCCAAATAAACTTTGTGTTTGTAATTCATATTTAGGCACTTAGTATTATTGCTAAATAGGATGGAACGAATGTGTTTTTGCTTTGATTGTTGAGTTTGACATTGGAGTAGGAGAGTATGCTCTCATCCTTCTTAGGGTGATCAGAAATCCAGATCTTCGATACCATTCTCTTGGTTCAGATTGTTTGTTACCTTTAGAGGGCCTGCCTTCCCGACCATTTGCTTTCTTTTGCAAGCAAGTGATAATCATGAGAAGGGAACGACCCAAAGTGAGTACAGCTAGAATACCTTGGCATTCTAACTCACTATAAATAAATACCTGATGGGCGAAAGCTTTGAAGGAAGGGTTACGTGGGAATTGTAGTTACTTGGGAAGTGATGACCCTTGAACTCTTTCTCATATCAACATCTAAGTAGGGCCTCATGGTCTAAATCATGCTTGCACGACTACATTTGTTTGGTATCTTGGTGGGCTTAATGTCTCAATCACGCTTGCATGACACCAAGGAGTAACGCTTAACAGAAATCCTGACTAAACACCTTATATTTAGAGGCCAAAAATCCTTCTAGTTGCTTGATTAGGACAAGTTCGGATACTTGGAAGAGATACTAAGTTCACCATGGGGAGATTTCCATGGGGACTAATGCTTGGCTTCCTTGAGAAGTGAGTGTCGTGGAGGGAAGCCCGTGGGGTCAAGCATCTATGTATTCTCCTTGAATCTCATAACGAGTCTACCTCTCAAGTACCTACTGCCCTTGCCTACCATAAGAAATGTGTGAATGAGCATGCCTGTCTTGAGTCATAAGTTAAAATATCTTGTTTTCTTTGCTTGTCAAAAGTTGAGTTGTGTCTCATTTCAAAAACAAGACAAATTGATTCAAAACAAGGTTAAACACAAGAGTATTTCATTCAACAAACTTCAAAACACCTTCAAACATGGTTGTCAAACATTTTTCAAAATCTTGTCTGAACATTCATGTCACTTAGATTTAGGTTCATCCTAGTTTTGCATTTTGCAAATTCATTGTCAACTACCAAGGTTAGGTTTCACCTAGGTCATACTCCTTTGCATATCAATAAGGGTCATCCATTTGCATGTGTCCTCTTGCATTAGAGTAATACCATTGTCATACATTCATATTTGCATACCCTAGGTCTCTTCATTAATCTTAGGTCATTATCATATCATATTAGGGTCATTTGCATAGTAATTGTCCCTTTGCATATAATCTCAAAAACTAGGTTTTGTCATACTTGAGTAATCCAAATCTTTGATAAAACCCTAAGTCATTGTTAAGAAGTCTAGACCTTATCAAACTTTTGTCTTTTTGTCATCAATGTCATTTGGTCAAACCTAGCTTAGTATCCAAGCATATAGGTGAGACATTGTCAATTTGTCCCATTGTCACTTGGTACTTTTGTCCTTTGAGGTCTACACATCATTTCAATTTCCTAAGGGTCTCTTTTTAGATTTGCATTCCAAAAAGTTTGTCAAAATCTTGAAAAAACAACAAAAACATAGATTGCATTCTTGCCATAGATTGCATCTTCATTTATTTAGTTTGCATTTAGTTGCATATCATACATTATCCTTGAAAAATTCCAAAAATATTGCATTTGCATAGTGACATGTCTATTGAAACAAGGTTCCAAGAACCAATGATGCAACAAAGTTTGACATATCAACCGACAATGCAATCACAATTATATCCAACCCAACAACAAGGCAATATTGATCAAACTTTTTATGATGAAACAAGTCTCCAAATACAAAAACTAGAGGAGAAACTAGCTCAAGAAAATGAGATTTTGGAACAAAAAGTGAAAAACATTGAGAAGAATAGATCACAAATGTCCAAAATGTTTCAAAAATTTCCAGGTTGAAATCCAAAGATTGAGCCAATTGATGTAAGATCTCTTCTTGAACCATCAGACATACCAGCTCTCCTCTCACAAATAGAGATGACGAAACAATTTCAAGAAAAGAGACAACATCAATTTCAACATTATGTGCCTCCACAACAAGAACAAGAAGGTGTTTACTATCAATCAGATTTTCAACCAATACAACCAATGGTTCAACCAATTGTTCAACATATACAACCAATACAACCAATGGTCCAATTGCAACAATATGTCCAACCAACTATACAATATCCACAAATGGTTCAACCAATGGTGGAATATCAACAAGTTCAATCAACATATCAATGTCAACAACCACAATCAAACATTCAAAAACAAAGGTTGCAGCACACACCAACCCAAGTTTCAAACATGTCAGAACAATTGAACCAAGTCCAATATCAAAACATGACATCAAATCAAAAACAAGTTCAAATTCTAGATCCAACTATGTCAAAACCTAGAAAGAAAGGTGGCTTTATTGCAATGATCTTAAGGAAATTACCAAGTGAGTTCTTTAAGGAAGATCAAAATAATACACTTATGTCTACCAATGCCTCATCCCCCCATAAGCAAATTGACTCTCCAGTGGCATCTATCCCTACACCTCTAGAAGTTTCACAAGAACCTTCCATATTGTCCTCATCAAACAATACACCCAAGGACGCAATTACCCAAGGGCTATCCATAATTGATTGCCAAGATATTCCAATTCATGATGCACATCCTTGTCATGTTTCAGAAATACAAGACCCAATGCCACCATGCACTTTATTGCCATTACCTGTTTTAGAGGACCCCATTCGAAGTCCCTCTTCGTCATGTTCAAGCAATGATTACTTGCCAGAATCCATTACAAATGTTCAAAGTGCATTTCCTTCATGCCAAAACATTGATTCCTTGTCAGAATCCTCCATGCATATCCAAACTCCAACCTCATGTCAAGAGGATAATTTAGAGCATAAAGAAATGCGTGTTAAAACAGATCAAGATCAAGATCCCGAAACCTTATCATCCCATCCAATTGTTGACCAGGATCTCATCTTCCCAGAAACTCATGATGATTCCCCTATTCTTGTCCATCCTATCCAAAGTCCTATTGACACTCCATTCCCCAAGAAAGATCAAGATATCCCAGTCCATCCAATCCCAAATGACCCCCTTCCATTTCATGAACACAATATCCTTTCAAATCCCATTGACATTCTAGATATCCCTTCCATCCTTTCTGATGATCCCATTAAAAGTCAAGAGCAAAGCACCTTTAAAGAGGATTCCAATGATCTTCCTCCTTGTCAAGATCAAATTATTCCTTCAGATCCTCCACAAGATCCTTTTGTTCCTCCATCTCCTTGTCTTAATGTTCCATATACACTCCAAGATCGTATTTCTTGTGATGATCCCATTATTCCTCCCATTCCATCTCTTGAAGAACCAGTCACTGAACCATGTCCACTACACAATCCTAGTCCCCCTCATGATCCTAATCCCCCTCATGATTCTAACGTGTCAGTGCAAGATGTTGATGAACCCCTAACATTAACAATGGGTTCTTCCACTTTGGTGCAATCCGATCCACTTCAAGATCTCGTTATTTCTCTCATATCATATCCACCTCATAATGGACTCGCGCCTTCTTCCCAAAGAAAAGAGTATCCTACAAGTCAAGATATTCATAAAGGAAAAGGAGTAGACCTTCATGAGAAAGAACCCCTCCATATCAAAGAAGATCTTAAGGGTCATGTCTACACAACTCACTCTCAAGACGTTGGTATCCCTCCATCAAAATCAAAACATACACCTTCCCCATCATACTTTCCATCCATCTTTCTTTATATCCCTTTGTTCTCTATGCAAGGTCAGCAAAGGCACACATCCTTGAGTAAATTTCATCAATCCAAAAGAACTCCATTTCATCCCTATCCATCCATGCATTCCTTTCCCCCTCCAACCAATTTGGATGCCAAGTATAAAAGTCATAAGTCTAGCAATCCACATGTATTCAAGGATCAACATGTCCAATATAATCGACATGTCAAAACAAAGAAAAATTTGAACTATAAAGAAAAAGAAATATCCAAAAGGCCACAAAGGCCCACTAAGCAAAATAAAGCAAAGTCAAAATATATATGGGTTCCTAAATCCCTTGTGCAAGCAATACACTCCAAGGAACCACAAAAGCATGAAAAATCAAAAACCATGTGGATCCCTAAGAAGCTCCTTGAAGCACAAAAAGAAACATCCAACTTGGCATCCAAAGTTGCTATTCCTCCATCCAACCCTCTCAAATTTTTTCCTCCATCACCTTCTTCATCCATTTTGGTCCCTTATGTCCCAAACTCCCAAGCTATTCCTCCATCCAAATCTCACAATCTGAGATCCATTTTTCCTCCATCAGTCCATCACCCCTCAAGGTGTGTGCCAATGTTGATCTTGCCTTCATTTCCATCCACTGAAGCCCAATTCTTCCAATACCCTATCCATTATCCAATGCATATTTTCCATCCTTCCATCCCTCTGGTCCAATCCTTTGCATAAATTTTTGCCTTAGTTTCATCTCTTTTTCCATGTCCTTATCCAACCAACGTCTTTGAGCATACTTTTAAAGGTCATGGTCCATTTTTTTCAAGGCTACTATCCAAACAAAAATATGTTTGAGTCCTTCTTCCATCCCCTATCATGTATCCATCTTCTATTGAAAAAGTCAAAAAAAAAAAAAAAAAAAAAAAAATGAAAAGAAAAAAAGTAAAGCAAAAATAATTTGTCCACTGGTGAAAACCTGGCAAATAGGTGCCTTGGGCAAGTACCATGATGAAAACCTGGCAAACAGGCGTCATGCATAATCTATGAACTTCTTGCACACCACACTTGGGGGCAAGTTTCCTCCTTCATATCCTATTGCCCTTCATTATCCTATCGAACCCCTATCATTACCCTCCATTATCCTATTGTCCCTCATGTCCAGTTTCCCTTTCCACCTTTGATCTTGACAAGGTTGAGGATCGTCATGAGCATCATGCATCTTGTTTGCAGCTTTTAGTCTATCATAGCTTTTGGTCCTTATCCATTTGCTTATTATAACCTTCCATCCATATTCCCTGGCTTTTTGCAACTTTCTGCCACTATCCCTTAGCCAATCCCAACCTCCAGTCCATGTCCCTTATCCATTCTTGGTCTTGCTTATCCTATCCATATCTTATCACTATCCATACACTCTTTTTCATTCCTTGATCTTGATCTGACATAAGGACGCAAAATTTAAACATGGTTTCAAAAACCTCTTGACATGTCCCTCATGCCATGTCACTGCTTTACATTGTCATATCCAGTCTCTTGTCCCATCATGCAATAGCCCTTGAAAATTGCATCCGTATTGTCTCCATAATAAAAGGCCTTTGTCTTCCCTCTATCCACCAACATTTCAGCAAGCCTATTTATTCACCTGTCATATTCCTTGCCTTGCTAGACACTGGGGGCAAAATCATAAAAAAATTGAAAAATGTCCTGAAATAATCATAAAAATTGAATAATGTCCTGAAAAAATCATAAAAATTGAAAAATGTCCTGAAAAAATTATAAAAATTGAAAAATGTCCTGAAAAAATCAAATAATGTTCTGAAATAATTCTAAAAAATTGAAAAATGTCTTGAAATAATCCAAAAAAATCAAATAATGTGCTGAAAAAATCTCTAAAAAATTGAAAATGTCCTGAAATAATCCAAAAAAATCAAAAAATGTCCTGAGAAAATCCCTAAAAAGTCAAATAAAGTCCTGAAAAAATGAACACAAAAAAATTGTAAAAACTCGAAAAGCAAAAAAAATATATATCCCTTTTGTGCATAAGACAAAAGCATCCCTCCAACGACACGCAATCACACACTATGCTTTACTGCAAATCACGCATTCACAGATGAACTTTTTCAATCAAACCAGACATTCAAACTGATCAAAAATGTCCTATCAATCGATCAACATCAATATCATTGGTCCTTGGCACACTATCATGGGTCTTATACAGGGTGTGGTGTACTTGAAACCAGACTGTGTCCTGTCTTAGACGGGGTACCGCATTCCCTGAAACCAGATAGCATGATCGTCCTATCAGCACTTTCAACTTTTGACAATGAAGATCAAGATATTTGTTTGACTTGTTGGAATTAGCGAGTCTTATCATTTATTGATTTATCTTCGATCATGTTCCTATGTTGCTCGATGATGTCACTAAGTGATTTAGAGTGACCGGGATGGTTCATGGTCCCTTTCTTTTTTGTTGTGATTGTTGTTTGTCTGTGATGTGTCTGTCTTTTGCAAAAAGGGTTGCATTTCAGCTCTGGCCTTCAATGCCATGATGCTACGCATCCATTTTGCTACATTAAAATAAAGGTTCTCACCTACAAAGTGCATTACTGAAAGCAAGTTTTTCTTCATCTCTAACTGTCCTCTGTCTCATTTCTTCTTACTAACATTTCTTCCGTCAGTTTGGATAGTCAGTTCGGTCTAGTGCTCCGATTTCTCCACACACATATGCTGCATCCTGCATTCATTTGGTTAGAACATTTGCATTACATCAAGCCTCACATCAAGCATTTTATCCATTTCATATTATAAATGCATCAAAAACACATAAAAAATATATCCATACATGTTCCACAATAATACATCAACAGTGCATATGTCATCCATACATGGAAAATAACATACGTCATAACACATTGCATCCCATCATATCGATGCATATCATATCATATATCCAAATAATATCGGAGTACAAAAATTGGACTGTCTATCCTAAGTATGGCCCGCAGGCTGACTACATAATGTCAAACTACATCTGTCTGTCATAAGGAGCATGTGCCTCTGTCACTGGGTGCTCCCTCTGTCCTCCTCATCCCTACCATGTCTCAAGGATGATGTCCCTCCTGGTCCTGGCTGTGGTGGTCTCATAGGTCCACTCACCCTCATGCTGCTCAATGACCTCCGAGAGCGTGCCCTGCTCTCTGTCCTCGATCGTGCCCGATATGAAGCTGCTCTCTGCTCTGGTGGGACTACACTCTCATATAGTGTCCTCCAATGGCGTATCTCCTCTCCGGTCTCTACCAACATATGTGCCATCTCATGTGCACTGGCATCCCTAATCGACCCAATATACTCAGTGACTCTCTGTTCTTCTCGTTGTGCCTGAGCTACTATTGTATCTCAAGCCGCTGTAAGTCTGGCTATCTCCGCTCTGAATTGATCCTGCTCTGTCCTCAAGATGGCATTCTGTCTCTCTAAAGTCACAATGTGATCATGCTGACGCACTATGGTCGCTCTACACATCTCCATCTCCTCTATGCTAGCTGTCTCCGACTCTATGGGTATATCCTGCAATGGCTCCTAATCGGCTGAGTCTGGCTCATAATCATCATCCCCATCATCATCTCCATCCTCGTCATTCCCCTCATCCTCATCACTACCCTCATCCTCCTCATCCTCATCATCTCCCTCCTCCTCTCCTACAAGTGGGAAGTCCTCCTGTCTCCTCGGTACTAGAATATCAGGATCTGTCAATGGCACTGGCCGTCATCATGCAAACCATCTCTCATACTCCTCTGTCATCCCGACGTCCTCCACATCTGATCTCCAATCCCACTGTCTCTGTTGTAGTTGTGTGAAGTCAGCATATGCTATGTGTGGCTGAATCATACTCCCCCACTGACTCGTCTCTCTGTGAGATCGGGCAAAGTGTGCAGTCCTCCTAGGTACATCCTGCCTCTCTCCAAACTGTCATCTGACTGTCTCTAGCAAGTACATCTCAATCACTCTCTAGTGATTCACTGGTTGCCCAATCAAGTACCTCTCATGTCTACAATACAGTAGCTCATCACTATCATCTAACCATCTAGGGCAATCATGATATGGCCTCCATGTGAACTCTCTCAGTCTGTCTAGCTCGTGTCGCCAATACAATATGTATCCAAACGGACCCTGTCTCAGTGCTCCCCCATAGCAGTACACATATGGTCGATGTGGTAATACATGTCTCTCTGCAATCGGTCGGCATATGGCTATGTGCTCGAATGCCCATACCTGTAACAATGTGACTCCACAGCTCAAAGTTTGCACTCCCTGATATGCTATTTGATGCAACTAAAAATACAGCATAGCTAGTACACATGGTCCCCATGCGTACAATGTCCCCTCTGTCGCCATCTGCTCTAACACTCTTCCCCATCCAATCAGGAATCCATGTCCTCGTCTGTCTCCTGCTAGTAGGCATGCTATCACCACATATCGTCGATCATACTCTGATGCCATGGTCTCCCAGCCAATCTCCCTCTCTACGATATCCAGATCATCTGTGTTGCACTCAAATAATCTACACAATGCATCTCTCCCTATCACTGGGTCATACTCTATCATCTCTCCATGAATCAGAATGCGGAGGATACGCCATACATCCTCTAGTGTCACCATCGCCTCTCCAGTCGCCAGATGGAAAGAGGAAGTCTCTGAATGCCATCGCTCTGCCAATGCGGTAAGCAGTCCTGTGTTTGCCCTAATCTCGAGCATGAATGTGATATAGTATATCCCAAGTCCTGCTAATGTATCTATGTCCGTGCTCCTGAGTCTATGTCGTAACATGAAGCAGTCTGGTCGGTTCTCCCGCGTGATCAATGGATACTGTCGACTCTGCATCACAATTGGGGCATATTTTGTTAGTTTTAGGGTTTGCTCCTACGGGTTGCATTTCCTCATTTCATCCACAATTCAGGGTGTTTCTAATCTCTTTTGACCTATCCTACCCTTATCCCCCCTTTTCGGCTCATTCGTATGCCATTTTTGACTAAATTAGGGTTCACAATGCACAACTGCGCCTGTGTGATAAGTCCTGCGCCTGTGTAACACAACCTGCACCTGTGTCCCCTACACAAGCATAGAAGACCCTACACAAGCACAAAATTTTCCCTACACAAGCGCAGAAGTCAGTTTCTGCATTCCCTGTGGGCCCCGCAATGTCCCGCAAGCCAGTCAAATTCATAAAATTGAAAATATGGGTTTTTGAGATACATACTACTGCTCCCGCGTCATCCGGTCGTCTGTATGTGCATACACGTTCTCTGAGGTGATTTTCCATTGGAATGTTCGCCATCTCTCTGCAAGTGTCCTTTTCCAGAGCAACAAATCCTCCTCTTTGGCTAGTGCAAATGAGCAATTTTCACTCTCTTTGTCTCATTTATAGATCTTTGTCAGTGCATAGATGGACGTGCACTCTCTCCATCTCATGTTGGTCGCGGTCTTTTGCGCTTTCAATTGCTTGTCCTTCATGCATCCGATCTCTGATTGTCAGTCTGTTTGCTCCTATCATTTTCTATCATTCTTATCAATCAATTGGCCTCTTTTCTGGATGTTTCCGGCCAATTCCTCGAGGGGGCATGCATATGTCATTGTTATTGTCTGGGGCATTTTCATTATTGTTCTTTGAAACAATGCTTAAAATCGCATTGTCTCAAAGAGGGGCAAAATGTAGACGTCTAAAAATGGTCAACGCTTGCGGAGTCGTACTTTAACATTTGCGCATTGCCTTATTTTAGGGTTTTTGCGTCGCATTAACATTTCTCCTATGATTCGCACTTGGTCTTTATCATTTGCAAGCATCGAGTCTTTCTTCTGCATTTCTTCATTTATCTCGCTTTCGATTTTGGTCTTGTCGATAACAATCTTCAGTCATGATTTTGATCGATCTTATCCTATTGCATCAATGTGCGTGCTTATTTGTCATATTTGGACATCGTCAATCCTAATTAGGGTTTTGTCCTCTTATTAATCTTGTCATCATGCGATCGATTTGTCATCGATCGTTGTCATTTTTAATCTTGTCATCATGCGATCGATTTGTCATCGATCGTGGTCATTTTCAATCTTGTCGTCTTGGGATCGATTTGTCATCGATCGTGGTCATTTTCAATCTTGTCTTTTTGCAATCTATTTTGTCATCGATCCTTGTCTTCTTGTCAATTTTGTCATTTTGCAATCGATTTGTCATCGATCGTCGTCTTTCTCAATTGTGTCAATTTGGATCAATTAGTCATTGTTCCTCGTCAATTGGTGCATTTTTCAATCAAATCACTTATCAGCATTGGTCATTTATCAAGTTAGAATCATGATCAAATCGAATCGACGTCAATTATCTTTTGTCAGGACCTAATTGTCATCCTTGCATTTCTAATTCATCTTTTAGGGTTTCATGATTTTATTCATTTAACCCTGTTTGTCATTTCCCCCTCTAGGATTAATAAATTATTTATTTATCCTAAGTCTTCGTGTCACAATTAAATGTTTATTTAATTGGCTAACTAATTATTCCTCTTTTTGTGAATTAATTAATAAATGACAAATTATTAATTGATTTACCTAATTTCTCCTAATTCCTAATTTCCTAATTTTTCATCAATTTCTAATTCCTAATTTCCTAATTTCTATTTCATCTATTTTTCAATTCTCTCCTATTTTCCTCCTAATTTCATGGGAATGACATAGCAAATTTGTCATAATTTGTCATAATTATCAATCAATCAATCTTGCATAGAAAGTGCAAATTTGTCATAATTTGTCATAATTGACATTCTTGATTTGCAATTTCCATTCGAATCTCTTCATGCTAATTTGATCTTTTCTCTAATTTGTCTATAAATTGGATGATTTTCTTCAATCAAGATCCCTACCTGGTCGAATCAATCACGCTTCGAGTATTCTTGCGCTACAATCTTGTCTACTTGCTTTCATATCATGCTTATGCACTAGTAGGTGAGATCCACAAACAAATCTATTTGAAGGAGAAAGAAGGACAATGGAGCCACATGAAGGAGATATTCAAGTCTGCATTTGGTTTGCTTAGTTTTCAATCTTGAATGTCTTGTTTTCATGTCTTTATTGAGTGTGTTTAGGATTGATCATTGCATTTGAGCTTTCGTGATTGAGCTAGATTACTAATAGTGATTTGCTTTGATGATTTCCACATTTCCTAGCTACAGTGACATGTTGGGTGGGTGGGGTAGATGAAAAAAGGTATGAGTGACAAAGTAATAATAAAGTCAAACCATGAGAGGATATTTATTATGGCTAGAGGAAGAAGTGGATTCAAGTTTATTATGGATTGATGGATGGAAGGTTTTTATCACATATGAAATGCAAGAATGGGTGAAAGAAAAAATAAGATCCTAACAAATGGTGGAAGAGATACTACTACACATGGTGCTTGGATTTAGGTTTTCACCATGGTACTTTCCCAAGGTGCCACCGAAGTGGTTTTCACCATAGGATGGATTTCTCTTTACTATTTTTGGACTTTTTAAAAAAAAATTTGACTATTTTTATCTATTTATTTTTTAACAAGTGGGATACCCATGGGGATCGATGATGCTAAGATCAAAGACGCATGTGGTGAATGATCCTTGATTGAATGATGTTTAGCTTCATTTGTTGTACTACCTGATAAGGGAACTAAGGCAAAATTAGTAATGTGTGAACTATGTAGGCCAATATGTGTATCATGTAAAGAAGTTTGGACAACCTTGGGATCAAATCACTTCAAGTAAGTTCCATTTAAGGTCCATTGATGTGATATATCACCATGGGAGATGGATGTAATAAATGGATAAATGGAGGATGAATATTTATGAGTTTGGAAGGAAGTGAAAGTGGGATGACAAGATGAAGACTTAAGATCAATAAGTATGCCTTTTGACTTAAATGATTTTTTAAATTTATACCCCCAATTATTTTAGTAATAGAGGAAATCATTTTTTCTACTTTTTGTTCATAGGATTTGAATTTAGCCTATGGAATATAAGTCCTCATACAAATTCAAGAGATAAGAACATACTAAAATACACACTCCTTAAATGTCAAATTGAGCTTAACTTTAGATCTTCTTCATCATTGATATCCTCAAAAAAAATCTCATCTACTACAATCTCTTTTCTCGTGTAATCCATGAAAGTGCTAAGGGCTTGGTTGATGGCTTTCATATCAAGTCCATATATAAAATTTATTATAAATAATTGAATTTCATAAGTGGAGAAAAATCTTATAGAGTGATGTATGCCATCTAGATGTAGCATTTTAAAACTCTTCAAAAACAGTCTTTAGTGACATTAACTTATTGAAAGAAATAGGATTGAAGGAAATAGGTTGATGTAAGTCTTGTAAAATTACATCCCTTAGATTATTCTTCAAGTTTGTAGGACCATTAACATCACGTCCTTTAATTAGTCGTGGTTGTAAGTATTATCAAACATTATCTATATGTTGATAAGAGTGTCCACTACAACATTATTTCCTTTAGTTTAACATACAACTAATTGGTGTCTTCCTTCTCCAATATCTCTTTCACAAAAAAAATTAACTTCATCTAACATCATGATAATCGAAGGGTTTTAGGTATGTTTCACTAGCTTCTCTTTATAATCCTCTATCAATCTATTTATTCTTTCATTAGCCAATTAAATCCTTCAAGAGTGCTCATGGTTTCAGACCAGTTACCTTACATCCATAGTTATATAGGTTCTACATCTATTGCTCGGTGAATGTGGATATCCATTCCATTTTATCCAAGGTAGTAGCTTCTTGTTGGGATATGGAGCCATCCATAAATTGAAATGAACTATCTAGTTTCTCTATCAATTATTGAATATTATGACAACATTTGAGTATCTATTATTATTATTAGATCATATTGACTCATTATGGAGGCAATATTAGAATTTGGACCCTAGATATGGGCACCATATTTGAGTCATGGTTTCAAGCAATGGTTTATTGATTACCACTTATGGTTTCTTGCATTAGATATTCTTTATATTGGGTGCTTGGTTTATTTCCAAGAATGGTTGTACGGTTGATTTAAGGTACAATTATATTTTCCAAATTACTCCAAAATCTTATTGTTTGTGAAACTCCTATAAAAACATAACCTAAGATTTGTATTATAACCTCATAGTTGTTGAATAATACAAATGGATTTTCCTTGAAGTGTGGGTTTTTCTCTTGAAAGTGTTTCTTCTAAATAAATTATATTTTCTCTATTTGTGAATTATTTTTAAACTATAAGACCTTTTATTGTTTACATACCACCCCATTAATTTTAGTGTAGACAATGTCTTCTACACCATTGCTTTATTTCACTAAAGATGTACTTGCCTTTAAAATCTATATAGAGTGTTGAGACTCAAATTCCATGATGTCTTTTTATTTTAGTCATTTTCTTTTGTGTTCATGTAATGTGCCCATTTCATGATCCCCAATCAATAACCGATCTGAAATAGTCCAATAGTGTCACCTTGTCCAAATGTGTGATTCGTTGATTGTTCCCCACCCATGTCCTTACTCATTTGCCTAATGTTAAAAATTCTAAAATCTGGATATCTTTGGGAATTTTCTAAGCCTTAAATCTTGTAAAATTCCCAAATGGATATTTATATTTCAAATTTGAGAAAAATTAGAGTCAAATTATCTAGAATTTACGACTAATCAAAGCTTTTGGTGATACCAAAAACCTCCATCAGCACCAACAATAGTTTCTAAAACCGTTGGAACTGCCAATAGGTTCCCAATTCCTTGTATATCACTGGCCGCTAATTTCTTCCACGCCTTGGCATATTTTTCAAATAATTAAAGTTTTTCAATCATTCGATTATTTCTTGAAACCATGTCCATATTCCTAATTCCTTATAGTTCATTAATTTAGTTCCTAATGGGGCCAAAACCACTAATAGGACTAGTTTTGGGCAAGGCGCCTACATTTTTCAAGACTATCTTGTAGAAGATCTTGATGGATTCTCTCATTTGTATTTTAATTAAATTTTGAGCAAAAATGAAGAATTTATGAGAAGACAAACTTCAAGCAATTCCACGAACCGAACTGCAAATTGGTTCTTGGTTCATGGTGAACCGCCAATCACCAACTTTAGGTAAAATAAGCAAGGTATGCACATTTTGAGAACTTTATTTTGAAGATGAGATTATTGAGTGCCTCTATTTTTTATTTGTTAAAATTTTAAGTAAATTTATGCTATTTTTGTCTTGTCGAAGCTTTTGGTAGTTTTAAAAATAGTGAAATATTTGTCTTGTGAGAGCTTTTGGTGGTTGAAAATAGTAAAATTTTGTTTTAAAAATACAAAGTTTTCAAAAAGTTGTGAATTGTAAAAAATGAATGCAAAGTTTGCAAAAGGTTGTTAGTCGTGACAAGTCAATATGAAGCAAAATTGTGAAAAATAAGAATTATGAAAATTAATAACCTTAACTTGCACAAGATTGTTTAATCTCAAAACTTGAACCGTGGCTTAAAAAAGGGGCAAAAGTTAGAAATTAATGTTCAACTAGACACGTTTGCCCTAATTTCTAACATATGTTTTGATACAACTTTCTGGACGCGTCTATTCTGGCTCCAACAGTGACCTGTCGTACCAACGACATGCATCGACAGACATGTTTGAGACATGCATAGCCCATGCATACCATTCCCATTTGGTGCAGGCGTCGGACACACCGAAAATGACATGGAGTTGTCCTGGAGTCGGCTGTTTCAAACATTGGGGCCCACACGAAACTACATGGACATACCAAAAAATGGCGGATCGTGGGCCGCAGCTTGCGCCGATGTGTTGTGCCTAACATGCACATTAAAAGCCATAGAAAATAAACATCTGGCGGCAAGTGTTGATGACCGTGTTTGGACGCCAAAATGGCAGGAAAAAGAGGCCGCGGGCTTCCAAACTGCGGTGGTTGTCTCGCACGTGCTACTGATAGGTGGGTCCTTACTCAGTCAATCCGTCAATCACAACCATTCAATGAAAACCGACGCCATAACTCCAAAATAGACCTTTCGTACAGCGTGTTAGTCCGTAACAGGTTAGTCAATCGCAACCGTTAACTGCAAAATTGATGGTGTAAAAAGCGAGACAAACACACGTGTTAGTCAATCTGTACTATCTTTTTGGAGCTAGAATAGACGCGTCTGACGCGTCCCGCCATTTTCTGCGGCTCCACGGCCTCATGTGGAAAAACACGCGTGTTAGGGCTCCGCATGTTAGGTGAACCGTACAACTGGGCCTCCCACCATTTTTTGCTTGTTGTGGAAAAAAGGGGACAAGCATAAAGGGACAGACAAACTAATGCGCGATTAGATAAAGGACTCCAAAGCCCTCATTTGTTGTTCTAGTGTTATGCTATTTTGAAGGCATTTTTGAATGCTATTTTTGAAGGTGTTTTTGAAGGAAAAGAAGGGTTTGAAGGAGGCAGCGAGGACTTAGTTTTGAAGGGCAGCTTGCGTTCATTTGTGAAGGTTAACAGGTATGTTGAGTTACAGTTGGAAAATTTGAATGTTTTATTGCTTTTTTGAGTAGTCGTTCTTTCAGATTTGTATACATTGTGCAAAAAGTATAGTCTTGTTTTTACTTTGGTTATTCTTGTTTTTCTGTAGCCTGAAATTATTCAGGTTAGGGTTAGATATAGGGCTCAACGCGTGTTTGCTGGCTCCAAAAAGCCGCTGTAAAATGCGTGTTAGTATGTTTGTACTACCGTTTTGCTGGGTTTTTGGTGTCTGTTAGTATCTCTGTACTGTCATTTTGGTCTGCCATTTCTGTACTGCTTTTCGGTTATCGACAAGAAAATATTTGGTTTTTGCCGGTTCTCCGATGTAACTGTCGTTGCCTTATTAATTTAATCAGCGAGAGTAATGTCGATAGGTCCGACCTTGGATTTCCATGCGTTGTTATCGGTTTTGCCGCTTCTCCGATGGATTTCCATGCGTTGTTAGTCACGCAATAGCCACGGCCTTGCTGACTCCATCGTACACACTGAGTAACACGCGATTAGGCATGTTACTCCTTGGGCGATTAATAATTAACAGTAATATTGAAATTATCTTCAAATGATTCAAATGAATATGTAGAAATACCCATATAAATTTGTAATTAATTTTACATAGGGATTTTTGTCTGGTTTTTTTAATATGATTTACTATTAGTTGCATAAAATAGTCAAATAACAAAAAAAATGTTTGTTTTGGACCTGTGGCCAAACGTGTAACCTATCGCTAACACACTATTTTTGGTCCCTGTTTCCCTCCCGATAGCCGAAACATAGACCGATATGTCCCATTGGGTATCGGCATAGTTCAATTTATGTCCCTCCAATGCCCCGATGAGTCCGCATAAATCACATCGGGTATGGCATAAATCACCCCAAAGAACTCCTAGAACCTCTCCATCCACCTTAATAGTCCTATCGAGACTCAGCATAGCAAAAAATTGCTTCTTCCGATGTCCCGATGAGTCCTAATGCATGTTTACTTTATCGGTATAATTTACACCGATATCCCCGCAGGTGCTTTTATCTTCATCGGGGGTCGGAATAGCCTTTTTCTATTCCTCCCAAAGTCCTGATATGTCTCCGATGCACTTTTATGCTTAATGCTTCGGAGTTCGTTTTATCGATATAGGTAATACCTATGGTTCTGCCTTCCCCATTCTCCATGTCATCGGGGATTGATATAACTATTTTTGCACTATCCCGATATGGTCTTTTTCTCTGATATGGCCGTTTAAAAAAAAAAGAAGGACGACTCTGATATGTCGGCCCCACCATCCTTTCGCTGCTTCGTGAAAGATAAACTCCATGCTATTTCACCCAGCGAAATAGTGTAGACCGTCAGATCCTTTTCAAGATGCACCTTCTTTACTTTCCACATCATCCTCGCGCTGGGCCCACTTCCCTTTCGCTACTTCGCGATAAGTTAGTCAATCGCAACCACTAACTTCAGAATCGACGGTGTAAAATGCGTGACTAACACGCGTGTTACTCATAACTGACCAGGTATTGCTATAGCAGACCGAGACTGCTCCCAATAGCCGAAACATAGACTGATATGTCCCATCGGGTATCGACATAGTTTAATTTATGTCCCTCGAATGCCCCAATGAGTCTGCATTGTGACCAAGTCCCCTGCGTTATCGGCATAAATCACCCCGAAGAACTCCTAGCAACTCTCCATTCGCCTTAATAGTCCTATCAGGACTTGGCATAGCAAAAAATTACTTCTTTCAATGTCTCGATGAGTCCTAATGCATGTTTACTTTATCGGTATAATTTACACCGATATCCCTCCAGGTGCTTTTATCTTCATCAGGGTTCGAAATAGCCTTTTTCTATTCCTCCCGAAGTCCCGATATGTCTCCGATGCACTTTTATGCTTAATGCTTCGGAGTTTGTTTTATCAGTATAGGTAATACCGAAGGTTACACCTTCCCCATTCTCTATGTCATACAGTGTCTTAGTGACAGGTTAGAGATGTCAATCTCAACCGCGCGTTACCGACAGGTTAGACAATCACAAAATGTTGGTCGCATTATGGACGGTGTAAAACAGACTACTAACACACCTTAATAGTCCTATCGGGACTCGGCGTAGCATAATAGTGCTTCTTTCGATCTCCCGATGAGTCCTAATGCATGTTTACTTTATCGGTATAGTTTACACCAATATCTTCGCAGGAGCTTTTATCTTCATCGGGGGTCGGAATACCATTTTTCCATTCCTCCCGAAGTCCCGATTAGTCTCCGATGCACTTTTATGCTTAATGCTTCCAAGTTTGTTTTATCGGTATAAGTAATACTAATGGTTCCACCTTCCCCATTCTCCATGTCATACAGTGTCTTAGCGATAGGTTAGTCATTCTCAACAACGCGTTACCGATAGGTTAGACAATCGCAGAATGTTGGTCGCATTATGGATGGTGTAAAACGCACTACTAACATGCCTTAATAGTCCTATCGGGACTCGGCATAGCATAATAGTGCTTCTTCTGATCTCCCGATGAGTCCTAATGCATGTTTACTTTATCGGTATAGTTTACACCGATATCCCCGCAGGAGCTTTTATCTTCATCGGGGGTCGGAATACCATTTTTCCATTCCCCCTGAAGTCCCGATCAGTCTCCGATGCACTTTTATGCTTAATGCTTCTGAGTTTGTTTTATCGGTATAGGTAATACCAATGGTTCCGCCTTCCCCATTCTCCATGTCATACAAGGTCTTAGCGACAGGTTAGTCAATCTCAACCGCATGTTATCGACAAGTTAGACAATTGCAGAATGTTGGTCACATTATGGATGGTGTAAAACACACTACTAACATGCCTTAATAGTCCTATCAGGACTCGGCATAGCATAATAGTGGTTCTTCCGATCTCCCGATGAGTCCTAATGCATGTTTACTTTATCGGTATAGTTTACACCGATATCCCCGTAGGAGCTTTTATCTTCATCGGGGGTCAGAATACCATTTTTCTATTCCTCCCAAAGTCCTGATCGGTCTCCGATGCACTTCTATGCTTAATGCTTCTGAGTTTGTTTTATTGGTATAGGTAATACCGATGGTTCCGCCTTCACCATTCTCCATGTCATATAGTCTCTTAGCGACAAGTTAGTCAATCTCAACCACGCGTTACCAACAGGTTAGACAATCGCAGAATGTTGGTCGCATTATGGATGGTGTAAAATGGAGTACCGCCTTAATAGTCCTATCAGGACTCGGTATAGCATAATAGTGCTTCTTCCGATCTCCCGATGAGTCCTAATGCATGTTTACTTTATCGGTATAGTTTACACCAATATCCCCGCAGGAGCTTTTATCTTCATCGGGGGTCGGAAAACAATTTTTCCATTCCTCCCGAAGTCCCGATCAGTCTCCGATGCACTTTTATGCTTAATGCTTCCAAGTTTGTTTTATCAGTATAGGTAATACTGATGGTTCCACCTTCCCCATTCTCCATGTCATATAGTGTCTTAGCGACAGGTTAGTCAATCTCAACCACACGTTACTGACAGGTTAGACAATCGCAAAATGTTGGTCGCATTATGGACGATGTAAAACAGACTACTAACACGCCTTAATAGTCCTATTAGGACTCGGCATAGCATAATAGTGCTTCTTCTGATCTCCCGATGAGTCCTAATGCATGTTTACTTTATCGGTATAGTTTACACCGATATCCCCGCAGGAGCTTTTATCTTCATCAAGGGTTGGAATACCATTTTTCCATTCCTCCCGAAGTCCCGATCAATCTCTGATGCACTTTTATGCTTAATGCTTCCAAGTTTGTTTTATCGGTACAGGTAATACCGATGGTTCCGCCTTCCCCATTCTCCATGTCATCGAGGATCAATATAACTATTTTTGCACTATCCCGATATGGTAAATTTCAAAAACCCTAAACCTTCAGATAGATACTATGGATTGACTGACACGTGTGTTAGTCTCACATTGTACACCATCGATTTTGCAATTAACGGTTGCGATTGTCTAACCTCTAACTAACACGCTATACTACAATTCTGTTTTGGAGCTAGAATAGCTGTCCCTTCCAGAGGCAATATGGCTGAAGCTATTCTGGCTTCAAAACAGACCTTTTGGACAACATGTTAGTGACAGGTTAGTCAATCGCAAACAGTTTATTACAAAACCAACGATTTAACACGTGCGACTAACATGACTATTAGTCAATCCGTAGTGTTAGTCAATTGTTGCCCGTTAATCAAAGAAACTTTTGATTAGCTGTGTGCATCATATGGAAATGTGTAAGTCTAAAAAAATGTCCACAGATTATTGTGCAGAAATTTAGATTGTAGAATAACATGGAACATGTGGTGGATGAACTTAGTTATTAGAAAGCACTAAAAAATTAAGGCATAGGTTGATAAAAATTGAAATAATTTATAGACGTTGTTGTTAGTCTGACATATTTGCATGTTCGTTTTGGAATAATAGGTATCTTGATTTTGAACATGGAGGCCAACTTTTCTTTAGAGACAACCAAAACACAGGTCACATTTTGGGGACGAATAAGCAATGAGAGGTTGATGAACCTGTTTATTTATGAAGACACCTCATTCATGTCCACGGTGAAGTTGATCCTTGGGCCTGAGTATGTAGAAGGTGGATGGAAGTACAGAATGAATGTGGACATAGTGTCTCTATTTATGGCATGGTGTCTCGATCTCTGACCTATTCTGAAAGTCAGAGAAATCATGAACAGGTGTGTGAAGAAGGAATAGCTAGGCAGAATGGAAGCCTTATTAGGATTGGCACGAGACATGGAGGGCTTTGAAAGTGTGGGCGGAGCATGGATTCATGTGAGTGAATTAAGTCCTCCCTTGCGATCATTCTTGCTCTGGAGTGCGACATTCGATAAAGAGGCCATAAGAAGTGTAGCATAGGCTAGGATGTATGGTATTGTGCAATACCTTGAGATGGTCGATGTCTGGGAAGTGCGTGTGGAGATGGGAAAATGGGGACCTTGGTCGGAATATAGAGCACTTGTGCAATGAACAGTTCCTGCAGGCACAAAATGATGGGGTCGACCTTGTGGAAGAACAACTAAGAAGGGTCGTGTGCTGCAATTCGGTGAAGGCTCTAGCAAGGAGATAGAAATTAACCAAGTTAGGAACATGGAAGTGCTGGACGTGGAAGAGGGCACGGTCACTGTTCATGTGGTGTAGCGAGATGGCACATACAACCCTTTTTGAAGCAAGGACTGTGTTTTTTTTTTTAAATGTTTCTGAATGTGTTATGTATGGACCATTATGTATACTGTCAACTGACTTCGATGGTCTAGTTGGCTAGCCGTCGAGGTTTATCTTGCAGAATGTAAACATTTTCAGAATTAATATAAAATATAGCTTTACCAGACAAATAAAAACTTTGTTGACACCAACTGGTACTCTTATCTTCTCTATTTTGAAATTGTTGTTAACATTTTATTATATATGGTGGAAAAACAAATGTTTTTTATTGTATGTGCATGAAATTGTTGTATAACATCAAAGTCAAGCATTTCAATATATATGACTACAAATACAATTAAATTCTTGTAGGACAATTGAGTTTCTATTCTGGTCATTTTGGTCATTCTCGAAGCATTTTATATGCCATTTTGGTCATAACCAATACTTCATCGGTTGCCCAACCACCGATTTGCTAAAAAAATACAAAGTTTCTCAAAAAGTTGTCAAGCAACAATGACAACTTTTGGTCAAATGTGCATTTTTGCCTTTTATGCATTTTTACTTATATTGAACCTCCTAGCATGACTTCCTAACATTAAACCAATATGCCTAAATGCCTAATGAGGTTTTAGAAGTCATTTTTGATCATAATGCAAATTTATGCTTTTTTGGGCTTACAAGGGCTCATAGGCCAGATTTGACAAAAGTAGCAACCTAGGGGACAATCATCCTTGAAATGACTATCAAACACACATGTGGAGCTCTGAGTATTCCATTATTCAAACACCTAATCCAAAATAGGATCATCAGCTCAAAATGTGGAAAATGCATATAAAATGGTAAATAGTTTCCTAACCATGAAGTAGTGCGATCGGCCTTGGGCAACGAATAGGGATGGTCGAAGACCAAATCCCTCTGCACTTTAGACTCCACTAAACCCAGGTTTTAGAATAATACTTATCTATCAAGGAGCTAATGCATATTAAATCAGGATCTCAAAGAATTAACAACAAAGCAGTGCCTCTATCTCAGAATATAATGATACTTTGTGGACAGATAACATTATCAACTGAAGAGACAATATGAATAATCAATATAATGGTTCAGTATGTCTCACATAAACAATAAGAACCCAATCTCACATTTAATGTAACAGAATGTGATTCACATTACAACATATTCTTAAATAGATTTATAAAGAGGACAAAGCATGTATCATCAACAAAGAAAGTAATCAGTACATTTGAAGTAGAAACAGTGAATCTTGTATATTAATGTCTAAGAAATGATAGTACACAGAAGCTACCCACTTGGAGATACTTCATTGCAATTTTCTTACACAAAATGACACTTCTGCTTCCTATAAAATTTAATAATACAAATGACTTTCAGTCCTTACAGCAATGATGTTCCAAAACCCCCCCAAAAAAAACTCCCTTTGTCACGCAAGATGACTCAATACAAATACAAATGTTGAAAGACAAGAATGAAAGGACACGCCCTTTCATTATCTTAACAACTATGTGAACAAAAATTAAAATGCCTAACCAAGATATCAATTACATTACATAAAGTCAAACACCACACTAGGACTTTCGATCCAGCCACCGTCCACATTTTTTAATTTGCCCCAAGTAGGCCGGATCCTTATATGTTGTAGCATTGAAGATGGCATCCTTGGCTGCAATCTCAATCGCATAAAATTTTTCCAATTGATCGACCATGTCATTCATGTCAAGGACATCTGCTCTGGCAATGGCTTGGGCTACATTAAGCATAGACTTGCACTCAGCGATCTATACGGTTTTGTCTTTGATCACACCTGCATCATCTAGCAGACTGGGAACCCCATTCTCAACAATCATCAAATTCAGAATTCAATGCCTCTGTAACTCCATCATGTGTAACAAGCAGACCCTGCAACTTCTTTTTTTCTTTCTCTTTCCTCGTTGCATCCTGTAACATCATGTCGAGTCTATCTCAAATTCTGGTGTGTGAAATCATATTGTCCATGTTCCTCTAATATTCACCCCAGAATTCATTCAATGCTTTCTCCATATTGTCATACATCCTACTTAGCAACACGCAAGCCGTATTGGCCCTAATGCTCTTCATCTGTTTTTTCAACTTGTTATGTTCATAAGATATCTTTTCAAATTTTTTCTTCCAATCGCCTCCTGAATCTGTAATTTGGGGAACAGGGTGCCCACTCATCTTAAGGGTCTCTTCATACAAAGCCTTATACTTATTCTTCTCTACTATCTCATGTTTCATTTGGGCCTTATTAAACTTTGAAATATTGATACCCATGTCAGTTGTGACTATAGGATCTACTTCTCCAACCTTCAAGCACATCATGTGACCAAAAGCTTTATCTACATCAATGATTTTTGGCCTCTTATTAGGAGGATATAAGGCCCACAATAACATTTAT
Source organism: Cryptomeria japonica (assembly GCF_030272615.1). NCBI lineage: Eukaryota > Viridiplantae > Streptophyta > Pinopsida > Cupressales > Cupressaceae > Cryptomeria > Cryptomeria japonica. The sequence continues at coordinate 531,465,659 of NC_081412.1, read as the reverse complement.
TTCTCCTTTGGATCATATCTTGATCCAATAAAAATATCGTGCACTCCTTGGATGTTTAACTTCATATCCTTATTATTTCAATGTAACAAAGAATCAAAAATAAATGAAGCACTCAGGTCCCATCTTGGAAACACAATTATTCCTGCATCTACAAGCAATTGCCTACCACTTTGTAGGGTCATAGTCTCAATTTCTTTGTCAATGTCTTCCTTCAACCTCATCATCATTTTTGCTTCATTATCAGGGATCACATTTGGCATTGCTTCCCTCAATTTCTTACCCTTGAAGTGGTACAGGAATGATTTGAATTCCTTAGACTTTATGAAGTGATCATCAAATACAAAAGAAACATGTTCTGCCATTTTTTCATCTGTCTCTGCATTTAGAGCAACAATAAGCCTATCTTTTGCCTCCGAATCCTTCTCCTTCTCAGGGGCATGGAGCTTGGAGACTACTTCATTTTCCCTTGAATCACTTTGGGCTGGTTCTCCCTCCATGTTTTCTAGTCTCTGCCTTCTTTCCTCTAGCTTCTTCTCCAAGGTCTCCATAACTCTTGCAAGCTCTTCCACCTCCTTATTCCTGCACATGTCTTCAAATTCATCCTCCTCATGGAGGTCGTCTCCCAAATCCTATCTTTTCTTGCTTGAATGGATGTAACCCTCAGGATCATAGTGTGCTCTAGATACATGTCGAAACAAATTGTATTCATCCACCAGCTTCTTGTCAATGGCCTCGTATGCCCTAGTTGATACAATTTTAAAGTCCTGAAAGTGAAGTGTGCTAGGGAGGAAAGCTTGCTTGTGTGCTCCTCTGAAATGTTTGGCATTAGACACACTTAACTGCCTTACAATTTCCAAGAAGGCAATCCTGTCTAGTGCAGGCCTCGGGAGAACATATGGATAACCCTCAGATCCATAGCATCGAACAAAAGTGAATTTTTGGCACAAGTACCAATCACCCCAGTTGTGATTGACCTTTGGATTTTGGTGCTCGTGAGGCCTGAGAAACTTCTTAACCTCCTCTGAAAATGATCCTTGCCGAGGCTCACCAAAGAGCAAGAAAAGTGGTTTCACAAAGAACTCCTCAAATTTGTGGTAACGAGAACTATCAAACCTGTAATCCCAAAGGGAAACCCATAATTGCACTGGTTGCTCCTTTCCATCTTTCCCAATTGTATTCACATTCAATTCTTCTGGCCATAACCCTCTAAGTCTCCCATAAAATAAAATGATGTGCATTAACAGTAAGTAGTGCTTGAAATATTTGTCTGGATTGTCTTTCAGGTTTAAGAAACCTTCATGCAATCTATCTACCAGGTAAGAAGCGAAGTCAAATGCCCTAGGCTCATGCCTCTGCACTTCTGCTACTAGAGCAAGTGGTCCAATGTTTGCCACATCAGGAGCTTCAACTCCTTCCACCTGACCACAAGCCATATATGTATATTGCAGATACTTCTTAAAAATAGTGATGTCATATGGAGGACCTTCTTCATCTGTTAGCCTCCCCTTCTCTACTTTATGGACAATGAGGTTCTAGCCCTGGTATGTAGTGTCCATCTTCCTGTACTCTTCTTCCAAATATACAAAAGACAAAGGCAATTCCGCCTCCAAATCTACTGCAAAAACTTCCTGAATCGTAGCCTTTGCAAAATGCACTAGAGCAGTCCCATCAGGCAACATAATGCATCGCTTGTTTGCATTATAATTTCTTACTAAAAGCATTAACAAATGAATGTTCACAAACACATTGGGTACTACAAGTTTACCGAGACCCATTTTCCATGGGTTCGAAATTGGCATGGGGTTATCCCTATGGAAGTAATGGAAAAGGAACAACTCGTACCCTCGCACTGTGGTGAATATATCCCCAATCCCTCTGTATCTGTCCTCTAATTGCTTGCAGATAGGCAAATTTGTCTTAGCTCTACGTGACCTAGCTCCTGGAGATCCCATTTGGTCTATCATGTCCTGATTTAGCTTTCTACCCGATTTCTTTGTTGCGGTACTCGATACTTCGGTAGCTTTTCGCTTCCCTTTTGAGCTTGACCCCTCCATTTCTGCAAATTATTTCACTCTATAGTCAGTAACTCAAGAATTTTCTCGACAAGCACTTAATATCTTTCTGCAATTACTTCGTGAGAAATGATGCTCCCTCTGCAATACCAGCTATTTGGGACAGATTTTCTTGCAATCTTTGTAATTGATTATTGCAATATTTGATAGATTTGCTTTGTGCGGCAACGAATGTACTCAATTTTTGCATTTAATGGAAACTATGTTGTCACAGTCAGTTCTTCTCATGATGAAAACCAACAACTAATCGGCGACACTCCTCCCGATGATTCAAATGTTTGCCGCCGGTTGTCCATTATTACTTTACCACTTTTTGTTTTTTGATCGGAACAAACTACCTTGACCCACTTATCGGGTCTCGGAATACCTATTTTTTCTTTATCTTGATGGTTCATTTCATCGCGATGGGCATCACTTCAGTCTCCTCCTTGCCTTTTGTTTTAACGCTCCATCGGCATAGCTCTCTCCATTGCATTTGCCTTTGGTTTCTTTTTACTTGAGTGATTTGGTGTGGGCATAGTTTATTTTTGTCCCTCCGATACTCTGATGATCTCAATATACGAACGAACGATATCTTCCGGTTGATCCAACAGCCCGCATTGTTTCGTAAAGGAAAGATGGTCGGAGTTTATCTTTCACAAAGCAGCGAAAGGGAAGTGGGCCCAGCATGAGGATGACGTCGAAAGTAGAGAAGGTGCATCTTGAAAAGGATCCGATAGTCTGCATTATTTCATTGGGCGAAATAGCATGGAGTTTATCTTTCATGAAGCAGCGAAAGGATGGTGGGCCCGGCATATCAGACTAGTCCTACTTTTTTTTTAAAAACGGCCATATCGGAGAAAAAGACCATATCGGGATAGTGCAAAAATAGTTATATCGATCCTTGATGACATGGAGAATGGGGAAGGCGGAACCATCGGTATTACCTATACCGATAAAACAAACTCCAAATCATTAAGCATAAAAGTGCATCGGAGACATATCGGGACTTCGGGAGGAATAGAAAAAGGCTATTCCGACCCCCGATGAAGATAAAAGCACCTGCGGGGATATCGGTGTAAATTATACCGATAAAGTAAAGATGCATTAGGACTCATCGGGACATTGGAAGAAGCAATTCTTTGCTATACCGAGCCCTGATAGGACTATTAAGGTAGATGGAGAGTTGCTAGGAGTTCTTCAGGGTGATTTATGCTGATAACGCTGGGGACTTGGTCATAATGAGGACTCATCGGGGAATTCGAGGGACATAAATTGAACTATGCCGATACCCGATGGGACATATCGGTCTATGTTTCAGCTATCAGGAGTGGTATCGGTCTACTATACTGATACCCGGTCAGTAATGAGTAACACGCGTGTTAATCGCACGTTTTACACCGTTGATTCTGAAGTTAGTGGTTGCGATTGACTAACCTATCACGAAGCAGCGAAAGGGAAGTGGGCCCAGCACGAGGATGACGTGGAAAGTAAAGAAGGTGCATCTTGAAAAGGATCTGATAGTCTGTGTTATTTCATTGGGCGAAATAGCATGGAGTTTATCTTTTGCGAAGCAGTGAAAGGATGGTGGGCCCGGCATATCAGACTAGTCCTGCTTTTTTTTTAAAAACGGCCATATCGGAGAAAAAGACCATATCGGGATAGTGCAAAAATAGTTATATTGATCCTCGATGACATGGAGAATGGGGAGGGTGGAACCATCAGTATTACCTATACCGATAAAACAAACTCTAAAGCATTAAGCATAAAAGTACATCGGAGACATATCGGGACTTTGGGAGGAATAGAAAAAGGCTATTTTGGCCCCCGATGAAGATAAAAGCACCTACGAGGATATCGGTGTAAATTATATAGATAAAGTAAACATGCATTAGGACTCATTGGGACATTGGAAGAAGTAATTTTTTGCTATGCCGAGTCCCGATACGACTATTAAGGTGGATGGAGAGTTGCTAGGAGTTCTTTGGGGTGATTTATGCCGATAACGCGAGGGACTTGGTCACAATGCGGACTCATCGAGGCATTGGAGGGACATAAATTGAACTATGTCGATACCTGATGGGACATATCGGTCTATGTTTTGGCTATCGGGAGCGGTCTCGGTCTGTTATACCAATACCTGGTCAGTAATGAGTAACATCGTCCATAATGCGACCAACATTCTGCGATTGTCTAACCTATCGCTAACGCGCAATTGAGATTGACTAACCTGTCACTAAGACACTATATGACATGGAGAATGGGAAAGGCGGAACCATCGGTATTACCTATACCGATAAAACAAACTTTGAAGCATTAAGCATAAAAGTGCATTGGAGATTATCGAGACTTCGGGAGGAATAGAAAAATGCTATTCCGACCCTTGATGAAGATAAAAGCACCTGCGGGGATATCGGTGTAAACTATACCGATTAAGTAAACATGCATTACGACTCATCTGGACATCAGAAGAAGCAATTTTATGCCATGTCGAGTCCCGATAGGACTATGTAGGCGTGTTAGTAGTCCATTTTACACCGTCCATATTGGGACCAACATTCTGTGATTGTCTAACCTGTCGATAACGTGCGGTTGTGATTGAAAAACCTGTCGCTAAGACACGGTATGAAATGCCTGTTGGATGGTGTAAAACAAACTACTAACACACATGTTAGTCATGGTGAGATCGGGAGGATTAGAAAAATGCAACTCCGACCCATGATTAAGATAAAACCACCTGCGGGGATATCGGTGAAAGTTATACCGATATAGTAATCCTTTAGGGCTACAGCTATTCTGGCTCCAAAACAGACCTTTCGTGCTGTGTGGTAGCGATAGGTTAGTCAATCGCAGTTGTTTATTGCAAATGATTTTGCAATAACAGTTTGAAGCTAATAGAGAGATTGAAGCAATATTAAAGTACAGAAAAGGAAAAACTAACAACTATAGATCAATACTTCATGTGACAGAAAATTTGTATTTGAATACATCAATACTTAACAAACATTGTGTTAAAAAATTGGCAGCAGTGTGTAAGAAGCATTGGTTCTTTACAAATTGTAATGTCCACCAGCCATCCCTCATCAGTACATGTAGATGAAAATGATATCTTTAAACATAAAAATATTGGCTACAAAATGACCATCAAAGGCGCTCCATGCACCTACAATGGTGACACTTTCTCCTATTTACCATGACAAGATGTTTTATAACTTGTCCAGTAACTACCTAAAATAGTGCTACTGCTAATTTTACAAAATTAATCCTATTGTCTGCAATAGGGTCATAGAAGTGTAGCGAGTGACATATGCAAAACAAGAAATTATAGATAAACAACAAAACTAACTCCCAATGTATTGGAGTATGACACCCATGTTCTCTCCAATCTCCATTACTTTGACAGCGTCTGGTGCCGAGAGCCAGTTATCATCGGAGTTCAGTAGTCTGCGGAAGGGATCCAGATTCCCATTCCTCACCCCCACCCTATACACCTCCCACGCCTCCTGGATGAAGTTCCTTCTCCTTTCCCGTGCTGCCCTTTTTTGGGCAATTTCCTCATCTTCAGTGTCTGACTCCTCTGATTCAGAGGAGATGTAGTTGGTGTGGTTAAAATAGATGTGGAGGGTGCTTACCCAACAATTAGAATCCAACTCTAGAATGGCATTTCCCAGGGCCTGCCCATCAGACGAGTAGACAAAGCCGTCGATCCTCTATATGGTCACTTCCTTTGAATCGAATATGTCAACCATAGGGCAAATGATAGCCTCATAAACAAACCCATCACACCAGTGTTGATTAGCACCCAATATACCATTAGCCACCTACCATACAGCATTCCAGAACACATCGTTTGCTTGAAATAGCCGGCTGCATTGGGCCTGGATCGATTCCTCTCTACACAGGCAACTGACACCAAAATGATGCACCATCGGTTCAGATCGAGACTTCTAGGCTTAAGACTGCAATCTAAACCATTCCTTATATAAAGTTTCAAACTTTCTAGAGAAGTCTACATACTGACCAGAAGAGGCCTGAATTCCAATCAAGGTTCATCCGAACAACATATCTTTACTATTATGAGAACTAGCCGTCAAGTTCTCTGCTCCTACGTACTTTATCTGAGGCCTGATGTGAATCTGCCAAAGCGCATGAAAAAACACAGAGGTCTCCGGTTTGTCCTTCCACTAAGGTATGGCTGGCCTACGTCTAGCTAAAATGAAGCTCCATATGAAACCACATTGGCAAGCCAAAGGAGGATTATCGGCAGCACTTATACCAATGAAACAGAGCGCAGACTCATTGGAGCACATTAAAAAATACTCAACTTGGTGTGCACTTTTCAAAAGATCGTTCCATCGAGAAATCTTGTTCTGATGAAGAAGTAGGTGGTTGCTTTCTATCGCCTTGCATCGGCTTATCGGAAAAGCATATAAATTGCTATATCCATGACCTATGAAAGCATCGGTATAACTTGTAATGAAATGGCCAAGCTTATAACATAGTACCGAGAGATCAGAAGTAATAAGAAAGTTTTATCCCGATACCCGATGACTAAAGGAAACTGAAGGCGACACCATCGAAAAGAAGATTCATATCGAAGTAGTGCGAAAATTGCTATATCGATCCCCAATGATATGGAGAATCAGAATTTCGAGCCATCGGTATTACCTATATCGATAAAAAAACTCAGAAGCATATAACACAAAAAAGTGCATCGGGAATTCATCGAGATTTCAGGAGGAATAAAAAGGGCTATTCCGACCCTCGATGAAGATAGAAGCATTGGCTGGAGTATTGGTGTGAGTTATACCGATAAAGAGTGCATCAAATGAGGATTCATCGGGACATCAGAAGAAGAACTTTTATGTTATGTCGAGACCCGATAGGACCATGCTAAGTGCGGGATGCATTATTCTGGCTCCAAAATGACAGTATGTATTGACTAACACGTGTGTTAGTCATGCATTTTACACCATCGATTTTGCAATTAACTACTGTGATTAACTAACCCGTCGCTAACACGGACGCGTCTATTCTGGCTCCAAAACAACAGTATTAATTGACTAACACACATGTTAATAACGCGTTTTACACCATCGATTTTGCAAGAAACGGTTGTGATTGACTAACTTGTCTCTAACACATTGTACAATAGGTAGATCCAGGATAGCTTCAGCCCAGCCCTATTCCTCCCTGTAAGAAAATTTAATAACTATGTTTGTTGCTAAAGAGGACACGAAGAAAATAGATTTCTAGACTAACATATAAGAAGGTTTCAAAGAAAATAGAAACTGTAACATTAAAGAAAACTTATGCTCATTTTTAGTATTTGATCCCAAGAAAGAATGAATGCAAAGAACTAATGAATGCACACCAGAAGAGAAAGAAGATTTAGGGCTGAAACTTTCATGTGTATATTTATATTCATTTTGATAATTTTAGACTCAATGTAATTCCAGAGAGAACCAAAAACACAGCAGATATATTTCAGCAGAGTTTCTTTACAAATTCTTGTGATGATTTTTCCTAAGTCCTGGTATCCATTTATAACAATATGACTGCAAACAAGCTTCAGACTTTTGTAGGAAAAGTTTGTTAGAACCATGATTCCAGCTGGAAAAGGAAAGAAAAATACAGTCATTTTATATCCTAACGACCTTTTAAGCTTGTTGTTCGGCTGCAGCATCTTCCAAGTGTTGTGGGACTTCCTCTTCTTGAACTACATATTTCTTTTTCCACTCTTCGAACACGCCATCACCTGGCCAGGAGAAGCTAACGATCTTCTTTTTCATCTTATTTAACCTTTTCCATGTCATTCTCAATTTTGCAACCTCTGTCTCCAGAAAACCATAATGTGACTTTGCTTTCTCAATCTCCTCAACTGTCTTAATAAATAAAGTCATGTCATCTGTATTAATAACCTCGTTTACCCTCTCCATCAAGTTACATCCCAACTCATCAAGCCATGCCTTTTCCTCTTTCAGCTAATTTGGACCAACAAAACCTCTGGGAAACAACTCATACTTATGATCAAAATATTCTTTTCTATATATGTGGGCTTTTGTCTTCACACCTACCCTTTCTTCTACTAATCCAGTCATCCCTTTTATTAACTCACAAGTGGTTTTGATATTGGCATCACCCTCTGCACATGAGATGAACACATTCCAACTCCACTCCCCTAGGCATCCACTTAATCAGAATTGGCTCTAAAGTGGCCTTATCTTCTTTCAAATTAGTCAAAATATTCAAAATTCTTTTCATGTTAATGTATACAATAGAGGCTCTAACTGAGTCACCAATTTTCAAAATTGTACCTCTCATCTTTTCTTCATAGTTGCTTCTAAGTAAGGCGTGCCCCCGTTTAAACTTTTCCATCTCATCTTCTAAAGTTTTAGTAGCCTCGAAACCAGATGTCATAGGAGAAGGGGGAAATTCAATGATAGGACTGGTGGGTGGGGGTCTTGCTGGAGAAGATGCAATCATTAAAGTAGACAACTCACCTTTCTAGTATTGCCCTACCAATTCACTTTGTAAACTAGCAATGATGCTATCTTGGTTGGATATCTCTCCTTTGGCCTCATTATAAGCCTTTAAAATTGTTTCCAATTTTACCTGGAGATCAGCTCTCTCCTTAGCTTCTTTCTCAGCCACTACCACACTGAATTTTGCAGTCTCTAGAACTATGCTGGCAGCTTCCACCACTCTAGTGTCCTGAACTCTCTTCACTATCATACCTCCTAGGTAGTTGGATTATGAGGTGTCCTTCCTCCTTCTGCTCTCATCCCTCTTTAGGGACCACATAACCAAAGCAACATTATCCTTAGTGAATGTCACTCCTTCTAGGGGCTTGGTTTCTTTCCTTGCTACTTCAAGCACTAAGGCATCTACTATGTCCCATTCAGGAAGGATTAAAACACCAGCCTTTGACACCATTTCTCTCCCCTTTTGAGGAGTAATGGCTTTGAATTCTACCATCATTTCTTGCTTCACCTCTTCCTCCACTGTATTTGCATCTTTCTGGGGTTGTTCATTCTTTCTCTTCTCACATTTTGCTTTATATTGCTCAATGTTTTGTTTCCAAACAAATTGCATAAAGGACCCTATTGTAACAAAATTATTATCAGCCAGGAACTCGTCACTGGCTTGTTTGATAGCAAGGTCTAGCTCCTTCCCTTTGAACTCATCTGCAGTCAAATTCATCTCAGTAGTCGATTTCTCTTCGGGCATTCCCTCTTGTGTTTCCTCATAAGTGTACGCAATCTCACCGAGACTTCCTAACTGCAACAATTGGTCTACGGCTACCAATTCATCTCCCACATGGATAGGGGATTGGGAGGGAGAGTAAAGAGATTCACCTGTTTGCACCTCTTTGCCTTCCCTTTGCCTTTTAGGGGAGTTTTGGATGTCAGTGACATCTCCTATTGCTCTCTTTCCTTTTGAAATAGAGGGCTCACCAGTTATTGGCACTAGCACACTATACCTTCACTTCTTATGCATCACATAATCACCCAGAGGGATGGCCTTGGCAAAGGCAGGCTTGGCTAAAACCAATTTAGCCCTTTGAGGATCATTCCTCATTATAACCTCCCTCTTCTCCTTCAATTTCTGCATTAGGTGTTCAAAATGAAGAATTAAGAATTTAATTTTCTCTTGAAAGGGAGTAAAACTAGATAGAGGATCATAACCACCATCAAATTGGTGAATAAAATCAAGAGCCTTCTTGTATGCTACCCATTTTTCTTTCCTCAATTCTTTCTCATCTAGATTGAATTCATTTCTGATCAAATCCCCAGGAAAATGGAACTGATGTGGTCTACATTTACGTACTGCTCTCTTTCTGAACTCTGCAAATCTTGATACTACAGTAGGCAACCTATATGGTTGAAAGAAATCATCAAAGTGTTTCCAGCCACCCTTGGTAATTGCAAATTGACGAGCAATGGTGATGGTAGGGAAAATGGTCCCTTTTCCCCTATTTGTTAACTCTGCCTCTTGGAGACCCCCAATTTTCCTTAGGATCTCTGCAATTCCTATCTTCAATGGGACTTGATAAGGAAGCAAATATGGAGTTCCTCCGAATCCATAAACTCTAAACACCATAGAGACAGGGTATAAATATACATCACCCTAGTTGTGCACAATCTTGATACCTTCAACAAATTCTTTAGGCCTAAGGAACTCTATGAGGGCCTTAGGGATCCTAGGATTTATTTGGCACAAGAGAATCTGAAGCCTAGATGCAAAGCATCTGTCAAACTTCAAGTAACTGGCATCCTCTCTATCCCAAGACAAAATTGTGCTCCATAATTGCACAAGCATCTCTTCACCATCCTTTTCCTTAACCAGATCCATTCCATTAGTGAAGTAATCAGCACCTTTAAACAAAAACATATGCATGAGAAGAGAATACCACCCAAAAGGTCTATCTACCTTACCATTTTTAATCCCTATCAGCCCTGCATGGATTGCATCAGTGAGATAAGATGCATAATCAAATTTACTGCCAGAGAGGGGTTTAAGATCTGTGCTATCATTAGCATATAGTGAGTTGGCATACTGGTTTGGGCATCTTCCCTAAAAATCTGACAGAGTGACCAATACATGCCTTTAGCCCTCAGAGTAAACAAATTCACAGAGAAGGGTTCCATGGTACTAGGGCCTACAACAGTTAACCCTCCTATTTTGAAAAAAAAATCTTTCAAAGGACCGCTCCTGAGATGATCTCTCTGGACATTGTAGACCTCTGCAAGTGTATCAAAATTGATTGGCTCTAAGTAGTTTGATACCTCACTGAGCTTAAACACCTTCCTAAACTCATCATCGTTAATCTTAATTAAGGCTCCCCCATTCACATTTCTCACACATTTAGCAATAGGGTCATAAGTATTTGCAACCTAGGTTAATAAATCTACACCCATAAAAAACCCCAGGGACTATGAGCTTTCCCACATCTAATTCCCACAAACTGTTCATTGGAGCAGTGGAATATCTTTGGCCAAAACCCACCTTGAAAAGCCCTAGCCCTGATAGCCCTATCTGTGAATCCCTCAACCAGTTGCCTTTGTCATACAAACCATCTCCAATTCTCAAACGGGGGGCCTTGGGCACTAATTCTTTGATCTTAGCAGCGACATTTGTAGACATGGTTAATTGTTCCAAGAAATCATCACATATAGCTCTATCCTGATAATTCACTTTCCCTATAAAATCTCTTCGTGGTTCCATCTTGAATTATAGGTATTTCAATTTAAAACTCAAACAGACCTCTCAAAATCTAAACACCCGATGAAACCAATTCGAACTATAACTTTTAAAATGAGTGCAGAACTTACTTGTTGCTTGAAGAAATTCACTCTGTGCAATGCTTCCTCTACAAAATTACTTGAATTGATGTGAGGCTTAATAGGGCAACAGAGTGTTGAATTGTGACATTAATCTACAGGCTTCGCCAATGAATTCGCAATTGAATTTAAGAAAACCTCCAACGGACCACAAAGGAAATCTCATTGTCATGGCTTTTCACTATTTCACGAAGATTGAAAACCGCGCATTCACTCAATCTGTACTCTCCATGGTGAGCGCAAACCCTTTTCACTAACCATATGAAGTCCTCACCGCAAAGGGTTTTCGCTGTTTCGTGAAGTTTAAAAACCTTGCATCTCCGAGCTGCGAAACAGCGCTCATCATTGGATCTATTTCGAGATGTAAAACCTTTAATCCCTAGTCCATCCAATCTATCGGGCCCACCATCCTTTCGCCACTTCGCGAAAGATAAACTCCACGCTATTTCGCCCACCGAACTAACGCAGACCATTGGATCCTTTTCAAGATGCACCTTCTTTACTTTCCACGTCATCCTCTCACTGGGCCCACTTCCCTTTCACTGCTTCGCGAAAGATAAACTCCGACCATCTTTCCTTTATGAAACAATGTGGGCCGTTGGATCGACCAAAAGATATTGTATGTTAACCTTCATTCCGGGCCCGCCACTCTTTTTTCAAAATATAAAAAGCATAAATTTCAAAAAACCCTAAACCTTCAGAATAGACGCAGCCCAGACAGATATGGATTGACTTACACGCATGTTAGTAGCACATTTTTCACCGTGGATTTTGTAGTTAACGGTTGCGATTGACTAACATCTCACTAACATGCTATGTGACAGGTCTGTTTTGGAGGGCCGTGGCTATTCTGGCTCCAAAACAGACCTTTCGTACAACGTGTTAGTGACAGGTTAGTCAATCACGGCCGTTAAATGCAAAATCGATGGTTAAAAACGCGTGACTAACATGCATGTTAGTCCCTCCGTACTACCTTTTTGGAGCTTTTGGAGCTAGAATAGCCTCGTCCGACCCCTCCCGATAGCTGAAACATAGTCTGATATGTCCCATCGTGTATTGGCATAGTTCAATTTATGTCCCTCCAATGCCTTGATGATCTCAATATACCAGTCCGCATTGTGACCAAGTCACCCGCATTATCGGCATAAATCACTCCGAAGAATTCCTAGCAACTCTACATCCACCTTAATAGTCCTATCGGGACTCGGTATAGCATAAAATTTATTCTTCTGATGTCCCGATGAGTCCTAATGCATTTTTACTTTATCGGTATAATTTACACCGATATCCCCGCAGGTGCTTTTATCTTCATAGGGGGTCAGAATAGCATTTTCCTATTCCTCCCGAAGTCCTGATGAGTCTCTGATGCACTTTTATGCTTTATGCTTCGGAGTTTGATTAATCAGTTTAGGTAATACCGATGGTTCCGCCTTCCGATTCTCCATGTCATCAGGAATTGATCTAACTATTTTTTGCACTATCCCGATATGGTCTTTTTCTCCAATGGGCCCGCCTTCAGTTCCCTTCAGTCATCAGGTATTGGGATAGACTTTTCTCATTACTTCCGATCTGCCGATGCTATAACTCCATGATCCGCATTGCCTTATCCTTACAAGTTACAACAATAGGTTCATAAGTGCCTCTTCCCAATGAATCCGCACTCTGATTTATCGGTACATGTTATGTCGATATTCTATATTTTGCTTGCCAGTGTTGTTTCATGGAGAGTACTTATGTCAATAATTAAAATTTTACATTTTTGAACAAATGAACCATCCACCTCCACCTTCAACCGATAGAGGTTGTGCCTACCGATAGAGATCACAAATTTTCTTCACACTATTTCATCGGTCAGATTTAAACTGATGAGTATGAAGAAAGGTCAAGTGGATTGGAGGCATATTTCAAACAGCCTCGGCTACTATAGCTCCAAATAAGATCTGTTGAACACTCAACATATCACTCAACATTCCCTTAAATATGCTGAAGTGATGCTTTTTCATGAAGATACTACAAGATATCACCACTAAATGCTCTTATGATGAAACTAAAAGTGTCCACATATAGCACAAAACTATTTTGTAAATAAATGTGCTAACAGGATGGGTAGGATGAAGATCTAATAGTAAAGTAGATTTGGTCATTTGTGCGAAGCGACCAATATCATGGCAAACACATTTGACATCAACCAATATCTCAAAACAGTATCACACTGAAGATATAATCACTGTGGCTTTTTATTGTTTACAATATCTCTTTCTTTCTGCGATATGTGCAGGACAAGAATGGGAAAACACCGAAAATGGAAGGACATTATGGTATTGGAAGTTCAAGATGGTGGTGAAGGTTTGCGTCATTTCTGTTCAAGGGATATTCAGTGGATGCCAATTTGTGTCAAAAATGATTCAATGACAGACCTCTGTGTAGCAATTCCACTGGATAGATTGGATGCATTCATGAGAGGGGAATCGTTGCACGAAGATGTTGAAACCCAATTCCTCCGAAAGCAACATAGTGAGCATGATAGTGCTTTGCACAACACGCACACAACAAAGATGTATAGCAGGTTTGTAGACACATTCTTTCATATTCTTTGTCTATGTTTAATGACATAACGATTGTTGTTGTTAATAGGAGAGTTGTTTTTTGAAGGTATTGGTGCTCATATGGACCACAAGACAACAGGAAGAAGTCACCGAATAAGAAGCGTGCGCAGGCATATCAGAAAAAAAAGAGGATGTACATGCCACCTCATTGTTAAGGTGTTATATGGTAGGCCAGATGTGGCCATCTTGATATTCAAGCAACCGTTGCATGTAGACAATAATGGTGAAGCTTGTCATGGTGTCGATGATACCAGCAATGAGCTGCGCTCTCAATTTGCACCAAACCTTTTCGATGAATGCAAAGAATATATAGAGAGGTTGTTGTTGATGGATGTGAGTGTTGATGCTATTGTGGACCGACATCTTGATGATCCCATTTTTCATGACATGTTGAAGAAGAGAGATTCATTCGTGATGTGCAAGGATGTTATGAACGCGGTGACGAGGGTCCATTCTATTCGGTCACGAAAGCATGTGCATGATGCCACTAGCATCTTAGAATGGAAAAAATAGGATGAGGCAAATTTCTTTTTTTTCCAGCAGCCACAAGGTGCCAACAGACCTTTCGTTATGGGAATACAAACGGCTTGGATGCTTGACATGATGGTACAATTCTCGCATGACTCAATCATCTCAATGGATTCGACATTCGCAACAAACAAATATGGGGTACGTCTCTTCGAACTTAACCTATTTTCATGCAGCCCATTTGATCCCTGGATGATCATGATCTTCATGTTTGTTGTTTAAAATAGTATCAATTGTATTCATGTCTCATCTTCGACGAGCAGCAATTGGGGGTTCCTGTTGCATGGGCTGTGACATCAAGGAACAAGATCGAGGATATCCAAATGTGGTTGATGGAGTTGTGGAGATGAGGAAAGGAAAAGAGGCTTGACTGGAGGATCAATGCATTTATCACAGATGATGCGAGTGCAGAGATTCAAGCCATACAGTAAGTGCAAGAGTGATATTTTGGCTACATGAAATCAAACAGTATGGTGCACTGCTTTACGTTTTATTTTAAATGACCACGCTCCCGCCTCAGCCCAATTAAACATTTTGTTCATAATAGGATGATTTTTGAATGTCGTGTCATACTTTGTATTTGGCACGTGTGTCGAGCATGGTTGAAGAACATATACAAGTATGCAACGAAGGAAAGAGAAATGGACATTTTTCACCATCTAGGGGCGATAATGATGGCAATGCATGAAAGTGAAGAGAGCACGGTGGAGGAGCTGCACACTTTCTTTGCCGAATTTAGTGATCAGCCACATTTTCTAGAGTACTTCTACAGCACATGGTGTCAAGGAGAAGGCCGTATCGGTGAGTTTGACATTACATTTGAGTGGTGGCTTTATGACTTGTTACCCATTTTGGTTGTCGTTTGGTAGTTGACATCCTACTCCTATTTTTAATTTCTTTATTTCAATTTTATTTTTATTTTTGCCAGCTATGTGGGCAAAAAACTTTAGGAATTTCGCTCATGCTAACCAGGACACAAATAATGCCATCGAATCATACCATGGTAAATTGAAGTCACTGCACCTAAGAGATGATAAAAAGACGTGCTCGAGAAGGATGGACAATCTGTATTTTATACTTGTGTATAAAGTGGAACCATTCTACCAGCATAAGCGAGAATTGCAACATTTTGGATTTATCAAAAACTACAGGTTGGCACATTTGCAAACTAGTATGGAGAGGGAAAAGGCAATTCCTGATGCCGATTGTGTTCCAAACAACCCTACTCCTAGATGGTACTGGGTGAAAAGTCAGTCCTCGTGCAACTGGTATGTGGTTAGGAAATTTGGGGATCACTTCTACATCTGTGAATGTGCGTGGAGTTTGCGAGGAAACATGTGCAAGCATGTGTTGAAGGTTGTTGCAATGATGAACAATTCATTCCACGATTCACATGTTCCGGGTAAGTGGATGTTCATGAATGTTGATTTTTGCTAACTTAAAAGATGTGTACTTCACCTAAGATCTTGTTTCATACAGATCCTATTTGTATGTCGACTCTAACATCTGCTAATACTAATGAAAACCCAACACCTAAACTTGTCGTTAACACCATTTATAATGCACATACAAATTTAGAGGATGTGGACACCGTAATGTGGAACGAAGCAAACAGAAAGTTAAACATATTGTCGCAAACAATGTCGGTTTCAGGCGATAAACTAATGGAATTTGTAGGCTATCTAGATAAGTTCATGGCTGATCTTCAGAATGTCGGTGCCATGTCATTTGATTCTAGACCATCTACCGATCTAGCCAATACAACCACCGAACATATGCAGCCTTGGTTCAGTGCAAGTCGGCTCCGTCGTCGCAATCGGTGACAACATAGGCATAGTAGTAGGAGTGAGATCTGTCATGATGTTCAACAGCCTCTCACCTTTGAGTTTCCCTTTGAGACTTCTAGGAGGAGAAGGGGAAAGAGGCATTTGGACCAAGAACGGGAACCGCATGTCCTTGCCACTGCATCGGTTGTCTCTAATACAGGTTGGTACTCTAGTGTCACCTGTAAGTGGTTTCTAAACATGTGAATGTTGCACGCGTTTATTTAGTCGTTGTGTCTTGTAGTCGGTGAAAGTGATACACACTTATCTGTGACAGTGTTCGACACCCCCTCAACACCTAGCCATAGGACTCCTCATCAGTGATTGGCTTTTGATGGTCTTTTACGTGGAGAGGGATCACACAATGATCCTCGTTGATACTAATTTTGGTATTATTTGTTCAGATCAAACTTTCTATTTGTAACTATGTCATATATGTGCTTGATGTCCCTTGATATTTAGCCATTCTTCATTCAACCTGTTGCGTAATATGGAACAACTTTGTTTATTGTAGTTGCATTGTAATGTTTACTATAACTGTCCCTAACCATCTTTTATAATGTATCTTTGTATGCAGGTCCGTTGTTTTTTTGCCCTATTTTATCTCTAAATGGCGTTCACATACATGTCGGGTGACAAGCGCAGGTTTTATGCAACTTAATTTTTAGTATTACCCTTTTAGTCTTCAATTTATTGAATGCTCTAGTTAAATAATTAATACTCTTATGGTGTGATTATGTTTTGCATTTTTTGAGTGCTTGATACTCTTATGTCTTACATTTCTTGAATGCTATAGTTATATTACTAACACTCTTATTGTATGTATCTGCACACTGCTAGAGATATTGGCAGAGAATGACGAGGAGTCTGCCTTATTTCAACGCCTCTCGGATATCATTGTTTCGGATATTATCCAAACAATAACTCCCAGATGGGCCGCTGAGTGGACCATTCGAATGGGTAGATATTATACCGATGATAATATGTACATGGTCCACATAGAAGACATGATCTCCTTCACCAGATTGTCGACTCCGTTGATGGTCGCTTTGTATAGGCGACTATGGCTAGTGTATTTTGCCCTTGCATACTGGCCAGTCACTCTCCCTCGGATTCACATAATCTGTGTTGACAGACCCCGTTGGAGACGTGGACGGTCCCTGGTGCCTTTCTCTGATGACAGTATCGAGGATGTCATGGCATTCTTTCCATGGAACCTGCTTATTATGGACTACACCCCCATTTTCACGGGTTATGGTAGTCCACGGCCAGCAGGGAGGTTTGTGAGGATACAGAGTAGATTCCCATCATAGAGGAGGTCCTCTAATTAAAATTGTATAACTGGTCCTATATGACTATGCTATTATTTATAAAATAGTTAATTTCTATGGTTACATAGCCAATCTTTGAACGTCATTTGTCTCAAACGTTTACCATTTATATGTTTGTCTCAGTTATGTTTACAATTTATATGTTTGTCTCGGTTATGGTTACAATTTATATGTTTGTTTCTATGCACTCTGTCTACAAAGCAATACACTTTATATTTTAATTTAAATCTAATAAAAATAATCCTTTCTCTAAACAACACGCGTCTATTCTGGCTCCAAAAAAGTTAGTTGGGCATTTTACACCGTCGATTTTGCAATAGCGGTTGTGAAGGCTGATTACTAACCTCTCACTAACACGTGAAACTAACTGGTGCAATTGACTAACCTATCACAAAAAAGAAAAACTAACGGCTGCGATTGACTAACCTATCACACAAATGAGATATTAACGACTGCGGTTGACTAACCTACCAAAAAACACAAAACTAATGGCTGCGGTTGACTAACGGTTGCGATTTGACTAGTGGCTAGCGGACTTTTCCTTTTGCCATGCAAAACGGTGAGCTAGACTAACACGCCATTGAAACTAACTACTGTGATTGACTAACCTGTCACAAACATGCAAAACTAACTGCTGTGATTGACTAACCTGTCACAAACATGTGAAATTTACTGCTGCGATTGACTAACCTGTCAGAAACATGCAAAATTTACTGCTACGATTGACTAACCTTTCAGAAACACATGAAATTTACTGCTGCAATTGACTAACCTATCAGAAACATGCGAAATTTACTGCTGTGATTGACTAACCTATCAGTAACACGCGAAACTTATGGCTGTGAATGACTAACTGTGCACAAACATGTGACATTTACGATTTTGATTGACTAACCTTTAGCTAACATGCGAAACTAATGGTTGCAAGTCCAGTACTGGCTGGCTCGAAAATGACAGTATAGATTGATGAACACGCATGTTAGTCGAGCATTCTACACCGTTGATATTGCAATTAACGACTGAAGCTATTCTGCCTCCAAAACAGACCTTTCGTAGAACATGTTAGCGATAGTTTAGTCAATCACAGTCGTTTATTGCAAAATCGACGGTGTAAAACGCATGACTAACACGCGACAGGTTAGTCAATCACAGGCATTAACTACAAAAATGAGTTGTAAAATGCATGACTAACATGCATGTTTTTGGAGGCAGAATAGATGCGTCCCTTCTACAATGGGCTATCTATCCTAAAGCCAAGATACACACCCACACTGGTTGACAGAGAATAAGCTTTTGGACACAAGTTGGAAAGACTGACCATAGAATCACTAGAAAACTAAACTTAGATGTGGCTAAACTGAATGAAGATCAAATAGAGTTTATGTTGAGGGAGCACTCTACATATAAGAGGTTATATGAAAAAAAGTGATAAAGACAAGCAAAGACTGCAAGCAAGATTAATAGTTACAAACCTTTCGTGTCGTAAAGCTTTAATAGTTAATACTCATTGATCTATATTTAAAGTGATGAAGACAAGCAAAGACTGCAAGCAAGATTAATAATTACAGACCTTTCGTGTCGTAAAGCTTTAATAGTTTATACCCATTGATTTATATTTAATATTTATGAAGAATAATAGTCATTGAGCAGTCTATCTTATGTACTTGTGATTCAGTTTATCCATCATTTATAAATAAGCATTTTTTCAGTCTATAAAAAAAAATTGCCATCATACAATTAGTGGTTCTTTTAAATCCGCTATAAAAAATCTTTTAACCTAAAGTTACGTTTTAGGTATAGATTCACCCACCTTGGTTTGCAAACACTTATTGGGAAGTCATATTAACTTATTAAGAGAAGTCCATTCATCATAGAAGCCACATAGAACCATTCAGAAAGCATGAAAAAGTGTACAACAAACCAATCATTAACCATTGTTGTTTAAGTGAAGTCAATCACATTTATTTATTTTTTATTTATTTTGACAAGGTGCCATGGCCACTTAATATATTTTTACAACTGGTTCAAGTGACTGGTTCAAGAAGGGCTCCTGAAGAAAAGAACCAAAAAGAAAAACTTCGGTCAATCAAGTTTATTGAAAATAACCATTCATGAAGCATACAAAGTGTCTTCCTAAATGAAAGAATATGTCTGATGACAAAAAGTCTGCACCACTGCTGGTGTTTTATTGAAGAGGAAAACTTTCGTAATAGTGCAAGCCTATTATAGAGGCAGAGGTTGAGTATTTAAATGACTTTTGTTTCCCCCAGTGGTTGGAGTAAGGGGAGGCACATCATTCCCATCATCTTCATCGGTTACAGAGGAAAACACCTTCGCGTACCTCTGTTTCCAGTACTAAGCATGTTGCGCACAAACATCTAGCATCCCCTGCATCTGGTCACTTATGATTTTGCTATTTTTAGCACACGCCTCACGAACTACCTCCTGTCTCTCATTTGCCATCTACAAACAATGCACTTCCAGCTCAAGGTCTATATTCTTATTGTCCAAGTCTATGACCTTGTTATTGAGTTCCATTCATTTCTTATTGAGTTTAGTGCATTTCTTATTGAGTTCGGTGCATCTCTTTTTCACTTTAGTGAGTCTCCATTCAAGATCAGAAACAATCCCCTTCAGCCTTTCATTTTCAGTATGGGCAATTTTGACCTTCTGTGTTAGCAGTTCTACTTGCATGGCGTCAAACTTCATTGTGTCTATCCCATCATTCCAGTCTACAAAGGGCAGTGGTGGTTGTCTTGCAGACTTCCCTAAATTGTCCTCGAAGGTGAGAATATCGGCCATCCCATTCACCTTTGAATTCGTAGCAGGCGTTCTGTTCTGCGGAACAGATGTTTCCACACCCTTTCTTTTTCTTGTCCGTGGTCTTCCCATTGCCATCCCTGCAAACAATGCCAAAAAAAAGTATCTATAGACAGGTGGGCAAGAGAACATAAAAAATGCAGGAAACAATAATTTATGCCAACAAGAAAGGAACTACTATCTATTGCATTTTTTGGAATGAATACCATTATGCACGATACAAAAAGTTAACATGTTCGGTAAGGTTGACATGTTCACTAAATTGGGCACTTGGATGCTAGATTACCTGCCAATTGGGAATCCATGTTTTGGGAAGATAACTCCATCAGTCAGCACTCCTCATCCTACATCCAACTTATTACACGTATGCCATGAAACTATAACGGAAGTCTGGTGTATTTTAATAGTTTTTTGTTTTTTTTGGTTATTTTTTTGTTGTTAATTCATTTCAGATTCAATGTTCAAAAACAAACAATAACAATGGTATATTCAACTGTCATAAGCTATAGTGGAAAGAGCACATGGTTCACAATTTCAATCAAACATTCCACTTCATCTGTATACGTAAAAGAGTTGCAGGGACCTAATTGGTACGCAATAACAAAACCTATGCATATGCAACATATAAGAGACCTTGAACAAAACTTGAACAGTAAACGACTATCATCGACTTTATTGTACCATCCACTATCATTATTAAAAATGTTGTGCACCAAAGAAAGGTTTGTGAAGTTATTAAAGGGTAGTTGATGGTGCAGGATCACCACGAAAGAGTCCAAGAAATCAAGCCTTTACAATTATTTTGCTTAAAATAATAGGAAAGGTGCTTAAAATAGCAAGAAAGGTTGAATAATAATGTATAATTCATCTAAGACAAACAATAATTCAGAGGGTTTAAACTATGCTAAGGTAAAAGCCATGTCAATATAACATCTCCAAATCCCATCTGAATAAAGTCTATGAAGACTGAAATTCCACCACAGTATCTCGCTCTAAATATTTGGAAAGAGGAACAACAACTATGATCAAAGAATATTATCGCCTCCGCTGTTTGGATTGCGCAATGGAGTTGACGGCACCATAAAATACTTTATGCTTCTTCTCATTCTTATGCAACTCGGGAGGGGTGATGCCAAGTGATCGCAGCCTGTGACTTACCCATCTAATCACAGGACCGCGTTTAACATCCTCTTTTTGTGGCTGGACAGTTTCGCCAACTTTATCCTGCCACATACAAACGACATCATACAAGTGCTGCCTATTTCATTCCATTGAAATAAGGTAAAGGATGGAATGAGAAGATGGAGGAAGGGATCTTATCATCTTCAAAACTTACCAAGGGTGGGGAACAGACCAGGTCTTCAATGGGCCACACTGCCCACAAGTTTAGGGAATCCGACAAGACATCAGCAAAAGGACCTGGGAAAGGCAACTGGGCATTTGCATCAAAGACTTTGATGATGCAAACTTTAGCACAATGTCATGGGAGTGGAATAGTATGACACATTACACCCTTCCCTAGGTCATCAACAACGCCTTCCCCAACCACTGCCCCATCCAGAAGTAGTGGAATTCAACTCCAACAACAACAGCGTGAGCATCTTCATTGGCGCACTCTTCTTTGTCTTCCATGGTTGCCTGCATCAGTAACGAGTGGACACAGTTGCTTAAATAAAATTCTTTACACATCTCGATCAAACATAGTCAAATGAATTCATGCCAATGTAGTACAACAGTACCAAAGTAGCTATCTCTCCCGGCCCATTGCCCCCATCGCGGTCACGGTCTGCATTTGTACATCCATCATCATTTCCCCCAGACTCTTTCTCAATGCTTGTTTCTATCGAATTATGCTACAAAACGTGACACATTGTACAAGAGTGTAAGTACACATTAAACCCATATGCCTACAAATAGTACTGGATGAAGGCCGATGAATTTTACACGACTAAGGCAAAAATAAGAACACAGATAATGGACACAAACCACAACATCATAAAAAATTCTCTAGTATAACACTGCCCCTCACCGCCTGTTATCCAAAAGAAGAGCACAATACCTGTTCATCTCTACTCTTATCCTCCAATGTCTATCCCAATTGAGTGGACTCCTCTACAATCTTCTCGCCACTGTATGCACTCAAATTTCCATTCACCGTCTCCTTCAGCTTTTCCCTCGAAATAGACCTCTGAAGTTTCTCGTCCAATACCGCAGCCAACTACATAAAAAAAGAGTTACTATATAGTATAACACACCATGTCATGATATAGCACTACATGTCATGCACAATGGCACCGCATTACCTATTCATCTTTGTAGCTATCCTCCAACCTCTGCCCCAGTTGAGGAGAGTGCTCTGCAATTGTCTCACCATTGCATGCACTCAGTTTTTCAATCACTGTCTCCTTCACCTTCTTCCTCCTAACAGATGTCCGAGATTTTGGACTTGGTTTTTCGGGAACACTACAAGTACACACGGTGTCATCAGGCAACTGCATTGACTATTCTTTGCTCGTATCATCCATCGTCTGGCCCAAGTCATGAGAATGCTCCACAATCTTCTCGGCACTGCATGTACCCAATTTTTCATTCAACATCTCCTTCAGCTTCTTTGACGAAACAGACTTATACATAACAGATGCTCGAGGCTTTCGACTTAATTTTTTTCGCACACTGCATTCTATGTCATCCAATACCACGGGATAGTCCATGCTCCCTCCACGGACCCCATCAGTCTACAATGACATGGATGAAATAGTCAACATACTACACAATGCAATGCAAAGCATACTATACAATGAAAACACACATATGGACAAGCCAACAGATAGTCACCTTCGATGACAAACGTGTCACGTCATCTGAAGTCAAACTTGTTTTTTCTGTGGCATTCTTCTTTTCTTTCTTCCTCGACGAATCACATGCAGGCTCATTGGCTGGCACATTTGTTTCAGGATGTGAAGTCCACCTTCTTTTTTCCACAGCATTCTTCTTTTTTTGCTTCCCCGACAAAACAGGTGCACCCTCTTTTGTTTGATGACCTGAAGCCCACCTTGATTTTTTCGCAGCATTCCTCTTTTTTGGCTTCCCCAATGAAACAGATGCAGCCTCATTCATTGGCACGTTTGTTTCACGATTAGCCTTCGATGACAGAACCTCCTCACCATGGCCTGCACTATCACTTAAACTTTGGGCACCAGGATAGGATACCTCAATAAGTCATTCTTCACATGTTTAAAGGAATTTAGTAAACTGCAAAAAAATACAATCACTAAAAAATTACCTCTGTTGCAATATTCTTTCTTTGCAGTAACTCTAAAACCTTCTTCCTTCTCGCCTCCCTAACCGGACTGTTGTCGTACACTCGCATTGCTTCCTTTATCTCTTCCTTCCCTTCGGTAGGAAGCTCATCACATGTTTTCTTGCCATATTTCATACAGACCCAGTCAGTGACACATTTTTTTTGCATACTGCGTCGTACGCCCATTTGGTATTCAATATTAGACTCCCTCTTTTTCAACTCCAACGGCGATTTCTTCCTATGATCCGCACTACGCTTTCCACTTCCACACTGTTGACGACTGCGTCGTGCAATCCCCAAAAATGGTAGTTGATGTTCTCTGGCTCTATGCATATTAAGCCTCCCCAGATCCCAAAACTAATGTCCTCCATTTTTGGAACAATAACGGAAGAGAAAAAAGTAGTGCAACCTGCCATTAATATGTTCTCTTTTGTGATCAACCTGTTGCTACACATAGCCAATAGAGACAAAGAGTCACATTCAATTTTGCACTAATCAAGCATTATAAAGATAATCCAACATATAATGACAAATAGTGGACCTCCTTGTTACTTGCCCCTCCTTGTTCCTGTTCATGACCGCTAACAGAATCGCGTTGCCATTCAGCCTCCTGCTCTATGCTCACCTCGTGCTCACTACAAACGTCCCCTTTTTCACTCTCACCACCTCAAGCATCAGTATAATCGGCCTCATCTACACTTCCACTAGCCTCATCTTCCTCACTAGTACAACCACTATCATAATGTTGTTCAATAAAATAGCACACATCATCGATCCATTTTATGCCTGTGTATATATCTACATTTCCACTTATAAATCCCAACTTCCACCAACCATGCCATGCAATGATGGAAAAAATATATAATGCAATGAGAAATAATTAACAGTGTGGTTGTGTAGTCGCTAAGATGCCGACTTGACAATGGGTTCAAAATTGGAGACCCGACTGGTGACTCATTCAGATTTGAATCCCCAACTAGTCCCTGACCTGAAGGCCCATCCCCTGACTCTTTCGGATTTGGATCCCCAACTAGTCCCGCATCTAAAAGCCCAACTCTTGAGTCTTTCAAATTTGAATCCTCAACTACTCGTGGATGTGAAAGTCCAACTCCTGAATCTTTCAGATTTGAATCCCCAACTTGTCGTGCATCTGAAAGCCCAACTCTCGAGTCTTTCAGATTTGAATCCTCAACTACTCATGGATGTGAAAGTCCAACTCCTAAATATTCCAGATTTGAATCCCCAACTTGTCGTGCATCTGAAATCCCAACTCCTCACCCTTTTAGATTTGAATCCTCAACTAGTCTTGGATATGAAATCCCGTCTCCTGAAACTTTAAGATTTGAATCTCCAACTAGTCGCGCATCTGAAAGCCCAACTCCCGACTCTTTTGGATTCAAATCCTCAACTACACCCAGATATGAATGTTACTACTTATCAAATTTCCATTAGTTTTTATATTCAAAGTCATACTATATACTCTAGTCGGTTAACACTACCGAATCATGCAGTCGGTACACAGAGAAGTCAGTATGCACAGTCTAGTCGGTTACAAAGGAAAGCAGTCACAGAACGCAGTATACACCGATCTGTCTACCGAGTATCTTTTTATGACTACCGAGCAACAAAGATGACACACCGAGTTAATATACACCAAGTGAAACGTGTTACCAGATACATTGAACCTGGACATGCATATGAAAACGTGTTACAAGATCAAGGCACATCTAACTGTTATTACATTGGAAATTGCACCAGAAGATTGTGTATGATTTTGAGATCAATTTAACCAATGAAATATTTTGTATAGTTATTCATTCGAGGAATCTTGTTTGTAAGATCGAAGCAATGAATTGGATCACCGTCTTAAGAGATCTATTTATATAGCATTAGTTAAGGGTGTATATATGCGTGTAAGAGGACTGTTACAAAGACACAGAGGTCACCGAGAAGGTTTTCAGAGAACAGTCGAAGAACAAAGTAAACAGAAGGGTTTACCAAATTTCTATATGGGTTACCGAGGTATGCTATAAGCAAGGTAATCTTATTCTGAGCACATAGAATCTGCTATAACATTTCAAATATAAAGTTGCAGATAGTTGTAATGACTTTATTGTAATATTTTGAAGTTGAAAGAGAAACCTTTAACAGGGTAAAAGACTCTAATCAAGTCTATAAATTGTAAAGCCTCTAACCAGGTGCAGCATTCAGAATAAATGTTGTAAAATCCTTTAGCAAGGTAGATCTAACAAATCTTGTTACTCCTAACAGGGTAAGCTATCAGAAATAGCTAAAATGTAGCTCTAACCGAGCACTCTTTATTATTGCAGTAGTGAAGTTGTGGGTGCCATCCCCACCGCAGTTTTTCTCTCTAACCAAGAGTTTCTGCGTAACCAAAATATATGTGTTATGGAGTGAATCATGTATGAGTGTTATCTATTTTTTTTGACTTTATTTTATGTTATTGCACTATTTTGTTTATGCATAACAGTAAAGTTATTATTCAAGAAAAGTTTTAAAGTATTGATTCACCCCTCCCCTCTCAGTACATTAGCTTTCCATATTAGGTCTAACAATTGGTATCAGAGCTTCAATCTTGGAAAAGGGTTTAACTTCCTAAAGAGAAAGATCTTATCAATGGAAGGCTACAAACAATCTTGGAGGATTGTATATCTGCAAGAAGAGTTGGATCATGCTAATCAAGTGATTGCAAACATGCAAAGGCAAATGCAAAAATCTCTGAAAGTAAGAAGAAGATTATTTGATGACTTGCAGGATTCTCAAGAGTTAGTGGAACAAATTGAGACATCATCTGAGAACAGTATATCTGAAGAAACTGAAGAAAATATTGGAGTATTGAAAGAAAAGAACAAAGCACTGGTTGATCAACTAAAAGCAATGAAAAGAGAAGATGAACATTTCAGCACACAAATGACTAAAAATCTAGATGCATTAAGGAAAGCTGAGGATAAAGCAAGAGATCTACAAAGAGAGAAACAATGACTTGAAGTCTTGGTATCTGATAAAAATGATGAAATCATAAGATTGACTGGGATTCAACAAAATATGATAGATCAACTAGGTTATGCACATCATGAAGCAATTCTGAAGAATGATGAAAATCAAGCATTGAAACTTGAAGTATCAAGGTTGACCGATGAACTTGAAACAAAGAAGAAATCCAAAGAAACACTGAAGAAGAGTTATGAAGCATCAAAGATGTTGGATGAGCAACTGAATACAAGAAGACCCAACAGAGATGCAGGACTTGGTTACAAAGGAAAAGACTCTACCAAGAAAGGAATTCATACTACCGAGAGAGGAGAATCATCAAAGCAAGCTAGAAAAAGGAATAACATAAAAAGAAAGAAGCATATTTTCTACTACTATGGATATCAAGGTCACACTGCCAACATATGCCAAATTAGAAAAGGTAAGCAACCGAATATCACTAAGTCCAATGATTATTGTTACAATTGTAATAAATATGGTCACACATCTAATCAATGTAGGACAAAGTCTGTTAACAACTATCAGAAGGAAAAATTCAAAGGGTTTTGTAGAAACTGCAATAGATATGGACATAGTACTGAGAAGTGCTAGCTTAAGCAAAAGAACTACATGTGGTCTGCACACCAAGCAAACACTAGAGGTTATCGAACTCACACAAATCCTTACCGACAATATGCAACAGTACCATGAGATTACAATACAAGGATATGGTGTGAATGTTGTGGAAGATATGGACATATTAGTGCCAACTATTTTATAAAGTTTGGAATGAACAACCAAAGATCATGGAGAAATCCTGGTATGGCATGTTTTCATTGTCACAAAGTTGGACATTTAGCTAGAGATTGCAGAGATCAACCTAGAGGAGACACTGAAGAAATAAAAGAAAAATTAAAGATGATTTGGAAAAAGAAGGAAATTGTGTCAAATGAAGAAAGCACCTTACCTACCGAGTTAGGTGCACCTATTCCAAATTAATCAGCAAAGGTATGAAGGGACTGCATTCTCTGAAGGTTAAAATCATAATAGTTCCTATTCTATTATGTACTTAATTCAAAATCTCATAGTTAAGATGCATTAGTAAGTTTGAAATTCTATCAAAAGTACTATACAAGAAGCCTGTCAAGTCAGTGAATACAGGAAGCTTGTCAAGTCGGTAAATGAAGGAAATTTGGTTATTCGGTTAAAATGAAAAAAAGAGTAAATCAGCTAAAGGTGAACCAAGTGCATTTAATGTTTTGACCTAACCCGCACGGAGCCCGATAAGGTATTTTGTGTACTTAAAAGCATTTTCGTGGTTATTTACACTTACCAAGTTTTTGAAAGAGCAGAGCAGAGCGAATCAAGGCGATCAAACCTCATTCAGAGCGAATCCAAGGTATTTACATCAAATCTCATCACATTGTTAAGCTGGTTTACCAATCTTATCAAATTGTTATTATCTGCTGAGTGTGAAGCATCTGTCGTTTGTAAAACGTCAAACCCTAAGGATAGTTTGCTAAGTTTTACCTGAAATCTACAATGGCGCCCAAGATCCAAGTTCCCATTGTTGTCAAGAATATAGAGAAGCCCTCACTAAAATACACTTTGACTCCTAAAGTCGCCTCTGAACTGGATGACAAAACCGCCTTTTCACTCATCTCGGATCGAGTCTTGTTAGTTGAAGATGTTAGATTCTTCACCAAATGCCGTGTTGAAGAACTCGGTCATGTTGAGATAAGAGATACCTATGATGAATTGTGCATAGATGGTAAATTAAACAGCAAGTATGAACACATCAAGATCAAAGGATTGACTAAAGCCCTAACCTACCCTCGTGTGTTCAAGCCGCAATGGGTCAAGTTTGTTTTGAGCAGAGTTCATGATGATTTGATGTGGCTAGAAGAGAAACCATTCAAAATCACCAAGGAAATCATTCATGTGATCACCGGTTATCCTATCTATGATCATGCACGAGCACAAAAGATGATATCATAGAAGGAATTAATCAGTTTAACTGGAGTTGAATCTGATTTCAAAGGACTGAAACTGAACAATGTCATTGATGCAGAACTTAAGTTTGCCATTAGAGTAATTGGTTACTGTTTCTTCCAATCTGCAAAGGAAAATAGTGTACCCTGTGCCGCAGTTGACATAGCTTATAAAATTGTGAAGAAGGGAATGAAAATTGATCTATGTGAAGTGTTACTGAAGAACCTGTTTGAGAACCTGAGCACAATAAGAAATCCAAAGAAGAACAACTCAGCAAATACACTAAAGTTTGGTTCACTTCTTGTATACATGTTTTTCTACTTTGAAAAATTCTTTCCATCAGTCGGTAAAGTAGTTTGGGAGCTACACTGACCAATCACCCATCAGATTAATGACTTTATTAAGATGCTAGGTGATAATTTCAATGACATAATGGATGATTATTTCAGCAAATTTCAAGAGAAGATGCACAACAGGTACCGAATTCCACCCCAACTAGTGGAGAAATATAAAGATGATATATGCTTTGAGGTAGATATTGATTACTGTTATGTGAATGTCGTGGAACTGAGGACTCAATATTTGCCACCTATGGGTTACAAGATTGACTTTGATATCACACAATAGCAAATTAATGCCTATTTTTCATTACCAAGGCATGCCACTGAACTGAGGTATGGAACCTATGAAGAGGTGAAGGGAAAAGTAAAAATGAGCATTGTAGTACCCAAAGCTACAAGGAAAGCAACAAAGATGATAAAGGTTTTAATGGAGAAATTCAGAGAAGAATCTTCCTACACACCTATCAAAGGCACTCTTGCCATCACCGAAGAGGAATCAGAAGCTCAAGAGGAAGCAATAACATTGAGCACCAAACTGCCTAAGGGTAAAGTATTGAAAAGAAAGAAACAGGACATTTCAAAGGCCCTACCGACTCCTCCAACAAAGAGACCTAATACAAGAGCATCAGCTACATCACCGAGTAAGAAACAAAAGAGTGTTACTGCTCCCAAGGTAACTAAGACCTACAAGAAATCTACTCGAAGACTCATTTTGGCAAAAGAGTCTAGTGATACAAAATCTGAGGATGCCAACAAATTCCAAATTGTCAAGAGCAAGAAGGTAAATATACATAGTGTTGAAAACTTTTGTGCCAATCTAAAAGAATATGATGGATTTGGTTCTTTTAGATATGTCAAGTATGAAACAAGAAATAATGATGAGAAGAGACAAATTGAAGAAGTTGTCATCTGTACACTTCTAAAGTTTCGGCTAGCTCCATTGGAACTAGTAAAGTCACTTCCAAATGAACTTTAATTGCATATTGATAATAGGTGGAAACATACAATGGACTCAGAGAAACAAATTAGAGAAAGAAGTCTAGTCCATCTATTTCTTGATATGTCTGTAGCAGAAATAAAGGAACACTTGACAACCTACAATTCAAAATTTCTTGTCAAACAGAGAGCCTTAAAACTTATGAATGGGCTATATATTGATGTAGAAAATGAGACAAAAGCAAAATGGCAGGAAATCTTCAAAATCAAAGATGCTGGTGAAAAATCTAAAGTTAAAATCGTTGATTTCACTGAGCAAGATCCTGATGTCACCAAGCACGGTCCTAATGCTACCGAGCAAGACCTGGCTGACACTATTCAAATTGATGAAGATGCCATGGATACAGAGGAACAGGAGCAGGAGATGATAGAAGGCACTACATATGCAAAACTTGTATCTAGTGAATCCATTTTAGAACAAGTTCAGCCTTATCCACCGATCACTCAATCTGTCTCTACCGAAGCTCCTCAGGATATAGCACAAGGCACCGAAGGTCACAATTCTACAACAGGAGAAGAGACTACTCAAGACCAGACCTCTCAAGCACCCTCGAGCACCGAAAATGTAGCAGCTGAGACACCTAGTACTGAGACGCCAAAAGACACCATAGCAGCTACAGGAACTGACCAAAGTGTTGCCTCTACTGAGCAACCTACCGAGGGTCAGCAAACCTCTCAAGCTATTGTCTTGGTTCAACCAACCAAAGGTAAAGAGAAGAAGGTGAAAAAGCATAGCTTCAAAGTTGATTTATCTAAACCAATAGTGTTGCCCAATGTGGATATATCAAAATTAAAGGGGCAAGCACTCATTGATTTTGGTGAACTATGCAAAGCAAAGGCCGAACAAGAAAAACAAATGGCCATACAAAAGAAGAATAAAGTACTTTAGAAGGTGAAGACACTGCTATCTGATATGCTACCTTCAGCTACAGTGTCAACCAATGCAGCCATCCAGATTCAACTGGATGAACTCCTAAATCAAATAGAAACATCCGGAGTTGATGCATCTGAGTACTTGAGCAAGCTAAAAGACAAGGAGCTTACTAAAAAAATGATTGAAGAGGTACAAAAAGCTCTAGCTATTGGGAAAGTCAAACTTGTCAAATTCATTGCTAAGTTGTCCCCTCAACTCAAGCATATTCTTTATTTATTTCAGAAACTTTGTACATTTTCTATATTCATTAAAGATATCAAGAATAAAACTGATGCAATTGAAAAAGAGATCACCGATCTCTCAAATAAGTTGACTTCTGAGCCCAATTCAGTTTAGAATTTTTATACCAAGCTTCAATAGCTCATGGCTCAACAACTGGAACTCAGAAATGAAGAACATAAGATCCGGATGGATATAATGACACTCCAGACATTATTCCTTCCTCATCTTTCATCAGTTCAAGAATAGATTAACCGAGCCACACGCCTATATACTACATAAGAGGGAAGCACTCTTGATGGCTTAATATCACTATTGGCTGATATTCAAGCACAAAATTCTTTAATGGAAAGCGTAGAAGATTCACTCTCTATCGCACTCACCGACGCTCGGAAGAAGTATAAATTTTTTTTTGATCAGTTACCACCCCCGGATGGAAATTAAGTTTTTTGATGTTTGTCAAAAAGGGGGAGTAATACAATATATTGAGTGATATAGTTTTTGTGATACAGTTTTGATACAGTATTCAGAGTATTGTATATAGGGGGAGTATACCGAGCAGAGTATGTAGAGTATCCAAGGATAGTAAGCAGAGCACTCAAACACAGAACCGAGCATGCAAAAAATCAGAGTTATGTATAGTATAATGATAAGAGGAGTATATCTGAATATACTATTTCATTGAGTATTGTATATACTATCAAGTATAGTCATTTTCCAAAGTATATAGATTTTTGAGTTATGACTTTGAAAGTAGTTTTTGTCAAACATCTCAACTAATGTCAAAAGGGGAGATTGTTACTACTTATCAAATTGCCATTAGTTTTTATATTCAAAGTCATACTATATACTCTAGTTGGTTAACACTACCGAATCATGCAGCCGGTACATATAGAGAAGTCGATATGCACAGTCTAGTCGGTTACAGAGGAAAGCAGTCATAGAATGCAGTATACATTGAGCTGTCTACCGAGTATCTTCTTATGACTACTGAGCAGCAAAGATTACCAGATACATTGAACCTGGACATGCATATGAAAACGTGTTACAAGATCGAGGCACATCTAACCATTATTACATTGGAAATTGCACGAGAAGATTATGTATGATTTTGAGATCAATCTAACCAATGAAATATTTTGTATAGGTATTCATTCGAGGAATCTTGTTTGTAAGATCGAAGCAATGAATTGGATCACCGTCTTAAGAGATCTATTTATACAACATTAGTTAAGGGTGTATATATATATGTGTAAGAAGACTGTTACAGAGACACAGAGGTCACCGAGAAGGTTTTTAGAGAACAGTCAAAGAACAGAGTAAACAGAAGAGTTTACCGAGTCACTATATGGGTTACCGAGGTATGCTATAAGCAAGGTAATCTTATTCTGAGCACATAGAATCTTCTATAACATTTCAGATGTAAAGTTGCTGATATTTGTAATGATTTTATTGTAATATTTTGAAGTTGAAAGAGAAACCTTTAACAGGGTAAAAGACTCTAATCAAGTCTATAAATCGTAAAGCCTCTAACCAGGTGCAGCATTCAAAATAAATGTTGTAAAATCCTTTAGCAAGGTAGATCTAACAAATCTTGTTACTCCTAACAGGGTAAGCTATCAGAAATAGCTAAAATGTAGCTCTAACCGAGCACTCTTTATTATTGTAGTAGTGCAGTTGTGGGTGCCATCCCCACTGATGGTTTTCTCTCTAACCAAGAGTTTCTGCGTAACCAAAATATATGTGTTATGGAGTGAATCATGTATGAGTGTTATCTATTTGTTTTAACTTTATTTTATGTTACTGCACTATTTTGTTTATGTATAATAGTAAAGTTATTATTCAAGAAAAGTTTTAAAGTACTGATTCACCCCTCCCCTCTCAGTACATTAGCTTTCCATATTGGGCCTAACAATGAAAGCCCAATTCCTGAATCTTTCAGATATGAATGTTGAACTCTTCCCGCATTTGAGAGCCCACCTCTCTCCTGGGTATACAAATTAGTTCTCCAGTCACAAGAATTAAAGAGTTACAACACCAAGCAATACTACATGTTACATAATCCATTAAAACTACTTATCTTACAGGCAGGCCGATGTCACGTGTCACTGGGAAGCAAATGCAGCCAACTCCCAGGAGATCATCTACCTTTATCTCCAGCAACCCATAATCAAGATCAGCATTTTCCCTCAACCTTTTTCGCAACGCAATTGACATGATTGAACTGAAACATAAAAAAAATGCAATTCATATTCGTCACACTATAAATAACACCACACATTCACTACAAATGACAAAGCCAACACACGACCGGTTATGCCCACATTCCAATACAAAGTCAGCATGTCGCTGTGTTATGTACAACCCAGCTAACAGTTTAGCCATAAAATATCCATGACATTCCTCTCTAGAACATATTTGGTTGCAATTGCAACAAAATAATGACTATGATCCATCGCCAATGCTTGTTAAAAAGGCTTCCTGTGTTCTCCCCATCCTTAATACAACACAAAAACTAGACTTTCTTAAGGATTGATAAAGAAGGATGCAAAACACGCTTAACGGATTGGTTGTGTCTATTCCGGCTCCAAAACGGACCTTTCCTACAACGTGTTACTGACAAGTTAGTCAATCGCAGCTGCTAATTGCAAAATCAATGCTGTAAAATGAGTGTGTAGCAATTAAGATGGTCAATCTATGTCAGAGAATAAATAGTGATTCATTACCATTAACAAAGTCTTTCACGATAATTAATGAGAGACCTCCAATTCATTTTTCAAAAGACACAAGTCTTTTGAAACGAGTGTCTATTCTAAAGCTTCCATCTCTTTGTTGACATGGGAATAGTACTATTTATTAAAAATGTACTCTTAAGTTACAAAAAGAAAAAAGAAAAACACTTTGAAGGATAGACACGTGAGGAGTTCATCATGCCAACCTGAGACACCTCAAACAGAAGCCCAAATCACATTTCATATTGGAGATGGATCATCAAACACATGTACTTCTCAAACATCACGAACATCAATAATCTAGAAATACAAATACACTATGATGAACATTAACACTCTCATGCAAATCAACAGAATATATACAAATTTATAACACATAGTTTGCAAGAATCAGGATTTGTGGTTCATATATTCAACACTGCTTTCATGACTCGAAGATCCATAAATAACAATTGTACTGCATTCAGGTTCAAAAATTATATCTTATTGTCTAATATGGTGCATCTATAGCATATAATAAAACGCATCAGCCAATTGCATTGTTCATTTTCATTATTATCAGATTTAGTAAAAGTAAGGACATTAATATTACATGATCAAGAACTGAAATTTATACATACATTTGTACCGCATAAAAAAAATTATATACAACAAACTATATATATGTATAGCCTTTCAAAAAGTTGCACAAGCCCAAAGATTATTAATAAGGGGACATTATAGTGCAAGTAGTATTAAACAAGGGAGACAGAGCAACAACCTTGGAACGTCTGGACGTTTGTCGGGGGACTACTCAATAGTCCTTGAAAATCAACAACCTACATGGATAACTAATGTTACTGGTAGTCTACATTGGGAAGTACATGCATTTCAAAAGACATAAAAGGAACCTACATGTTCATATATGAAATTGTAGTTTAACATCCAATATAAACTACCACTAACTAATTTATATCACCTAAATTATATATGTCGACTTGCCATAGCACTAGAGTTGTACAAGAGTTGTCTATATCAACCACCTATTTTTGTACTATTGTTGTGCGCTCAAGGACAGACACCTCTATTCCGACTCAAAAGCAACGCTATGGTCTGACTAACATGCAGCTTAGACTCGAAATCAATGCTATGGTCTGACTAACACGCAACTTAGACTCGAAATCAACATTACGATACCTCCTCCCTACACATTAAAAATAACCCGCGTGTTAACAGGCGATAACAATACGACTAACACTATATTTTACATTCAATGGATGCAATTGGATAACATGTCACTAACACGCAGTACCATTTGTCTATTCTCAGGCCTTGTTATTGACTAACTCCATCTCCTATGGTAAATTGCATCGTGTGTTAGCCTTTGGCTTTAACACTGTTAGCTGCATCAAATCACAACTCGTACATGAACATTGGTCCGAGAGGTTGTGTCTCTTCTGGTTCTAAAATAGAAAAATCATACAGACTAACAACGTTGTGTTAGACAGAAGCAACCATCAAATGCAAAACCTACAATTAAAAACCTGCCACAAACATGGGATGTTAGTCCCCCCATTTTCTTTTTTGCAGCCACAATAGAGGCGTCCCACTGCGAGAGTAACTTGAGTTTCATGCTAGTGTTTTCTCTGACAAAAGTACCAAGTTTTTGCAGCCTGCGGCCTCTTCTTCCTGCCAGGATGCCCTCCAAATGTGATTCCTTCATTCACAAGCTTTTAATGTGCATGTTATGTACAATAAACCGGCAATAACCACGAAGCATGCCGCAGCCATCCTCTTGTATTTCCACATAATTTTGCGTGGGTGCCGAGGATTGAAACTGAGAACTCGACAACAACTCCACATCACATACCATGGGGCGAAGCACCACGAGAAGTTGGCATGGTATGCATGTCTTAGAAATATATGTCGATGCATGTTGTTGGTATGATACATCCACTGTCAAGCCACAATATAGATAGCCTCCCACATATATATGCATATATGTTTATTCTGCACTTTTCGAGTGTGATTAGGTGCTTCTAACTTGTGTCAGACATGTCTATTTTGGCTTCAAAATGAGATTGTAACAACGACATGAATCGACATACATGTTCTGGCTCCAAAAAGGACATATCGTACCAATGACATGCATCAACATACATGTTTGAGAATAAATATATATATATATGCAAATACAAGTGGCAGGCACCTAATAGCTACATGAAAGACAAAGTGAGGTAAAATGTTTTGTTTCAAATTGAGCTTCTTTTACTTGGTCTTGACCTCATTTACATGTTATGGTTTGCCTTTTGATGCAAACAGACTCCTCAAAATTAGGTTGTTGACTGGTTCATACAACCATTCCTTGACTGTGTGTGACCTGCTCTTGTTTAGGAGTTGATCTATTGTTTGTTTGATGATAGCAAACATGGCACCTTTTTTATTTACCTAATGTGGAAAAAGTAAGACTAATGCGCGAATGAAAACATTATTGTTGAAGGGCTCCTTGTTGAAGCAGCCTCCATCTATTCTGGCTCATTGTTGAAGGGGGATTTATGGGACTATAGGTTTTCTTTTTTTTATCTAATGAGCACCTGAGAATAATGGAAACAGAGCATAATATTTCCATAGTTTCTTTTATCTATGTTTTATTCTGTTGTTTTCCTCTGTATTGTAGAGGACATGTTTGTGTGTGTCTCTCTCTCTCTCTGCAAGTGTGTGTGTGTGTGTGTGTGTGTGTGTGTGTGTGTTACTTCATATTGAAATATATATATATATACTAACACACACCAAACTGCAAACAAACAATGCAAACCCTGACAGTTTTCAACAAAATCCCAAAAATCAGCCGTCAACAATCAAACAGGAAACCTTGGTATCCTGACACGACCATGCTGCAAAATGATGCCTAATTTACACAGATAGAACACAAAATGACACAGGAAATAAAAAAAAATTATTGAATGTCTTAGGGTTTCAAATTACTGCAGCCGCCTAAGCCTCCACCCAAATCGTTGTCCTCTTCACGCCTCCTAAGGGCACACTCACAACTTCCTCTACGATACAAAAATGATATAAAAATTTATAATTTCAAACACTGGGTTGACGAAGGAATCATAAAACTATCTTTATCTGTTAGGGTTTGAATTTACCGATGCCACCATAACCCTACACAACAATCTTCAATCGTACCACCCCCTGTACGCTTCGATACCTCCTCCCTGTACATGAAAAAAAACCCGCATGTTAACAAGCGATAACAATACAACTAACAATATACCGAGACAACTTGGGTTATGCATGCAGTCGACTTTTCTCCTCCCCTTCGGAGCCATGCATATTTTAAGAAATCATACCTATAACTACAATTGAAGCACAGCTCCTTCGCTCAGTGATTCAACCGGACACATGAATTTACAGCCTGAATTTCCACGGTCGAATATTTTGTTTCGCCTCCACCACTACGTTCTGCATGCAGCTACCGGACGAAATATATTTTCAATTTTCGCGAAATCAAGTTTTCATTCAAATTTTTTTTTTAAATGAATTGAAAACTGTGCCCATAACACGTGACCGCCGCCTAATGTTAGTCATGTTAGTCGACTCGTCGACGCAATAAAGTGGGTTAGCCAAAAAATTGCCACATGGCAAAATTGAAATTGGCGGTCACTGAAAATGTAAAACGCTTGGTCGGCGGTCTGTTGACCACCTTGCCCGATGTAACCGTCACATCGCGGTGACAACAGCTGAGAAAGTGTTAACCGCGAGGAAGCTTTTTTGTCAAACGCAAAACGGCAACATCATCCACGTCATCGCAGTTGTGAGGAATTCCATGTCATCTATGGTTCCCAAGAATGTCGCTCTCATGGACCTGTCGTACTTGAATGGTATGCCTTCGGCATCATATGGAGGCATGCCATTTTGGAGCCAGAATAGCCAGCCCAACTTTCTCACCTCATAGTTTTTCACCATTACAAAGGAGAGTTGGTTCTTATAACTACCTATGAAAAGCTTAAATGGCATACAACTATTGCAGGGTACACACAAATTGATTTGTTGAAAGGGTTTTTAAAAAAATTCAAGAAAATATTAATGGCAGTGCCAAAGCTCTACAACCTCTGCCATTACACCTCCAGCCATGTCCAATATGGGAGATTTTGAAAGGATTTTGGGTATTGATCACCCTACGCCATGATTACAGGATTGCCCAAATGTTTTGGTTGAACAGATTTTGGAAACTTTTAAGTAAATGCAATTTCTAGGCGTAAAGTCGAATCTTATTCTCTTCTTCACTCTCGGCCAACACGCGTATGCAAAATGTGGAATCATAGACTAAGTACCTGAACTGTTTGGCAAAAAGAAATGCATTCAAAGCATAAAAGTCATGCCATAATAATAAGCATTGACAAGTAGAAAAGATGGTTGGTAGGGAGGTTAGAGAGTATACAAATCTCATCGAAAAAGAGAAAATATGATTGATAAGAAATGGGGAAAGGGTAAAGATAAAGAAAATGATGAAGATTTTGCATTACAGAGGATGGTGACAAAGGGTTCTTGGCCACTCATCTTGTAGGCTTTGAAAAGAACAGATGCATGTGAAATGTTTGACAAAATGCGTCAATGTCTACACCAAAGTAGGGAATGCTGGAATATGCTATGGACCTGCATTGAAGCATAAGGAGGAGGACATGCAGGCAAACTATGGAAGCATAGACAATGCGCGACTCATTGGACATGATGCCTCAAACAGATGCCATCTTATAATTGCAGGAAATGCACAAAATAGATTTATTGATTAAGGCTTTTGAAAATTTCAAGCAAATGCAAATGGCATGTGACCTATTTTATAGAATACCTCGAAGAGATGTCATCTCACAGAATGCAATGTTTTTAATGGAGGAGCAACTCACTACACGTATCTAAGAAATAATGTTTTCAACAAGTTTGGTAAACGAGATACGTTGGTTTGATTTAACTGAAAATAGATGTCAACAAGTGTGAAAAATGAAAAGCTAATAGTGACTGCATTCATGCTTCATTAGCATATCGCATCGGTTATCCCTACAACATTCCCATCTATAATTCATAATGCAATATCTAAACAACTCTTTATGAAGAGATTTTGTGAAGATTCCAACATTGCATATTCTGAATTAAAACACATGGATCCTGAGGATTACGTGCTTCAATAATTTGGTCCATTAATGTAGCGTGAGAAGATGAATGTTTGCTTCCAAAAGAGAGTTGATGTAGTAATGCTTCCTGCATCTAAAGCGACTACAAAAGATTGGGAAACATTGTATACAAAGTTTGATTTATGATAGAATTATGAGGCCTATGCAACATCAAGTATTGGATTTTGCTTCATGGTGGACAATGTGGTGATAAATCTCTTACAATGTGATATTTGAATGCTTTTTTCACTTAAAAAGAGCATTTGTGGCTGTCTTGTTGGAATGGAGCCATAATCAAGGGTTGT
Organism: Cryptomeria japonica; assembly: GCF_030272615.1. Taxonomy (NCBI): domain Eukaryota; kingdom Viridiplantae; phylum Streptophyta; class Pinopsida; order Cupressales; family Cupressaceae; genus Cryptomeria; species Cryptomeria japonica. The sequence continues at coordinate 531,426,192 of NC_081412.1, read as the reverse complement.
ATGAAGATAGGCAAATGGATTTCTCAGGATTGGCTTTGTTAAAAATCCAAAAGATTTTGGGTCCCTTCAAAATCTGTTTTTGCCACAATCAAAAAAAATTTAAGAGCTCTTGACTTGATCGATAAATTCGTATGATTGTTTTATGAAAGAAATGAAAAATGTAAATCCAAAATTGCAAGAACTCATAATAAAACTAGAAAATGTAACATCTAGGAATTTTTTTGGAAGTTGTTATTCATGATCTCAATTTGAGGAATGGTCTGATTCATAGCTTTGGCGATAAATCGAAAGGATTGGAGACTTTTAATACCATTAAAAAGATGTTTTAGGATATGAATACATTCTGGAATATTGTGACCAAAGGCTCTACATCTCATACAATGAAAAACTCATAATTTGAAAGTTATAATTTTTTATTTATCTTTGTGTAAAAGTGATTTTTGCCATTGTAATTAAAGGTTATAAGAGGAACCTTATTTCCGGAAAAGTTATGTAAAATGTAATTAAATAAGATTCATACTTTTGTATTTCAAAAATGTAGTTAGGAAGTGGTTATCAAGGAGGCCTATAATTATAGGCTATTCTATGACGTAAAGGGAGGACTTTTATAGAGGTTCCCCTCTGCACAAATTTGGATAGAAACTTTTTAATGACATTTGGTTTGAAACTATTGTAAAGAAGGGTTTCTAAGATTGTATGATCTCACAATTATAATAAAGAAAACATTTGTATTTTTTTGAGTTATTACTGCTAATTTCTCATATGTTAAGTTGGTAATTGTGAGAATTTGCCAAGATCTAGAGGCAATGGAAAGCACAAATAAGATAGAACAAAATAGATGATAGGAATAAACTGTATTCTATCAAGATGCAAAATGTGATCAACTAGATCATCAATCGTTACATACAATGACTATGAGCCTGCATATATAGGCAAGGTCATATGGATATGTGAGCACACAATCATGGCATGTGGCTCAATGAGAAACAAGGGTAGGTAAGAAAAAGTAGGGGTAGGTAGGAGAAATAATAAAATATTCCACATCAGGTGGATCACCCATCGAAGGTGGAATTATCACTCCACAATAAGTGGATATGATAGAGTAGTAACAAAATCAACACCATAAAAGGTGGAAATTCTCCTACACACACTATCCCAATGTGGCACAAACACCCAAGTGTCTCATACCCAAACTACTGTGAAATGCATTTCCTAAGTAAACTTAAGTAAGGTGTAATAATATCCAAGATGAATAATTATCTACACCAACACCCCCCCTTAAGTGCAACTTAGGGGAATGCACTTAAGTCTACAATGCAACTAAGCAATGCAAGATGGGTTCCGGCTATGAGGCCATGTTAGGTACCCATGTACAAATGCAAATGCATGAAAACCAATGCAATGAAATCTCTCACAAAGCGGGGAAAGAGAGAAAAACCCAATGCGAAAAAACTCCCCCCTAAAAGAGAGATGATGGAAGCACACAATGCTCTCAATGATGAATAAGAGAGAAAAATAGACCATGAAGCCCCCCCTCAATGTCGAATCTCCTACAAGGATGGTCCAATGATGTTGACCAAAATACCTTCCCATAAGGAAAAAAGAGAGCCAATGCTGCACCAAAAATGTCAAAGTGTGACAAAACTAGGTACCAAGTCGATGACGATAAATCACTCGCTGCAACATGATAAAGATCAGGCATGGAGACAACCTGCTTTGAGCATCATCTGGATATTCGTAAATAGCAAAAATACTGGTACAATCTAAGTCTCACGGGAGCCATGCAAAAATGTGTACAATCTAAGTCTCAACTGGAGCCATGCACCAAGTCTCACAAGATATTCCTAATCTACGTGTACAAGAGGATTACATCAAATATGTCAACAATGACAAGATACAAAGAGGTGTGGCACTTTATGATAGTGTGAGTACAATATTGTTCATGCAAGAGCATACAACATGATAGTGCAAATCTAAAAACATGAAAATGATGCCACCAAGAAGCCCTGTAGAATACTCCAAAAAAAGACGCCTCCGATTGGGATGTGGCCAAGAGATATAAAGGAGCAAATCGACTCCCCCCTTGACTGTCGGTTGGAAGCACTGCAAGACAGGTATGAAGTGACAAGAAAAAATTGTGTTCCCAATTTGACTTATTCCATGATATTTTTGTTTTTAAAATATTTTAAAAATCTAAATAAAAATAATTTATTATAAGCCCATAAAAAAACTTTATTAAAAAATAAAGAAAAAATTAAAAAAGGCAATCATTTTTTTTTCATTATTAAAAAAAAAAAAAAAAGGTTTTAACCCCCCCACGGGGAGGGGCCTGCAGAGCCCTGTGGATACCCGCAAGTACATTGCAAGGCCGCAATGTTTGCAGTTACCCGTAGTGCCTGTGGTTACCCGTAGTGCCTGTGGTTACCCGTAGTGCCTGTGGGACCGCAGGTACACTGCAGTGTACCTGCGGGCATGTAAAGCCCCCAAAAATTTTTGATTAAAAACCAAAAACAAATAAATTCGCCCTCCAATTTCGGATTAAATTATTATTTTTTTTTAATTCTGAAAAAATAAAAAACAAAAAATAATTTATTTATTTTTATTTCAAACCTGTACCTGCAAGTCCGTATAGCGGGCCAAGAGGGGGAATTTTTCCAACTCGGAGGGACATAAGCCGATTTCGACGAATTGACAGTCGATCTTGGAGTTTTTGGGCCTTCTGAGCATAATGGCGATGACGGATTTGGCCAAATATGCTCCAATATTGCATATCGTTGCTGGGACAAGTCACCACCCTCCACCTTCAAACGGCTCTAGATTTGGCCTCGGATGTCGGATTTGGACGAAACAAAAGGCAATTCTGACTTTCTTGAACCTCCTAAATACAATGGTGACCTCAAATTTGACCCAACTAGATCCAATAATAACCTACAATAGAAAGCTCCAAAATGGAAAACCCCAAATTTCTCTCAATTGGCAAACCAATTGCACTCTAATGGCTCTGATATCATGTGATAATTTTCCAAGATATAGAGGCAATGGAAAGCACAAATAAGAGAGAACAAAATAGATGATAGGAATAAACTGTATTCTATCAAGATGCAAAATGTGATCAACTAGATCATCAATCGTTACATACAATGAATATGAGCCTGCATATATAGGCAAGGCCATATGGATATGTGAGCACACAATCATGACATGTGGCTCAATGAGAAACAAGGGTAGGTAAGAAAAAGTAGGGGTAGGTAGGAGAAATAATAAAATATTCCACATGAGGTGGATCACCCATCGAATGTGGAATTATCACTCCACAATAAGTGGATATGATAGAGTAGTAACAAGATCAACACCATAAAAGGTGGAAATTCTCCTACACACACTATCCCAATGTGGCACAAACACCCAAGTGTCTCATACCCAAACTACTATGAAATGCATTTCCTAAGTAAACTTAAGTAAGGTGTAATAATATCCAAGATGAATAATTATTTACACCAACAGTAATCCCTTGTTAGTCATTTCATGGTATTTTGATTTGGATGTATCAAACTAACTTATCTCCTCATATGTCAAGATTTGTTATCTTTATTTCTTTGTCATTGCATATCAAAACTTATTTTGTGCTAAAAACCCCTTTCTAGTCATTATCAATCATGAAGTCCTATTTGGTATTCGTATGTCTACCAACAGATTTTTTGTTATTCACCTTCATTTAGTTTAGTTCTTTCTCTTTTTGTAGTTTCAAATTAAAAGTACATGAAAACCCCCATCATATGAGGAAGTTGCCCTTCTCAAATGCAGAGGAAGATTGTGATTCCATAGGTAATCTCTCCAATTGTTGGAACATTTGTCATTACTTGTTGGTGAGTAACTTTGAAATTTGTAGTGACATTTGTTTACCAATAGATGAATTGAGATCATGAATAAAATCTCCTAAAAACCCCCATCATACAAGGGAGTTACCCCTCTCAAATGCAAAGGAAGATTTTGATTCCATAAGCAATCTCTCCTCGAACATTTGTCATTGCTCATTGAGTGAGTCACTTTGAAATCTGCAGTGACAAATCTATTTACCAATAAACACACATGTGTAACCCTTTCAATAGAATAATTTATGTATAATGTTCTTTATGCTTGTGTTGTAAGTATATTTATGTATGCAATAGATTGAATATTGTCCAAGTAGTGGGATTTCTCATTAGGTTTATATCGAATTCTAGTTGATAACATTAGAATTATGTCAAGAGGATGTTTATATATTTGTAAGGAACTTCTAATTTCTTTTTATGTTTTTATGAAACTAATTAAAAGTCTAAAAAAATGTTGATTATACATGACTTTGTTGATTCAAATTGGGATGGTGCTTTAGATAGAAAAAGGTCCACTGGTGGTTATGGTCTTTTTTGGAGGTGTTGATAGTTGGGTAAGCAAGAGGAAACTTATAGTTGCTTTATCTATCATAAAATCCAAGTATACGCCTACTACACATACATATAAGTAGGTGGTTTGGTTATAGTTGTGTTTACATATTTTCATTGTAAGAAAGTGAGGATTAGTTGTTATAGTTAGTGTGATATATATTTACTAAACAATCTCATATATCATTCTCATAACTTAAGAATATAGATCTTCAATTTCATTTTTTTGTAAGATGGTTGAGTAAGATAAGGTAATTATACAAAACATGGGCCTAAGATTGTAGAACACAAGATATCACTGAGAGGGCAAGGGGGGGAAGCGGGGGGGTGAATCAGTGATTATAAACAATTTCAAATAGTGTGTGCAACTGGTAGAATAATGAAAATACTAACAAGCAATCACACACAAGAGCCCATAACATAATCTTGTATATACAAGGAAAAACCAATGTGGGAAAAAACTTGGTGATTAGAAGAAAATCTGAAACAGTGGAAAAATATTTTTATATTTTTTTTTTAGTTTTTCTATACATTAGTAATTGGCATTTTTGAAGGCCTTCGGGGCATTTTTAGCCCTTGAAAGTTTGGCCTACCCTTTAAAACATTGATGTAGGCAGTTCTTTCAGGACTTCACCTCCAACGAGTTAAACGGCTCGTAATTTCGAGTCTTGTGCAGAAAGTTATGCCTAGTTAAAGTTAGGACAAAATTTTATATAGTTTTTTTTTTAAATTTCATAGTTTTAGATTTTATTATGTAAATAAACAAGATGTGACTATTGGGTTTCGATTCTCAAGGATTTCTTGGTGACCCTTGGAATCCCTTGGACTGATATATGTTGGATTTTCAAATTGAATAGATCACTTTTTGGCTTGCTTCAATTCTATGCTTTCTTGTTCATGTAAATAGAATTTACAATACCGCAGGTTCTCACTCAGGTATTTTCATCTGAATCCATAATTTGGATCAGTGGTATCAAAAAAAGTTTGCTCCTATATGTCATCACACACGATCAACATATCAAATATTGGGGTTGGAAACAAGGATTCCTTCAAACTACATTCCTTTGAGATGCACCCGATCACAAATGACTAAGTTGCAGACCGACGATGACATTAAAGCAATAGTTGCAGATGCACTAACAAAACAACGTGAAGAAATGATGGAGTAGTTCAAGAAAATGCTAGAAAGTTGTGGGTCACAAACAAACCCACCATTCATAGGGTATATGTCATTCAAGGTGCAAGTGAATTTCGATATACCCACATTTCAAGGAAAGATCGATGCAGATGTTGTTGATGATTGGGTTTCAAAGATGGAAAGGTATTTCTCTATCAATCAGTTCTCAAATGAAGAGAAGATAACTTTCACTCTCCTCAAAGCTAAAAATCATGTGAAAGATTCATGGGAGGAGAAGTTAGCATCCAAGGCAGTAAAAAATGGCAGTACTTTTATTTTTTATCAAAAACCCACATGGGGAGAATTCATGGAGCACATAAAGGAAGATTATTTTCCTATTGATTCATATGAACAGAAATATATGCGGTGGCAATTGCTTCGATAGAAGAAGGACCAAACTGTTTAGGAATATACTAATATGTTTCATGCCTTAGCAGCAAAGCTTGGCATCAAATATTGTGAGAAGCATCGAGTTTTGAAATATCAGAGTGGACTCCATAGGTATATCCAAACCAAAATGGAATTCCTTAACATTGAGACTTTAGCTAGTGCATATAAATTTGCTACCAAAATTGAGGAGAAATTCAAACAGAAAGGAAGGAGGGATAATTTCACAAACAACAGATGGAAGGGTGAAGGTGGTAAAACTACAAGGAAACAAACCTCTAAGGAACCCTCTCCCAATTCACCAACAACAAAAAACATGGAGTATGAAGAAGACACAACAGAATGGTATGTGGTGTGAATTCCATAAGAGTCCCTCTCATAACACAAAAGATTGTAGAACCATAAAAATATTAATGATGGAGACACATGAGGACAAGGCAGAATCTAAGGTGGCAGAAACTTGCACAAAAGAAAGTCATGAATAGTTCATTGAGGTTGATCCATATGCCATGGTAGCTACTGCAAAGATATTGCCCCAGGAGGATGAGGAGAGATTGTTCCATTCATTGATGTGTTATCTGTCAAACAAAATCCATCAGGGTGTTTAATATATACTTCTTCTTCAAGATCTCCACTCAAAAATGCACATTTAATATCCATTTGATAAACTTTGTGTAGCGTCCTAAAATTGTGACACTTGCAATTTCGACTGCATTTGGGTCTTCACGATGGCGATGCAACACAGAACCTGAATGGAGACCCCGAAACTTGTTCATGACATCAAAAACTGCATTTCTCAGCACCCTGGCCTGATCCTCCTTGCACCCCACTGTCCCTGGAGGTGGGACCATGGCGCCCAGCACCCTGGTCCTTCAGGACTAGGGCGCCCAGCACCCTGGTGCCCCAGGACCATGGTGCCCAGCGCCCTGGTCCCTGGCCCTATTTTTGGGCCCGGTCTCTTTTGGGTCTCGGGTCTTTATGTTTGCAAATTGGAAAATAACATTTCCTAGTTGGCCTAAGGTCGGGAAAATCAGTCTTTTAACCCTAATTGGCAAGTATATAAACTACATTTTCCTCTCTCAAAAAGGGAGGAGGACATATGGGAGCAAGGTGAAAGCAATATTCAAGCATTCAAACATTCAAGCATTAAAGCATTCCTTCAAGCAATTGAGCATTCTAAGTCTCCATTCAAGGCTAAGTGTTGCATTCAAGACAAGGATTCAACCATTGAAGAGGAGATCACTTACAACACATTACATACTACATACATTACACCTTCGCATGTAAGAATACAAACATTCTTACAACAAGGTATCAGTACTTGTTTACATTACAAACATTTACATTTACAGCATTCTCATTTCTTGGTTAATTCCAAAACTGGGGTTTGACCTAAAGGCAAACCCCTCATCCCTAACCCCCCAATCATCCTCTCTTTTCTGTGTGCAGGTTGCAGGTATGCGGTTGTAATTGAAGATCTGGAATCCTTGTGCAGAGACGAGCAGATCCCCCTTCGTTTTGCGGATTTTTCGGAGGACCCTGTGCATGCCGGGTGCCATCGTCCCGTCAACTTTCACTCAAATTTGTAGAACAGCACCGTCTCAACATTTTACTGCTAATTCCAGGTCCGCAGCTTCATCCTATATCCCTATCTCAGTTTATAAGAGAATCTTTCTCACTTTCTATGTATTCCTAGCTTAATCATTCTATCCACATTCTTTACAAAAGAGGGTATCCTTGATGACTTAACCCTTGAAACTCATATAGAATCCAATCTTGCATTGCGTGGGATTGGATCTTGTGGGTTTCAACCCCTCTTTTGAATGTAAAGTTCCTCCTAAGTGAAAACCAACAATCCTAAGTGACCCCCCTTTCCCCTTGGGAGTGGTGGAGGGAGCACTTAGGGTTCGCTCGCGATTTTCCGCTTTACACTTTGTAGTCCTTGTGCGCTGCAAAAGCCAAGAATAATATAACTGTCTCAATTCTGGCTACCGGTGCAAAGGTTTCATTGTAATCAACTCCTTCTTTCTGAGAATATCCCTTACACACTAGTCTTGCTTTATTTCTGACAACCTTACCATCTTCATTAAGTTTGTTTCTAAATACCCATTTAGTTCCAATTACATTTTTATCTTTATGTCGGGGAACTAATGTCCAAGTATTATTTTTCTCAATTTGTCCTAATTCTTCTTCCATAGCTTTAATCCAAAATTTATCTTCACATGCCTCATTGATAGATGATGGTTCAATTTGAGAAATAAGACATACCTCTTCATTTGCCAATCTTCCTCTTGTCATAACTCCTTTAAATTTGTTTCCAAATATCTGATCTTCAAAATGATTCAATCTTACATACCAGGGTGTCTTAGTTTGTTGTTGTTCTTCAATTATTGTGGAATCTTTTGATGATACCTGAGTAACTGGATCTTCATTCTATATCGATGGATTCAGTATAGGTTCATTTGTCACAATATCTATTGCCGGTTCAAAGTCTATATATCTTGAAGTTCCTCTTAATTGTTCATCAATCTTTACATTTGTACTCTCAATAATTTTCTGCAATCTTTTATTAAAACATCTATATGCCTTGCTCTTAGATGAATAACCAAGAAATATTCCTTCATCACTTCTAGGATCAAATTTGCCAATATACTCATCTCTTCTAATATAACATTTACTTCTAAAAATTTTGAAATACTTAAGAGTAGGAGTATTACCAAACCATAGTTCATGAGGGGTCTTACCGGTTTCACCTTTGATGTGAACTTTGTTGAATGTATAGACAGCAGTGCTAACTGCCTCTCTCCAATACACATGTGGTAGATTTGCTTCTGATAACATACTTCTAGCTGAATCCAAGATAGTTTTGTTTTTCCTTTCAACAACTCCATTCTGCTGTGGTGTCCGAGGTGCTGATAACTATCTTCTGATTCCATTCACTTCATACAATGTATTAAAGTCCTTAGATGTGAATTCTCCTCCTTGATCTGATCTTAAACATTTGATTTTCTTACCGGTTTCATTTTCAACCATTGCATTGAATAGTTTGAACTTTCCCAGTGCTTCTAATTTCTCTCTGAGAAAAGTAAGCCAACACATTCTAGAATAATCATCAATAATTAGCATGAAATATCTATCACCTTGTAAGCTTCTGTTCTAGCTAGACCACATAAATCAGTGTGAATTAAATCAAGAACATTATTGGATTTTTCTGGAATACTTTCGAAACTAGCTCTAACTTTTTTTCCAAATTGACATTCCTTACAAATTGTATTCTGAGGTTTCATAATTTTAGGTAGATCTCTAACTGCCTTAGAAGTACTGATTTTTACCATGCAATCAAATTTTACATGACATAATCTCTTATGCCATAACCAAATTTCATCTACATGTGCAATTAAGCATGCCTTTTCACTGTTATTCAAATGAAAGATATTGCCTCTAGTCTGATTTCTGGTTGCAATTTCCAAACCAGTTCTATTCATGATTTTACATTTTCCATTTTTAAATTGTAACTAAAATCCCTTCTCAACTAATTGACCAACACTTAAAAGATTATGCTTTAATCCTTCAACATAGTAGACATTGTCAGTGTTATGCTTACCATCAAGATATATTGAACCCTTACCTTTGATTGAACAGGCTTTGTCATCTCCAAATCTTACTAAACCTCCATTGTATTCTTGAAAGTTCAATAATTTGCCTTTGTCTCCAGTCATATGATGTGAGCATCCTAAGTCAATGATCCATTCATCCTTTGTTTCAACTTTAGCTGCTAGGGCTTGTTCTACTGGTTGAGCAGTAGGTGCCATTCGATCTTCTGTTATAGCAACAAAAACCCATCCGTTGTCTGTTGGATCCTCATCAGAATCATCAGTCACACCTTCATCAACAATGTAACAAGATTTATCTTTGTTCTTTTTAAATCTATATCTCTGATATTCAGGATTAGGCTTGTATGTTCTTCTAGCTTCTTCTCTTAGTCTAGCATGTCTATCAAGGCATCTTGAAGCCATATGACCAATCTTATTGTAGTTAAAACATTTAAAGGGTGCTTTACCTTCATACTTACTTCCAATTGGACCTTTAGGCATTTTCCTTGCAAATAGTGCTTCAAGTTCTTCAAGCTCTTCATTCTCCTTTCTGGATTCTTCAAGTTCTCTTGCACAAAAGGCTTTCCAGTCTAATTTGTCAAATGATGGAGCAGATGATGTTGATGCTTTCAAGGCCAAATCAGTCTTTATAGTAGCAATAGGACCAAATTCCTCAATTTCAAAGGCTGAAAGTTATCCAATCAATGTATCCCTAGTTACTGATGTATTAGGCATTGTTCTCAACTCATTTATAGCAGTAACCTTCATCTTATATGCCGGTGGAAAACCTCTTAAGATTTTTGAAACAATTTCATCCTCACTCAAGGTTCCTCCACAACATTTAATACCCAAAACAATTTCATTTACTCTTTCCATAAAAGCAGAAATCCTTTCATCTTCTTCCATTTTCAGATGTTCATACCTGACTCGGAAGCTTTCAAGTTTTGCAATTTTGACAGTGGAATCTCCTTCATTCAGTGTTTCCAAGTGATCCCAAATAGCTTTAGCAGTAGACCTATCTGATAATCCCATGATTTGTTGATCTGATAATGCGCTCAAAAGTGCTTCTCTTGCTTTGCAATCATTCTCTTCATCTTTAGCTAAGGTAGTTGGAGCAGTCTGACCAGCTACAGTAGCAGTATAACCATTCTTAGTAACTTCCCAGATGTCTTTACCAATGCAATTCAGATGTGTCTCCATTCTAATCTTCCATATCCCATAGTTGGTTCCATCAAGTTTAGGACTGTCCTTCCTGAAATAATTAGTAGACATGGATCTCCTCAAGTTGTTAAACTTCTACAAAATAGGACTAGGCTCTGATACCAATTGTTAGGTCCCGGAGACAACTGAGAGGGGGGGGGGGGGGGGTGAATCAGTTGTCTAATAAAATCAAACCAAAAACTAATTAACCAACTTAATGCTTAATACCGGTAAACTAGATAAGTATGTCGGTAGACAATGTTAATAGTAAATTGATATACCGGTAAGGATTAATGCATGAAACATAAACATAAAGTCATCCACAACACATGACACCAATATTTGTATGTGGAAACCCTGTAAGGGGAAAAACCACGATGGGAAACCTTACCCACAATCAGATGATACTACTGCAGATAGTAAGTGTACATAAATGGGGCCTGCACATGCAAAAAGGCCAACAGCCTAGAGCTCACTGCTCAATAACAAAATGGGAGTCACACTGACTACAGTTGGATGGTTAAATCCAATAAGAATGTACTGCACAAAATAGCATCTTCATATGCTGGATTCAGTACTGGTGTAATGCTGATATGCTTTCACAAAAACCTAACTTCACCTTCAAATTATGTCTTCATGTATATCCCTGTTTGATCTCACATATACCTTCACTTAATTCTTTTTCGCATTCCACACTTGATCTTACAAATAAGATCTTACATTTATACCATACCCTAAGACTAGTTTTAATAGGTCGGCTCTACAAGATATTACAATAAAACATTTTACAAACAATATAATATCTGATGCAATAACTGATTAAACATGTCGACTTAATGCATTTACAACAATAATAAATCATCACCATAGCGTGTCATGCTGATCTGGAAAAGATAAACCTGCCGATGTAACCCTAGATAACCTGGACCTATTTTTCGGTAAAAGCAAATATGCCAATGATTAATTCTTCAAAACAAAGTGTCCACATGATTTCTTCGACATTACCAAGTGTCTTCCATATCATTCCAAGTATTGGTGAACAATATATCATGTTGGTGAACCATATACCAGTAACTGTTGCACAGTTTACTTGCTTGCCGGTGAATGTTGTTGGATCTTCAGAGTAGGTGTTGACATCAATGATAAAACCATACCAAAATACCAACAATCTCCTCCTTTAGCATTGATGGCAACACAAGATGGAAAAACCATCAAAGTGCCAAAACAGAAATGTCAAATACAAAAACCAACAATCTCCATTTCTCCCCCTGGGAGTAACATGTGTTTATCCAAAGATTTATTTTCAATACCAATCCCTCCTTAAATGTGTTTTTCAAAATCTCTCCCAAATAGATAATGTGTTTTTCCATAGATATCTCTCCCCCTTTGACATCAAAAGACAAAGTCACAAAAGTCAAGTTCATACAAAATACCAACTACTCCCCCTGAGAAGTAGCTTCCTCATCAAATACCGTAGTAAAAGATTTGTCTTTTTAATTCTGTTGGTTGATGACAATCATCAACTATCTAAGACTCTACCGGTGGTGTTATCACTCCAAGCTAATCTCTGAGATATTCAAAAGTCTCCTTAGGCAAAGGTTTTGTGATAATATCTGCAAGCTGTTCTTTAGTATTCACATAAACCAGTTTTATCTCCTTTTCTTCAACTTTTTCCCTTAGAAAATTTAGTTTGATAGAAACATGTTTTGTTTTAGAATGTAATACTGGATTCTTAGATATATCAATTCCTGCAGTTTTATCACAGTATATAGTAATGGGTTCCTTGCATTTTACCTTTATGTCTTTCAACATTTGCTTAAGCCATAATACTTGTGTACAGTTAGTTGCTGCTGCAACATATTCTAATTCTGCTGTTGATAAAGATGTACAACTCTATTTCTTACTCAACCAAGAAACTAATCTCTTTCCAAGAAAGAATGCTTCTGCAGTGGTGCTTTTTCTATCATCTACATCTCCTGCCCAATTTGCATTTGTGTATGCACATAGGTCAAAATTTTCATCTTTAGGATACCATAATCCAAGATTTGTTGTGCCTTGTAAGTACCAGAAAATCCTTTTTACTACTGATTCATGATTTTCCCTAGGATTACTCTGAAATCTAGAAACAATACATACTGCATTCATAATATCAGGCGTGGTTTGTGTTAAATACAGTAAACCTCCTGTCATAGATTTGTATCTAGTTTGATTAACAGGTGTAGATCCATCCCTTTGATATAATTTGTCAAATGTAGTCATAGGTGTGCTTACCGGTTTAGAGTTCTCCATCCCAAATTTCTTTAGTAATTCTTTCAAGTACTTGGATTGACTAAAAAATATACCTTTATCAGTCTGAGAAATCTGCAAACCTAAAAAGAATTTTATTTCTCCAATCATAGACATTTCAAATTCTTGTTGCATTTCAAGAGAAAATTCCTTACATAATCCATCTTCTCCTCCAAAGATTATATCATCAACAAATACTTCAATAATCAAGATGTCATCATTTGTTATTTTGTAATATAAATTGCTATATGCATTTCCTTTAGTAAAAACAATCTTCAAAAGATACTTATCCAGCCTTGCATACCAAGCTCTTGGGGCTTGTTTCAATCCATACAGAGCTTTTCTTAACCTACAAACCATATCAGTGTTATCTATCAAAGAAAATCCATCAGGTTGTTCAATATATAATTCTTCTTCAAGATCTCCATTCAAAAATGCACATTTAATATCCATTTGTTAAACTTTGTAGTCCTTGTGAGCTGCAAAAGACAAGAATAATCTAACTGCCTCAATTCTGGCTACCGATGCAAAGGTTTCATTGTAATCAACTCCTTTCTGAGAATATCCCTTACACACTAGTCTTGCTTTATTTCTGACAACCTTACCATCTTCATTAAGTTTATTTCTAAATACCCACTTGGTTCCAATTACATTTTTATCTTTAGGCCGAGGAACTAATGTCCAAGTATTATTTTTCTCAATTTGTCCTAATTCTTCTTCCATAGCTTTAATCCAAAATTTATCTTCACATGCCTCATTGGTAGATGATGGTTCAATTTGAGAAATAAGACATACCTCTTCATTTGCCAATCTTCCTCTTGTCATAACTCCTTTAAATTTGTTTCCAATTATCTGATCTTCAGAATGATTCAATCTTACATACCGGGGTGTCTTAGTTTGTTGTTGTTCTTCAATTATTGTGGAATCTTCTGATGATACCGAGGTAACTAGATCTTCATTCTATACTGGTGGATTCAGTATAGGTTAATTTGTCACAATTTATGTTGCCGGTTCAAAGTCTATATATCTTGAAGTTCCTCTTAATTGTTCATCAATCTTTACATTTGTACTCTCAATAATTTTCTGCAATCTTTTATTAAAACATCTATATGCCTTGCTCTTAGATGAATAACCAAGAAATATTCCTTCATCACTTCTAGGATCAAATTTGCCAATATACTCATCTCTTCTAATATAACATTTACTTCTAAAAATTCTGAAATACTTAAGAGTAGGAGTATTACCAAACCATAGTTCATGAGGGATCTGACCAGTTTCACCTTTGATGTGAATTTTGTTGAATGTATAGATAGTAGTGCTAACTGCCTCTCTACAATACACATGTGGTAGACTTGCTTCTGATAACATACTTCTAGCTGCATCCAAGATAGTTCTATTTTTTCTTTCAAAAACTCCATTCCGTTGTGGTGTCCAAGGTGTTGATAACTGTCTTCTGATTCCATGCACTTCACAGAATGTATTAAAGTCCTTAGAGGTGAATTCTCCTCCTTGATCTGATCTTAAACATTTGATTTTCTTACCAGTTTTATTTTCAACCATTTCTTTGAATAGTTTGAACTTTCCAAGTGCTTCTGATTTCTCTCTGAGAAAAGTAACCCAACACATTCTAGAATAATCATCAATAATTAGCATGAAATATCTATCACCTTGTAACCTTCTAGTTCTAGTTGGACCACATAAATCAGTGTGAATTAAATCAAGAGCATTATTGGATTTTTCTGGAATACTTTTGAAACTAGCTCTAACTTATTTTCCAAATTGACATTCCTTACAAATTGTATTCTGAGGTTTCATAATTTTAGGTAGATCTCTAACTGCCTTAGAAGTACTGATTTTTACCATGCAATCAAAGTTTACATGACATAATCTCTTATGCCATAACCAAATTTCATCTATATGTGCAATTAAGCATGCCTTTTCACTATTATTCAAATGAAAGATATTGCCTCTAGCCTGATTTCTGGTTGCAATTTCCAAACCAATTCTATTCATGATTTTACATTTTCCATTTTTAAATTGTAACTGAAATCCCTTCTCAACTAATTGACCAAAACTTAAAAGATTATGCTTTAATCCTTCAACATAGTAGACATTGTCAGTGTTATGCTTACCATCAAGATATATTGAACCCTTACCTTTGATTGAACAGGCTTTGTCATCTCCAAATCTTACTAAACCTCCATTGTATTCTTGAAAGTTCAAGAATTTGCCTTTGTCTCCAGTCATATGATGTGAGCATCCCGAGTCAATGATCCATTCATCCTTTGTTTCAACTTTAGCTGCTAGGGCTTGTTCTACCAGTTGAGCAGTAGGTGTCGGTTGATCTTCTGTTATAGCAACAAAAACCCATCCGTTGTCTGTTGGATCCTCATCAGAATCATCAGTCGCAGCTTCATCAGCAATGTAACAAGATTTATCTTTGTTCTTTTTAAATATGTATCTCTGATATTAAGGATTAGGCTTGTATGTTCTTCTAGCTTCTTCTCTTAGTCTAGCATGTCTATCAGGGCATCTTGAAGCCATGTGACCAATCTTATTGTAGTTAAAACATTTAAAGGGTGCTTTACCTTCATACTCACTTCTAATTGGACCTTTAGGCATTTTTCCCTGCAAATAGTGCTTCAAGTTCTTCAAGCTCTTCATTCTCCTTTCTGGATTATTCAAGTTCTCTTGCACAAAAGGCTCTCCAGTCTGATTTGTCAAATGATGGAGCAGATGATGTTGATGCTTTCAAGGCCAAATTAGTCTTTATAGTAGCAACAAGACCAAATTTCTCAATTTCAAAGGCTAAAACTTTTCCAATTAATGTATCCCTAGTTACTAATGTATTAGGCATTGTTCTCAACTCATTTATAGCAGTAACCTTCATCTTATATGCCGGTGGAAAACCTCTTAAGATTTTTGAAACAATTTCATCCTCACTCAAGGTTCCTCCACAACATTTAATACCCAAAACAATTTCATTTACTCTTTCCATAAAAGCAGAAATCCTTTCATCTTCTTCCATTTTCAGATGTTCATACCTGACTCGGAAGCTTTCAAGTTTTGCAATTTTGACAGTGGAATCTCCTTCATTCAGTGTTTCCAAGTGATCCCAAATAGCTTTAGCAGTAGACCTATCTGATAATCCCATGATTTGTTGATCTGATAATGCGCTCAAAAGTGCTTCTCTTGCTTTGCAATCATTCTCTTCATCTTTAGCTAAGGTAGTTGGAGCAGTCTGACCAGCTACAGTAGCAGTATAACCATTCTTAGTAACTTCCCAGATGTCTTTACCAATGCAATTCAGATGTGTCTCCATTCTAATCTTCCATATCCCATAGTTGGTTCCATCAAGTTTAGGACTGTCCTTCTTGAAATAATTAGTAGACATTGGATCTCCTCAAGTTGTTAAACTTCTACAAAAGAGGACTAGGCTCTGATACCAATTGTTAGGTCCTGGAGACAACTGAGAGGGAGGGGTGAATCAGTTTTCTAATAAATTCAAACCAAAAACTAATTAACCAACTTAATGCTTAATACTGGTAAACTAGATAAGTATGCCAGTAGACAATGTTAATAGTAAATTGATATATCGGTAAGGATTAATGCATGAAACATAAACATAAAGTCATCCACAACACATGACACCAATATTTGTACGTGGAAACCCTGTAAGGGGAAAAACCATGGTGGGAAACCTTACCCACAATCAGATGATATTACTGCAGATAGTAAGTGTACATAAATGGGGTTTGCACATGCAGAAAGGCCAACAGCCTAGAACTCACTGCTCAATAACAAAATGGGAGTCACACTGACTACAGTTGGATGGTTAAAACCAATAAGAATGTACTGCACAAAATAGCATCTTCATATGCTAGATTCAGTACCGGTGTAATGCTGATATGCTTTCACAAAAACCTAACTTCACCTTCAAATGATGTCTTCATGTATATCCCTGCTTGATCTCGCATATACCTTCACTTAATTCTTTTTCGCATTCCACACTTGATCTTAGAAATAAGATCTTATATTTATACCATACCCTAAGACCAATTTTAGTAGGTCGACTCTACAAGATATTACAATAAAACATTTTACAAATAATATAATATCCGATGCAATAACCGATTAAACATGTCGTCTTAATGCATGTACAACAATAATAAATTATCTCCATAGCGTGCCATGCTGATCTGGAAAAAGATAAACCTATCGGTGTAACCCTAGATAACCTGGACCTATTTGTCGGTAAAAGCAAATATGCAAATATGAATATGCCAATGATTAATTCTTCAAAACAAAGTGGCCACACGATTTCTTCGACATTACCAAGTGTCTTCCATATCATTCCAGGTACCGATGAACAATATATCCTGCTTGTGAACCATATACCAGTAACTATTGCATAGTTTACTTGCTTGTCGGTGAATGTTGCTGGATCTTGAGAGTAGGTGTTGACATCAATAACAAAACCATACCAAAATACCAGCAAGAAAGTCATGAACAGGTCATTGAGGTTGATCCATATGCCATGGTAGCTACTGCAAAGATATTGCCCCAGGAGGATGAGGAGAGATTGTTCCATTCACTGATGTGGGTTGGAGGAAAAGCCCTGCACTTTATCGTTGATAGCAGAAGTCAAAAGAACCTAATATCAGTAGAGACTATGAAGAGATTGAATCTGAAAACAACAACCCACCTGCAACCCTATTCAATGGGATGGGTAAGTCAAGGGAGAGATATCTAGGTGCACCAGTAGTGTCGCCTTTCATAATCCATAAAACCTTTCAAAGATGAGGTAATCTATGATGTGGCTCCTTTAGATGTTTGTGATGTTCTGTTGGGACAACCATATATGTATCAGCGACATGGTGTTTATGAGTCCAGGCCTCACATCATGACAATCATATTAGGTGAGCAGAAATACTGAATACCAAAGGTAAGCCCTGCATACACTACCTCTTTGATTAGTGCTAAGTAATGTAAGAGGTTGGTTGCCAAAATGGGAACATTCATATTATTGATGATTCATTCTGAAGAATAAAGGAAATCAATCTATAATTCCCATGCCATCACAAACACCACAACACTGCAGAAAAGATCAATGGATCAAATTTTGATGAAATATGAAAATCTGTTTAAGTTACCAACTGGGGTACCTACACACTTACAAGTGAGACACACTATTGATTTGATACCAGGAACTCCATTACCTAATGAACTAGTCTACCATAGGTCATTATTAGAGAATAATGAGATTAAGAGGCAAATACAAGAATTGATTGAGAAGGGACATATTCATCCAAGTGCATCACCTTGTGCCAGCCCCATTGTTCTAGCAAAGAAAAAGGATGGAACTTGGAGACTTTGTATTGACTATAGGACCTTGAATAAAATCTCAGTCAAAAATAGGTATCCACTTCCTCGGATAGATGACCTCTTGGACTAGCTTAGAGGGGCCTGATTCTTCACCAAAATTGATTTGAAATCAGGGTACCATCAACTACCAATTGAATCAGCCGATGTGGGGAAGACAACTTTCAAATCTAAAGAGGGATTGTTTGAATGGCTAGTGATGCCTTTCGGTCTAACAAATGCTCCAGTGGCATTCATGAGAATGATGAATGATATACTTAGACCACTCATATCTTGATGACATACTCATCCTCAGCAAAACTTGGGAGGAACATTTGCAAAATGTGGAAAAAATTCTCTCAAACTTACAAGATCATGGGCTTTATGCAAACAAAGAAAAGTGCTCCTTCGGTATGTAGAATATCAGATACTTAGGATATGTTATTGATAGTGAGGGTGTCCATGTTGATCTGAAGAAGATACAAGTGATTAAGGACTAGTCATCTCCTAGAAATCTCACAGAGTTACAAAGTTTCCTCGGGATGGCAAACTTTTATCACAGATTTGTGTTGGGGTTTTCCCATTTGTCTTGGCCTTTAAATCAGTCCTTGAGAGGGGGGACACAAGCAAATTTTAAATGGACAAGTGATCAACAAGAAGCTTTCGAGGGGCTAAAACGAAGGTTATGTTTTGCACCAGTTTATCTCTTCCTAACCTGCAACAGTCATTTGAAATACAAACAGATGCATCAAAATATGCTCTAGGGGCAGTCCTCATGCAACATGGTCATCCAATTGCATATCACAGTCAGACTTTTTCTGATACAGTGCGTCGATATGCCACTTACGACAAGGAACTGTATGCAATTGTTCAAGCCTGTAAGCATTGGAAACATTACATTTTGGGTAAGGAGACTATCATCCACACAGATCACAAACCTCTTCAATTTTTGCAAACACAAGGGAAGTTGCAGAATGATCGACATCAATGATGGTCAGCATATCTTCAATAATTTCACCTCAATATTTGCTACAAGAAGGGAACCACTAACAAAGTAGCAAACTGTTTGAGTAGGCCTCCAATTGCAGCGATAAGTATGGTTTTGAACTCATGTGGTCATCAAACTGAAGCTTGGGCTTGCTTGTATGAGAATGATGTTGAATTTTCAAATATTTATAATCAATTGGTGAAGGAATATCAAGCAAATGAATTCTATTTGAAGGATGGAATGCTTTGTCACCTTGGCAAAATTTGTGTGCCCAATGCAGAATGCAAAACGTTGATATGGGAAGCTCACTATAGTAAGGTTGCTGGTCATTTTGGTATAGGTAAGACTACTGCTATACTTCAAAGGTATTTCTATTGACCAAAATCATGAAATAATCTTATTTCATATATTCAAGCTTGTACCGCATGTGCTATTGCTAATCCTGTCAATCGTAAATCTGGGTTGTATTCACCACTTCCTGTTCCTGCAAAACCTTGGCACTCAATTTCTATGGACTTTATGTCTGGTCTTCCTACCACCAAAAGAGGCCATGATTGTGTGTATGTTGTGGTAGATAGGTTCTCAAAAATGGCAGTAATAGTGGCATGTAAAAAAACAATTTCTATAGAGGACACTGTAAAGCTCTTCTTTGAATACATTTGGGTTCATTTTGGTCTGCCGAATACCATTATTTTGGATAGGGACAACAAGTTTCTTAGTAAGTTCTGGTCTACACTATGGGAAAATATGGACACAAAATTAACAAAGTCTACTGCTTTCCACCCTCAAACAGATGGCCAAACAGAGGTAGTGAATCGGATGATCATACACATCCTACGAATGTACCACTCAAAACATCCCCGCACATGGGATGAAAGTCTTCCATATGTTCAGCATAGCTACAACAAGGCAACTCACAGTTCAACTGGCCACAACCCATTTTTGGTTTGTCTTGGTTATCAGCCACTTGCACCCATGGATGTTGCCATACCACTTATTCAACTTGATCCAGTTCCACGTGTTGGTAAGGAGGAAGATGAGGCATCCCAGTTCATTGATAGAATTCATCATCTGTAGCAACAAGTTCATGAAATCTTGGAGCACACAAATAAGAAAGATAAGGAGAGACATGATGAGCATTGTACTCCTCATAATTTTCAAGTCAGGGACAAGGTGTGGTTGCATATCCAGAAGGAATGATTGCAGGGTGCCAATAGGAAGCTTTGTCCTCTGCATTATGGGCCATACACCATCATCAAGCAAGTTGGTGATAATGCTTTTGAGCTTAATTTACCTCCATTTCTCGGTCTTCATCCAGTCTTCAATGTGGAACTCTTGAAGTCATATTTTCCTCCAATATTAGATGTTGCAAATGTGGTAGAAACAATCTCCACTACAGAATTAAATCCAAATGAAGCTACCCCATTCCAATGCGATCAGATTGTGGACACCATGGTGAAAACACTCAAACAGCAGCAGATTTACTTGTACAAAGTGGTTCAAGCAGGGCAGATTGCTCAACAAGGAAAATGGTTTACCAGGGAGAAGATTCAAGAATGTTTTCCTCATCTCTTTCATAGTGTTGATGCAATGGGGCCCATTGCTTTCCAAGGGGCAAGTAATGATCAGAAGCAAATATGAAATAGTGGAAAAATATTTTTATATTTTTTTTAGTTTTTCTATACATTAGTAATTGGCATTTTTGAAGGCCTTCGAAGCATTTTTAGCCCTTGAAAGTTTGACCTATCCTTTAGAAAGTTGCCATAGGTAGTACTTTTAGGAATTCACCTCCAACTCTTGGAGACCTTTCCAATGAGTTAAACGGCTCATAATTTTGATTCATGTGCAGAAAGTTATGCCTAGTTAAAGTTAGGACAAAATTTTATATAGTTTTTTTGAAAATTTCATAGTTTTAGATTTTATTATGTGACTGTTGGGTTTCAATTCTCAAGGAGTTGTTGGTGACCCTTGGAATCCCTTGGACTGATATATATTAGATTTTTTAATTGAATAGATCACTTTTTGGCTTGCTTCAATTCTATGCTTTCTTGTTCATGTAAACAGAATTTACAATACCGCAGGTTCTCACTCAAGTGTTGTCATCTGAATCCATAATTCGGATCACTCGGTGAGAAATGTTGTTGGAGATCTATTGCTACAATCCAGCCTCACAATGAAATAACACTTTTACAATGTTTAGGGCACCAACCCAAGGAGCACCAACCCCTAACAATTTATGGGCACCTACCCAAAGGAGCACCAACCCCTAATCTATTCTAAGCACCAAATCAAGAAGCACCAACTCCTACAGTGAGCACCCACTCAGTGAAATCCAATGAGATATAAAATCAATACAATTATAAGCACCTTGTTACAAATGAGTTTTGTAACACCTGCAAACAATTCACTTTGTCGGTTGAACTCTTTTCTATCACACTACTTCTTCTCTACCGAATCTCAGTTCTCTCTTTCTGAATCATCTTCAACTTAGCTTCTGCTTTGTCGAATCTCCTCTCACACTCTCTCTTCTCTCCTTCACTCTTTGTTGCTACCTCACCAGTTCAATCTCTGCTAGTTTGATGGACTATTAAACTCTGTAACTATTTACCAGTTACCTTAAACCCTGTCGGTTAAACCCCTCTTGCCGATTCTTCTTCTAACACTCAATCACTTCAATATTTTTCTATCAACACTCAAACTGATAAACTCTCATCTAGCATAATCACACTTTCTCATCAATCATACTAAGTCTTTTATCTGCACATTTATACACATGCTTTCCCACAAAAACAAAAATTCAAACTTTACACACCTAGGGTTTTCTTCACTGACTCAATCCATACCAAATCAAATCAGATCTCATTTCTTGGATTGACAACCTGCAATAAATCAAACATCACCACCATTTTTTATCCTTCCAATACACATTCACTATATTTAAAAAACTGGATCCCGCTCATCAGCCTTGATTTTGTTGATTACAATAAATAATCCAATTGTTTCCTTTTGATCTGCTTCGAGTCACAATTCTTTGCAATTGATATGTGATTCTCGCAGTCTTCATTTAATATCGACCTAATCGGCAACTACCTCGTCAATGCACTATTCGCCTACCACTGCATGTTCACCACCTGGAGTCCACGTGACATCTCTGTCGGCATCCAACTCACTTGATCATGTCAGTTCAAACTAGATCATCGACCAAACATACTACCGGTATACACCAACTAATTAACCTTCATATCATGCACTTCTCTTTTCTGTCGGTTAGCACATGTTATCCCAGACTACACTTGCCAAACCACGAAACATACCTGGGGTAAGCCACTATTAGAAATCTTCATCATTTACCAGTGACAATCCTCAACCATTTTTTAAATTTTTCTCTTTGCTTGCTTACCAGTTGATATCAACATGTCAACAATCTTCAATACTCCTACTTGCATACCGGTAACATCAACTTGCATACCGGTTGACATCAATGCTAACAGAGATGATGTTTGGGATTCTCTTAGGAAACCAATGAGCACAAATAAGTTATGTTTGTAAAATGTTGTGGGCCTTGCCTCTGCTCACACTTAATTTATTTTATGTTTCCAGCTATATTATTTTATTGCAATATAAATAATAAGTGGTAAAATGTTTATGTATATGGTGAAAATGGATAACAATAATAACAATATTGAAAGGCTAAATGAATTCAACCACAAAACCCTAGCCTAACAACAACAAAGATCCACCATAACATATGAAGATTACCTAAGACAAATGCAAATCAAACAAAATCACAAAGATTATACCATCACATGTCCAATAGGGTTTGGATCTCCATTCTTCCTATCTCCATTGATCTTGCTTGATATATTTGCTCTCAGATCTTATATGCACAAGAGCTCAACAAAGAACGGAATGTGGTTGCAAGTAGGATCGTAGTGTAGTCAATTGATCAAGTAGTTCATTAGGATGCATCATTAGGGTTTGATAATGAAGAAAGCATCTCCTTATATAGAAGACACAATATGAAATGGAGGGATAAGATTGAAAGGTGTAAAAGGAGGTCGGCTATGATTAGAGGGTAGGTAAAAGAAATAATAAAATAATGAAAGGGGTAGGTAGTGTATGAATTAAGAGATGAATGACATGTGTCATGAGTAGAAAAGGTTAATAAATTAATTAAATAAATAAAGATTTATTTAATTAATAGAAGAAGTGGGATCAATTAAATAAATAAAAATATTTATTTAATTTAAGAAAAGGATAATTTAAATAAATAAATGTATTTATTTAAATGAGAAATAAGGCTAGAAGAGGATAAATGAATTAATTAAATAAATAAAGATTTATTTAATTAATAGAAGAATTAAGCTTAGATAATTAAATAAATAAAGATATTTATTTAATTAGACATGACAATTTTGGGTGTCTACATTTTGCCCCTCTTTGAGACAATGCGAATTGTCACGTTGTTTCAAAGAAGATAAGATGAACTGATACAGAGTTGCCCCAAGATGGGAATGATATGCCCCCTCAAAAGATTGGATGAAAATGTTGGAAAAGATCGCAGACAATCTCTCGATAAGAAAGAGAGGCTAGAATGGACTGACCGGATAAAGTGACAAAGTCAAGGGATAAAGAAGACTGACTCGGGAAACGAGGGCTAGGGCTAGGTAGGCTATAAGATAGACCACAGGGGAAAATACATCCTCATTGTCATCTACACATCCATGAGAGCAAATTGCAGAGCGAAGATAGAGCAGCAGCAGTCAGCAACGATGGCCTTCGTTCATAGATTCGACCGCGTTCATCGATTTCAGAGGCCACCAGAGGCAGGATAGTCGGTAAGTACCACCAAACCTCCTCGTACTTTGACGCATTTAATTTTGTCATTAATGCATGCTAGATAGGGTCATAAATGCGCTTAGACTAGGGTCCAAAAAGTGTCAAAAAATGTTCAGGCGCGTCTGCGTTGGTGCCAGGCGCGTCTGTGCTCGCAAGGCGTGTCTGTGTTTGTGTCAGGCGCATCTGCGTTTGAACTCGCGTCTGTGTCAATTGCAGCTGCATCTGTGATGTTCAGGCACGTTTGTGCCAAGAAGGCACGTCTGTGTCTCCCAGGTGCGTCTGTGCAGAGCATAGGCACGTCTGTGTCAATCAGGCGCGTCTGTGCAGTTTGAAAGCACATTTATGTCAGGTAAGTGCGTTTGTGTTGAGTTTTGGTCTTCTAGGTCAAATCGGAAATTCTGTGATGAACATACGCTATCGATTGGATAAGCTACTGAGAGGATACACTCAAGCAGGTCCTCTAGGGAAGACTAGGATAGATCAAGGCACTTTGTGATGAACAGTGAGTACCAAGATAGAGTACTTTGTGATGAACAGGGAGTACTAGAGTATGAGTAGCACTTTGTGATGAACAGGGAGTGCAAATGTGAGTAACACTTTGTGATGAATAGGGAATGTCACACACGTAGTACTTTGTGATGAATAGGGAGTACTACTAGGATAAATACCAACACTTTGTGATGAACAGTGAGTGTCACTAGGATAGATAGCCAGATGCATTTGGATAAAAAGTAGCATTTTGTGATAAATAGGGAATGTCACGATGACTGACATGAGTGATTTGCTTGACTGCAAGAGTATTTGCCTATACTGGAGTCACTGGAGAGATTCCCGTCGACTCAGAGGTTGTGACCTGAGTTGACAGCCGAGGAGCAAGCTGCTATCGAGGAGATGGGATTGAGACATGTGCTATATGTGCTTGAGTTTCGGGTGAACATGGGTTTGCTGACTGCATTAGCTGAGAGATGGCACTCTGAGACGTGCACTTTCCATTTGCTGATGGGTGAGATGACAGTCACCCTGGAGGATGTATACAGGATTCTACGGATATCGATCGATGGGGAGCTAATCCCATATGATCGAGATGGAGACAGGGAGGCATTGAGACGGGTGTTCTAGGACCCAGGACTGGAGATGAGAGCAGGACACGTGGCATGGGACACCATGACAGCCATAGGGTTAGCATTGCCGGCAGTGATAGGAGGAACTATCAGTGGGTTCCTGTGTCCAGATAGGGCGACACGGGGGTTGGTTGTGGGTTGGGGAGGAGCACTAGAGACACTGGTGATGTAGCACACCAGATATGCTTGGGGACCGTGTGTGCTGGCCCATTTGTACAATGAGCTTCATCAATTCGTCTACCATGGATCAGTGGGATTGGGCTGCGGAGTGACATTGCTGCAGGTATGGGCTTATGAGCATCTGCCTATTACCCGACCGATACACTTCAGGGGTAGGGGTCATGGACACAGTTTTGTTCATTTGTATGATATGATCACATCACAGCCGCGGATTGGCAAGTTGGAGCACTGGCGGCGAGTGATAGATGACATTGATGTGGTCATATGGAGACCATATCTGAGCTGCGAGCAGTGGGAGGATGACATAGTTGAGCTTCCCTACACCTTCCGAAGCAGGTATTTGATTGGGCGGATGCCCTATGTGCTGGAGAGGCAGCTAGTGGACAGGATTGGCCGACAGTTTGGTCGGATTCAGAGGATGCCCCGGGGCTCAGGCTAGTATGCACGGACAGTTAGAGATCAGGCACAGTTTGGGCCCTTGTTGTCATATGATCAGACAGTGACACAACTGGTAGAGATGATACCCCTACCATGAGACATGTGGCCAGAGATCAAGGACGTCGGCATGGATGTTGAGTACACAGCATACTGGGCAGAGCATCCCTTCCCACGGTTGACGGATTTGGGAGAGCCATTGGATGGAGATGGGGGTGGAGATGGTGATGATGATGGCGGAGGGGATGGGGGCAGAGGCCGACGGAGGAGGAGGGTTGCAGCTCGGGTGGAGGGTGGAGAGGAGAGGTAGGCTCGGGTGGTGAGGGGTCGCGGTGGATTGCCGCTACAGGTGCTAGCAGCACAGGGTCCCAGATAGGTACAGGTGCAGGGACAGGGACAGAGACAGGCACCAGTACAGGTATAGGTATAGGCACAGGCACAAGGGCAGACACCCGTACAGGGGGAGCCACAGGTAGAGGCGGAGGGGGCTGACCCAGTGGAGGATGAGCTGCTAGATCTGAGGGAGATCTGCCAGGGCCAGGCAGATGAGATCCAGGAGCTGGAGAGGGAGAGGGATCGGCTCAGGACGAGGCTCAGAGATACTGAGTGGGAGTGGGATCAGGATATCCAGCGCTATACAGAGGCTGAGACAGCACTGAGGGCCGGGAGACAGGCAGCGGAGGATACAAGGGCAGGATATGCTTATGTCCTGCGGGCAGGGGAGGAGATTGCCTACTGGAGAGACCTCTACTATGGTGCAGTGCCAGCAGATCAGCGGGCGAGGAGCTTCCATAGATCGTCGCGTACAGCGACAACTACGGGAGGGAGCCAGAGGAGATAGGCATCGAGTGGTGGGGTTATGGGTCCTCCACCACCACCAGATAGAGGGGACAGGAGGGATGATCCTGGGGCGAGTCCTTCAGGGGCTTAGATTCCGTCGAGGCTAGGCGGCTCCGAGGGAGGGAGTTCATCATACCCATAGAGGGCTCCCTTTGTATCAGTTTTGTATCATTTTTGTATTGTAGACACCTGCGGGTGCTTTTTGTAGCCATATGATTTTGACATCATTGTATCATGACACTTTTATGATTATATATATGAGATGATTCATCATTGCGGCAGCTATATGCATGTGTACCTATGTGATGAGATGTTCTTCTATGTGATGCTTATGATATGGATGCAAATATGTATATGATGCAATGCAATATTTTTGTTCTTTTATGTTTTAAAATGTTATGCCAATGCAGATGTGAATGTATGTAATGCAAGTGAATATGATAATGCAAATTTAAATTCTGCTAACAGGTGTTGTGTGCAGGATGTGATGTAGTTGTGATATCTATATGTATGTATGAAATGCTTATATGTGGTAATGTAGGTGCAACTACATGAAATGCCGATGTTTTTGGTGTGTCATTATACTCAGTCATGTGATAGCAGGCTACGCGGACTCGAGAAGGACGATGGAAGTCAATCAAGAAAGGGGGATGGAAGAAAGAAGATATGAAAGTGAAAGAGCTTCTTGTGCGTTATCATCACTGAGCTTTATTATGGCAAGTAGGTTATGACAATCGAGGCATATGTTCGACCCAGAAAGTCATTATACCTATTTGCATGGAGATAAGATAGTCACAAACAAGGAATGCCCCAGTTCACACTAGACTCACAGTGTCCTCATATCCTTGGACAAGTCATAGCATTACTAAGAGACAATCCACAGACAGCAAATACAAATAGGTGACGATACCCCATCCTCGCCTTTCTAGTCAAAGACATCCTGGAGATAGAATCTCTAGTCAGAGACATCCCGGAAAAGCTAAAAGACATGTCACCAGAAGATAAAATCAAAAGAAAACCAAGACTCGACACCAACATCCACTGTAGTCCTCAAGTTTAGTGTCTCTTGTCACTTGTATAAGTCTTATTTGATTGTGGTCACAATGTTTACTTTCACAGAAAGGATAGATAGCACTGAACCATATGTTGTCTGAGTCTGTTGAAAGATTTGATTTGTTGAAACCTATTGTTGCTGCTATGTCTCATCTGAAACTGACTGAATCCATGAAACTGATACTTTATTGTGGAGAAGATGAAACTTTATTGCGGATCTGTGATGCAAATGTTGCTTTATTGTGGATTGTGCGCGGATAGACTGAAGAAAGCTGGAAGAAACTGTACTCTTCAACACATGTGATGTTCTCAGTTCCACACCCATCACTAGATGTAGGATTTGCCTTAGCCACAGATAGGATCTGATTTATTATGGATGGAAAGGGATGAAAAGGGAGGTTTATTATGAATGGCTAACCAATCTTGGGTAGATCAATAACAAGCCATGATGAGAATGGGTAAGTTTATTATGGATGAATAGGTTGTGAGTGTGTGCAAGGTGAAGTGATGAAAGAGAATCCTGAAGGAGGGAGGAGCAATGTCTCTACACATGGCGCTGGTGACCCAGTTTTCACCATGGTACTTGCCCATGGCGCCACCAAAGTGGTTTTCACCATTGGACGAAATTATTTCTCTTTACTTTTTTTGATTTTTCAATGTTTTTTGTGTCACAAGGCGCCTGTTTGCTAGGTTTTCACCAAGTAACGTTTTTTATTTTTATGATTTTTTTTGTATTTTTGAATTTTTTGAATTTTTTTGTATTTTTTGAATTAGGATACTCTGAAGAGCTATGTGTAGAACCTGTGAAGGTGCATGCTATTGATAGGATCCTCCAAAGGCTCACCTTCTATAGTTGAGAGCTGATATGCACCAGATCCATATGCTGTTGTAATGATGTAAGGACCAAGCTAGTTTGGTTCAAACTTGCCCTTCTTCTCTCTGTCTTGTTGATTTTTAGGATTTTCTCTGAGAACCAAGTCACCTACCTCAAATGTGCGAGGCTTGACTTTGTGATTGTAGCTGCGACTCATTCATTGTTGGTAAGCCTTGAGATGACTAAAAGCAGTTTGTCTTCGTTCATCCAATAGTTCCAGCTCTTGTAAGCAAGAGACCCTATAGTCTTCATCCCTGATGATGTTTTGCAAAGAGACCCATAAAGAGGGTAACTCGACCTCAATAGGCAAGATAGCTTCAGCACAATAGACAAGTGAACAGGGTGTAGCTCCTCTAGATGTGCGGTAGGCCCAAAGTGCAGGATTAAGTTGGATATGCCAATTACGACCAGCATCGTCGACTGTCTTCTTTAGGATTTTAAGGATTGTTTTGTTAGACGCCTTAGCTTGGCCATTACCTTGGGGGTAATATGGTGTGGAGAAACGATGGGAAATATGGAAGCGGTCACAGAGTTCACGAACATCCTGATTTTTGAAGGTACGCCCGTTATCAGTGATGATGGAAATAGGAATACCGTATCGGCAAATGATGTAGTTGAGGATGAATGTAGCAATCTGTTTTCCAGTAACTTGTGTGAGAGGCACGGCTTCAATCCATTTTATAAAATACTCTGTGGTAGTGATAATGAATTTATGACCATTGGAAGAAGGAGAGTGAATCTTGCCTATGAGATCGAGTCCCCACTGACAAAAGGGCCAAGGAGATGCAAGTGGTTGAAGTTCTTGTGTTGGCGCATGTATGAGGTCTCCATGAATTTGACATTGCTTACATTTCTTGACAAACTAATATGAGTCTTTTTCCATATTGGGCCAATAATATCCAATCCTGATGAGTTTCTTGGCCAAGGTAGGACCACTAGCATGTGGACCACATATCCCTTCATGCAGTTCCCATAACGCAATCTGAGCTTCGTCGCTTTCTAGACATCTAAGAAGAGTGCCATCTAGACCTCGTCGGTATAGGATATCAGCTAAAATGACATATCAAGAGGATTGGCGAATGAAAGTGCGACGTTGGTTATTTGATAGATCAGGAGGTAGGGTATTGTCACGTAGGTATGTGAAAATGGAACCATATAACTAGGATTCGGGACCGACAACGCATATTGTCTCAGTAGGCATGATCTCATATGAAGGAACCAAAAGGTTATCCACCAAGAACTCATAGCAGGTCTCGTTTGGAGGTAGATTGATCAGTGAAGCAATTGTAGCCATGGCATCTGCAGCGTGATTCTGCTCTCTTGGTATCTACTCAAATTCTATCTTTGTGAAGTGTTGTTTCAGATCATCCACCATTTGTTTATAAGGCATTAATTTCTCATCTTTTGTTTGGTAATCATTAGTTGCTTGACGGATGACAAGTTGAGAGTCCCCAAAAACACGAAGTTTCTGGATCTTCCATTGAACTGCAATTCGTAATCCTATTGTTAATGCCTCATATTCCGCTATATTGTTAGTGCAAGGAAATGATAAGCGGTATGATTTTGGTATAGATTCCCCTTGAGGAGTCATAAAGAGGATGCCAGCTCCTGCCCCATGCTGTGTGTATGAGCCGTCGAAGTACAGTTGCCATGGCTTTGCATGTGACATTGTCAAAATGGATTCATCTGGAAATTCTGAACTTAGAGGAACATCATCTATCATGGGAGCATCCGCTAATTGATCTGCAATGGCTTGTCCTTTTATTTCTTTTCTGTCCACATACTCGATGTCGAATTCACTCAGGATCATTACCCATTTGGCCAGTCGCCCAGTAAGTGTTGCTTTATTGAGAAGGTATTTCAATGGGTCTATCCTTGCAACTAACTTAGTCTTATGAGTGAGCATGTAATGTCATAATTTCTGCGAAGCAAAGACCACGGTGAGACATGCATGCTCAATTGGTGTGTAGTTTAGCTCGTATCCCACCAATGTGCGACTGATATAATATACTGCCTTTTCCTTGCCCTCAGCAATTTGTTGTGCTAAGAGTGCCCCCAGTGCTGTTGGAGTAGCTGATATGTATAGTAACAGAGGCTGATCTAGAACTGGTGGCATCAGAGCAGGCGGATTTAGAAGATAATCTTTGAGCGTCTAGAAAGCCTGTTGACAGTTATCATCCCATTTGAATTTGATGTTTTTATGTAGCGGGTGCTGAAAAGGATTACACTTATATGCAAGTTGTGCTATGAATCTTCGTATGGACTGGAGTCTGCCTTGTAAGGATCAAAGTTGACTGATATTTCTTGGTGGTTGCATTTCCAAGATGGCCTTGACTTTTGCTGGATCAGCTTCAATTCCCCTTTTCGATACAATGAATCCTAGGAGCTTCTCGAAGGTTACTCCAAAGACACATTTCTTGGGGTTTAATCTTACTTTGTATTTTTTCAACTGATCAAAGATGACTGAAAGCATGTCCAAATGTGTGTTTATGTCTATTGATTTGCCCAAGAGGTCATCAACATAATCTTCCACGGTTATGTGCATGAGATCATGAAAGATAGTAGTAATGGCTCTTTGATATGTAGCACCTGCATTCTTTAGCCTGAAAAGCATGACATTCCAGCAGAAAGTTCCCCACGGACAAGTAAATGATGTTTTATGTTGATCCTCGGGTGCGAT
Source organism: Cryptomeria japonica (assembly GCF_030272615.1). Classification (NCBI taxonomy): domain Eukaryota; kingdom Viridiplantae; phylum Streptophyta; class Pinopsida; order Cupressales; family Cupressaceae; genus Cryptomeria; species Cryptomeria japonica. Next base: position 531,394,757 of record NC_081412.1, on the reverse strand, counting down.
CCTTATTTGATTATAACCAGAGAATCCATCCATCAATGATAACATTTCATGACCTACTGTGAGATCCACAATCAAGTCAATATTCGGTAATGGGAAGTCATCCTTTGGACAAGCTTTGTTGATATCTCTGAAATCTGTGCAAATTTTGATGTTGTGATCTGGTTTACTGACAGGTACCAAGTTGGAGATCCATTCAGGATAATCAATTGGGTGTATGAATCCGACATCCAGTAATTTCTCAAGTTCTACTTTGACTAGTAATGCCACTTGTGGATGCATTTTTCTTAATTTCTGTTTTACTGGTTTTGCCCCCGGTTTGACTATCAAATGATGCATTACCAAATCCAGATCTAATCCAGGCATATCAGCGTATGACCAAGCGAAGTTGATTTGTCGTTCTTTGAAGAAACTTATGAACTTTGATCTTTCGGACTCTGTCAGTGATTGAGCTAGGAATATGTTGTGTGGAACCTCTTCTGTACCAATGTTTGTTTTGATAGTCTCCTCTACCAACATGAATGACTTTTCCTCATATGATGCTGGGAGAATGTCGAGCCTTCCATCTTCAGGTGCCTCGGAGAGGTTTTCGCCCTCAGATATGTCCTTTCTTTTTACTTTTTTGGGGTCAGACAGCGCCACGGTGTGGTTTTCGCCATAAGACCCTTGATTTGTTCTTATTTTCACATTTTTGCGACTGGAAGGTCCGCCACCCTCACCAAAATATGCCATGCTATTGAGTTCTATACTGTATCCCGCTTTATGGTCTCCAGGGGGAAGATCATCTCGTATGCCCATATAGTCAATAAAAGCTTCATCGTTTTGGAACGTGTCAAACTACGCAGGTCCTTCATGATCCCAGTCAATGAGTTGGTGGTGAACAAGGGGAAGGTCGTTAATGTTTTCGAAGTTAGCAGGGCTAAGAGTGAAGATGCAGTTATATTTGGGTATGTCAAGGTAATTATTGAGGTCATCGATGGCACTCTCCTCATCAGTCTCGATTGCGAGCGAATCCAAATTATCGTCACTAGTAGCGCATTCTGAGACAGGTGTTCTCATCCTATGTGATTTCAACCTAGAACCTTGAGACAAGGACTGTGTGGAATCCTCATGGGTTGTTTCTTGACCAACTCTGAACTTGTTATAAAATTCTTCTTCTTCCGTGGGGTCATCTGGCTCTCTGAATGTCTCGGTGAGCTCGTAGTCACTGGAAGACTTGCCTGAACCCCATTCCCATTCGTTGGAATCTGTAGAATAGTGATCCTCTTATTGAATTTCAATAGCTTTGATTTGTAAGGCTTCTTCTGTCCTTTGGGTGTGGACCTTGGAAGTTAAGAAACCAAGTCCTTTCGAGCGTTCCTTCTTGAAAGTCAATTCAGGTTGTAAAGGTTCAATGATGCCTTCCTTTCGTAACCCTAGAGGGCTTTTTCCATCATACCCAAATTTTTGTAGAATTTTGAAGCCTTTGCCATATTTCTCACATGGTAGATTGATGTGATCTTGTGTTTCCTCTTCATTGTCTCTGAAAAGCATTTGGTATAAATCTTCCTCTTCTAGTTCACCCCATCTCTGAAAGGTAGTAGGGTCCCATTTGAGCATCATGATGGAGATTTGCTTGTTAGGATGTGGTCTTCCATATTCTTTTGGGAAACTCATGACTTGTCGTAAGTACATGGTCTGATTTAAAGTATATTCCCCCATGCCTTTGTCCTGAAACTTTCCTTTAAGCTCACCTTGTTTTGATGTTGAAGGTTTTAATGACTCCGGATCAATGTATGTCAAGGAAGGAACAGCCTCACGATTACTGGGAATGATGGTCTCAGTCTTTGATTTCAGGTTATTGCAATATATGAATGGATTAGGATCACCGTTAACTGTTACTTCCACTCCATTATGAGGAAATTTAATGCATTGGTGATAAGTGGATGGGACTGCCCTCATTTCATGAATCCAAGGACATCCTAGCAATATGTTATAAGTGAGATTTAAATCCAGGACTTGACAAACCACATCCTTTGTAACTGGCCCCACTCTGAGAGGTAAGATGACTGTGCCCTTGGATGAATGCTCTTCATCATCATATGCTTTAATGGTGATTTTGTTTGTAGAATTCACAGCTTTATCAGAATATCCCAATTGTGTAATAGTGCTTAATGTGCAAATGTTTAGACCTGCTCCTCCATCTATCAAGACTCTTTTTATTCGATGTTTGTGGATGAAGGCTTCAATGTGTAATGGTGCATTATGTGGCTGACTTATGAAGGCGTCATCAGCTTCTGTGAAGGTAAGTGAATGTGGAACGGAAAGGTATCCCACCATGGCTTGAAATTGGTCCATGTTCAGATCAGTAGGAACAGCAGTATCTCTCAAGATTTTGTCAAGAATGGCTTTATGTGCGGGAGATATGCGTAATAGCTCAAGGATTGAAATGAGCGCGGGTGTCTTCCCTAACTATTCTACAAGGTCATACTCAGGTTTGGTTGATGAAGAAGCGGTGTTTTTAGTTGGAGCACCTTGCAAGGTGATTTTACCTCAACGGGTTGTAACATTACATTCAGAGGTAGGTTTAGAAGAAGATCCAACACCTTTTAGGACAATCCTGGGTCTCTGAGTAGAATTCTCAGATGCTTTGTCCTTGATGATAATGGTAGAGACATAATTGTCCATTGAGATGTGATTGATAGTTGAATCATAGTTGTAAGATGCTCTGGTATAGTTGGTTTGATCCTCTGTGGCTTTAGCTTTTCCTTTGTCATGTTTTGGGAATTGTTCCTTAAACATCTCAGGTTCTTGATTAGACGAATGTCCCTCAATCTCAATGTCACCTCTATCAATGAGATCTTGTATGATGTTCTTCAGTCGATGACAATTTCCTATCTTATGACCCTTGCTCTTATGAAATTCACAATACTCATCATCGTTCCACCAATTTGGTTTAACCTTTGGTTCATATGGAGGAAAATCTGGAACTGTGATTACCTTGTTTGCCACAAGCTTCTTGAAGACTGACTCAAGTGTTTCTCCCAATGGAGTGTACTTCCTTCGTGATCTGGAAGTTGTTTGAGTATTCACTTGATTGTTTGTAGAACTTGATCCTGAAAAGATGAATTTGGGTCGCACTGTGTTGGCATCAACAACACCATCGTTGACTGTGTTCTTGTTTTTATTCCAAAATCTTGGCTTGTCTTTTCCTTTAAAGTCATCTTTGTTTTCCTTGAATATCTTAATAAATCCTTGTTCAATTAGGACCTTCTCTATTGCTAAGCCTTTTTCAATGACGTCCTTGAAGGTGGACAAACAAGCTTTCCTTAGATCATAGCCAATGTCTTTGTTAACATTCTGGGTGAACATCTCTACCATTTGTTTCTGTGGAATTTCACAAGAGCATCTGTTGGCTAGATTTCTCCATCTTTGTAAAAATGATGCAAAAGACTCTCCATCTTTTTCTTTGGTGTTGCACAAAGTAGTGACTGATATGTTTGTCTCTATGTTGTAGGAGAAATGTTGAATAAATGCCTCTGCTAAGTCACCCCATGACTTAATACCAGGTGGGAGTTGGGAGAACCATTCCATAGCTTGATCACCTAAGCTTTGTGGGAATAATCTCATCAAATATGTCTCTTCTACTGCTACCTCAATGCAAGCTATGAAAAATTGTCTTATGTGTGCCTTAGGATCCCCTTTTCCTCTATACTTATCAAATTTAGGTGTCACAAAGTGTGTAGGAAAAGGAGGCATTGGAATGCTCTTGTCAAATGGATAAGGACATATGTCTCTCATTGTGTATGTTGGCTTCGGTGTATTTATGTCCTCCATTTTCTTTTGTAAGTCCCTAATTTGTTGCTCCAAATTGTTCTTAGGTGGAGATCGACTTCTTGGACCATACCCCATGCTTGAGGCACCAATTGGAGGAGGAGCATGTTGCATATATGGATGATATTGATCATACACATGTTCATATGGAGGAGGTCTATAATGATGTTGCGTATATGGACCACTTGGTATAGATTCATGTTGAGGAACACCATATCTATTTTCTGCATGTATACCATATTCTACAGGCATGTCATGTTCTAATGTATTGCCCCCAAATTTGACATGGGGTTTCCTTGTGTCCAAATTTTGAGCATACCTTTGACTATCCCATTGCTTTGTTGGTTGATCCTTAGCATTGGTATGTGATTGAGCATATCTTTCTGCATAAGACTTCCATAATGGTCTACGAAGGTGAGTATCATATGTTTGACCATGTGTATGTGGGACCTCTGGTTTTTGAAGCAAAGCTAATGGTGATTCAGGTACCATATATGGTCCTCTATTTCCTCCACTATTAGGTCTCCTTTGATCCATGTTGGAGTGAGGTTGTTGCAAAGGTTGATTTTCCATTATTTGAGACATGTCAAAATCATGAGGTATCTTGGCTCCACTTTGTGCCATCATTTGTAAAAAGTATTGTCTATCCCTCCTCATTATTTCCTCAACCAATCGATTGAAATGGCGATTCATAATGGATTCTTCCACATCTGCTGAATGTACTGAAAAGTTGTCCATATTGTCATTATGTGTAGCATTGTCGTTTGTAGTGTCCATGTTCTCAACATTTGGAATGTTTCTATAAGCATCCATGTCAGGTAATGTAGTATGATCAGAATTGAAAAAGATATCATTGTCATACTCATAAGAACTCATGTTTGCGGACTCTTGAGCCTCTTTAGTTTCTCTCCTAGATTTTTGAAGACGGGTTTCAACCATGAACTAGGTATTGACCAAGATGTGTGAGACTAGATGAAAAATGAAAAAAGTATGGAAGACCAAGAGTTGAATGGAATGTAAATGAATCTAAGGTGTACTTGCAATTTCCAAAGTGTAAGACCAAGTATGTATGTAATAGAGTAGGTGTGACTTCCAAAGAGAGGATAGTTTCTCTTGATGAGGTAAGTTGACCTTGACTCTAAGTAAGACCAAATGAGACCCAAAGGTAAGAAACCTTGATGAGGGACCACTTAGCAAAGTGTTGTTGTATATAGTGTGTTGACAAAGTATAGTGAGGACAAGCAAGTGACCTTTTGACTCAAGTTTAGACAATTGTGAATGTAATGAGAGATGTAAAGCAATGATGGACTTTGTGAGACCCAAGGACAGGTTGAATGCTAAATGAAACTCTAGAGAAATGACCTAGGAAGCTCAAGAATTCCGAAACTGACTGTGTTTACTTTGCTGGACTGTAACAGTTTTTCAATTATGGACACAGACGCGCCTGTATACTTCACAGATGCAGTTTCCTGACGCAGACGCGGCTCTGTTTAACACATACGCGTTTCTGGGATTTTTTTGCAAAGTGTAATGTTGACTGTTGGAACACAGACGCGTTTCTGCCCTTCACAAATGCGCTTATACCACACAGACGCTATTATGTCCGACACAGACGCGGTTTCCTGACACAGACGCTATTATGTCCGACACAAACGCGTTTCTATAAAATTTGTGTAATTTTTTTCCAATCTGTGAAGTCGTTTTGTTGTGACCAAATCTGACTGTTTGACTATTTTTCGTGACAAGAGGACACAATGTTGATGAAGACCCAATGTTTGCAAGTGTCTAGACTCAAAATGACTCCAAGAAAAGTGTGTTGTTTGATGTAAAAAAATGTTTTGCATACACTTGAAGACACAAAAGACACAATGTTTTGTTGTTTGGTCTTGAATGTTTTGAATGTTTAACATAAGTCAAGCACAATTCTTATGGCTGGCCAAGACAATAGTTGTTGATCCCACATGGGGTTTTACCCCCGAGGCTACGCTATTCAGAGTGGATACTTAGATGCTTGACCTCACTGGCTCCACCCTCGACACTCACTTCTCGGGTCAGGCAAGCATCAATCCCCATGAAAACTCCCCGTGGTGAACTTTGTATCTCTACTAAGAACCGTATGTGTGTGGGCCGCTACCAGAGGTCCGACCTCCTGCCCCAACAACTAGAAGGATTTGGGCCTCTAAAACAAAATGGTGCTAGTAAGGGCATCCACTCGTGTGGCCATACATGCGGCACTTTCAGCTCTGTAAATACAGAAGGCTCCTGGCCGGTAGGGGTTACGCCCTACAACTGATCAAATAAATTTGATCAAACGGGTTTATGGGGAGACATAGTGTCAGTATGAACTAATCAGCACACGTTATTCATAGTTTTCACCATGAATACATTTGATTATAGTGGTTCGGAAGAGGTGGGTTTTCCTCACTACCACTTGGGTCATCCTCTTCTCACTAGTAGTCCTAATGACCACACGAAAAGATAGGCCCTCTAAAGATTAAACAAAAAGAGCCTATTGCTCAAGACACAAAAGACAATGATTCAATTTTAGTGCACCAATTGAAGTGTTTGCTAGTCTATGAAAACAAGGCACACAATAAAAATCCAAAAATCCTTGCCAAGGACCTACAACAAAGAGTTGTTAGTAGTTTGGATTGTTTGAAATAATCACCCCTTCCTGCAAGCACACAAGCTAGGTAAATTTTAAACCCAAAAGACTTTGTGAAAAATAGGGGCCTTCAACCAAACGATTTTGCTTTCAAGACAAGCTGCACCAATTTCGTTAGCTAGATCTGAAAATGTTAGCTCAAAATAAACCAGATCTAAAACCCTAAATGCAAAATCCGAAAAACTAAATCAATGAAAATCTAAAATTTGAAACTGGTAAACACAGACGTGGTTACCTTCAACACAGACGCGACTGGGTAACACAGACGTGGCTACAGAACACAAACGCGACTTCCGGACACAGACACGGTCAAAACTAGCGCAGACGCGACTTTACAACACAGACGCATTGTCCTGAAACCTGCAAAATAAAATGTTTCCAAAACACAGACGTGAATATAGATGTCGCAGACACGCCAAAAAATCAAAAATGCGATCCGAAAGTGCGCAGACGCGGAAATATCAAAATGCTGCCGAAAACGCCGGATCTGCAACTTCACATTACAAAATCTGCAACAAGGATCTTAAATGCAAAAGGGACAAGAGTCCCACCAGGCGTGCCAAAATGTATATGGTGAAAATGGATAACAATAATAACAATATTGAAAGGCTAAATGAATTCAACCACAAAACCCTAGCCTAACAACAACAAAGATCCACCATAACATATGAAGATTACCTAAGACAAATGCAAATCAAACAAAATCACAAAGATTATACCATCACATGTCCAATAGGGTTTGGATCTCCATTCTTCCTATCTCCATTGATCTTGCTTAATATATTTGCTCTCAGATCTTATATGCACAAGAGCTCAACAAAGAACGAAATGTGGTTGCAAGTAGGATCGTAGTGTAGTCAATTGATCAAGTAGTTCATTAGGATGCATCATTAGGGTTTGATAATAAAGAAAGAATCTCCTTATATAGAAGACACAATATGAAATGGAGGGATAAGATTGAAAGGTGTAAAAGGAGGTCGGTTATGATTAGAGGGTAGGTAAAAGAAATAATAAAATAATGAAAGGGGTAGGTAGTGTATGAATTAAGAGATGAATGGCATGTGTCATGAGTAGAAAAGGTTAATGAATTAATTAAATAAATAAAGATTTATTTAATTAATAGAAGAAGTGGGATCAATTAAATAAATAAAAATATTTATTTAATTTAGGAAAAGGATAATTTAAATAAATAAATGTATTTATTTAAATGAGAAATAAGGCTAGAAGAGGATAAATGAATTAATTAAATAAACAAAGATTTATTTAATTAATAGAAGAATTAAGCTTAGATAATTAAATAAATAAAGATATTTATTTAATTAGACATGACAATTTTGGGTGTCTACATTTTGCCCCTCTTTGAGACAATGCGACTTGTCACGTTGTTTCAAAGAAGATAAGATGAACTGATACAGAGTTATTTTAAAAGTGAGACTTTAAGAGAAACAACTATAGATTGAGAATGTTTGAATGTAATTTTGATGCATATTCTAGTTTATATTCTTAAATAAAAATTGATAGATTAAGGTTCCAAAATAAAAGAACAACTTAGTGGACTTAAGCAAATGAAGTGACAAAAAATATTGTTAAATATATTAAGAATTATTAAAGCTTTTAAAAATAATTAAATAGAATGGAATTCAATTAAAAAAATTATATAGCCATTCAATGAAGCTAACTAGCATGGATCAAATCTTAAACATTTCATTTAATCAATAAATAAAAAATTATCTTGGGACTATTATTTATTTATTCACATATCAATTATCAAGTCAATATTGGAAGGAGTTGTTTTTTCCACTATTCACATTGAAGGAAAATTATCTCATATCAAGAAAAATATAGTGGCATGTTACAGAGTTTGGCTATTCAAAAGAAGATACAATAGCTTCATTATTAATTAATTTAAAATGCTATTTTTCTTTTCTATAGCTTACCTAATTTTTTTCAAAATCAAATTTTTAATGATTCTTTGTGGTTGTCTTAAAATATTCTTTAACTTCCTATTCTTTATTTTAAAACATTTATTATGGTGCTAACAATGTATTTATGTAAATATTTTACTATCACTTAAAATAAACATTAATTCAAATTCGTGAGTGTCCCCAAACATATTCAATAAATTTTCTATACATATTGCAAGTATCAATGACTATGTGATGAATCATAAAATTATTGTATTTCTAAAATCTCTTTATGTGTGTCACTACCATTTTTAGTTCATACTAGGTTCAATATTTTACAATTTGACTTTAATAATAACCCTATTTTTGACATACCTTAATTTGTAAGCATGTGCACAATTATAGATTTTAATAAATTGCGGAAAATGATGTCTCCATAAAACTTCCCAATGCCCATCAAAGAAACCATTAATCACTTCACCTCCTATATTCCAAGTCTACTTTTACACATGACCCCAATAACCATAAAATCCCATACAAGAAAATTTACTTCAATTTTGAAACCTAATCAACGTCGTTAAAAAAAATATAATTTGTTATCTCTTTAAGGTTTTTCTAGACTCTTATTTATGAAGAATAGTTAGTGTAAAATTGAGTTGGACAAATAGGATAGACCACAAATTTTAAAATTCTCGCTATCTTTATTTTTTCCTTCTTCAAATAAGCCACTTTGTATATCTATTTTTGAATGTCTATGTCTTCACCAAGCATCCAACTATCTAGTTTATTAAGATTGACAAACTTATTTTGTAACTACTAAAAATGCTTTTGATTTGTAATCTTATTTGATTTAATTCAAAATTACAATTTTAGTGAAGTACAAATAAAGTAGTTCAAGAGGAATTTGGATTTTAATGAGAAATTTTTAGGCTCGAAGATTATAAACACAAGTCAATAATCTATTTTATCAAGAGTCACGAGGAGGAATCCTTGAATATTCAACAAATTTTTAGGTTTGAGGTTACTAAAATTTCAAAGTATACCTTTGTATGTCACACACTAATAAGAATGCCATTACAATGAAATGAAAATCAATAGAGTGGTGCTTAAAAAATACACTATCATAATGGAAAGCCAAGTGGTTCTTGCTTACAAGATAGACTCTTATTTCAATCTATGTCATGTTGATGTTTCAAATCTCAAGGAATATTGCTAAATCAATTTTAGATATTTAGAGAAAATGGTGTGGGACTAAGTAACAAAGGAAGTATAATTTCATAAATTACAAGTTAGCATGCAAGGAAAAGAATCAAGGTGGATTTGGGTTTAAAGAATGCAAATTGATGAGCAAGTCTTTAGGCATGAAACTACTATGGTGAATATATCACGAGAAAAGAAAGTTATGGAGTGGAGTTTTGCATTCCAAATATATAGAAAATCATCAAGAACAAAGATTTTTCCTTCAAATTAATATTCCTTGTGATTCTAGTATTTGGAAATTCCTAGAACCTTGCAAGCCTTTTTCACAAGGACATTAGATAGAAGATAGGAAAAAAAATTTAAAAGGTGAATTTTGGGAAAGGCGCATGGCTATATAGAACAACTTTCATAGAAATTAGTGAACACACTTAGGTACCTCACCCCCAACTTTGAGAGGTATATTTGTTTACATGTGTTCAATATTATATATAAAAGATGAGAGAGATAATTGTATGGATCGAAATTTATCCCTACTCAAATAATCTCTTTAATATTTTAATAATCCTTCATTATTGTTCCAACTCACTACCAAAAAAGAAAGATCAGCTTGTGTAGAGATATAATTCATTTAATGTAACATTATTCATGAGGTCTATGTAGGTATTACAAAGGCCCCTATATAAGTGTTATCACACAAGCCTACACCCTTGTTGATCTCTCAACTCGGCGACCTTGTGACACATGGGAACACCTTCAGGTTGTGGGTGAGCTATAATAGAGGTGGACCTCCAAATAGGATTGGTTCCTTTGAGTACTTCACCTAAAATATTCTTAACTTATAGGGAAAAAGGAAAGAAGAATGCTTTTAAAAAGACCTAAGACTACTACTAAGGCGATGCACCAAACTAGTTTTCAAACCCATAGTATTGTTTTGGATACACAATCTATTCAATCAAGAAACTATAATATGCACAAGTCAAGTTTTCTTAACATATATTTTTATAAGTGTTTTCATAAGAAGGTTGGAACTCAACAAGATTATGCAAGAAATCATGTTTTCACAACAAAAAGATTGTTTGAATTAGTACACAACTTATGACCTGCACAAAATATGTTTTATTTCCATATGAAGGTGTTGAAAATGGGACATGAAATTCAAGAACTGAATATAAATTCACACAAACCATATCTAACATTCACATTTGCATACAAAATATAGATTACAAAAGGCAAAAATATTTTATTCATAAAAGGTGCTTCCAAGTAGTTACATACAAATTTGAAAACATTACATAATCAAAGCCAAAAAAAGTTTTAGGTTACTATGTATGTCTATGACAACAAGAACTAATTGAAAATAAATAAAAGAGTTGTGCTTTATAGAATGCAACAACTTATTACAACTTAGGAACATGTGAGAAGAAAATAAGGACATTTTTATTAAATTACTTGTTGAGTCAAACTTCTTGGGTGTCCAAAATTTTTGCTGCTACTTTTTAGCCTTCAAAACTGAAAAACTTATAAGGCACCCAGAGGAGGGGGTGAATCAGTGCAAGCAAAAACTTAATTAATATGATAACACCTTTCACCAATCTGAAAATCAATATGCATGCAAGAAATACAACCACATAAGCAAACACCCAATAAAGCATACAAACCATAACACAATGATTTTCACGTGGAAACCCAAATGAAAAAAACCATGGTGGAAATTAGTACCCACAAATATCAACTATCTACAGTATAGAGATCTAACCGGTTAAGGTCATACAAACACCCTATTAGGAGTGACACCTGGTTAAGAGTGCTTTAGCTCGGTTAAGAGCTATTACAATAAGGCCTGTTAGGACCCAACCCTATTGGGAGATGCCTTGCTAGAGGATTTTCAAAACACAAGCTAATGTGTCACCTTGTTAGAGGATTTAAACCTTCGGACCTATTAGGATCCTACCACACCCTGTTAGGAGTGACCTTGTGAGAGGATTTTCTTGTTACAACTCTTAGGGAACAACAAGTTTGACTGATCTATTGTTATCACCTTTGTGCCTTATTAGATCCACTTCATCTATGCTTCTACCATCGACTAAACATCAAAACCTAATTCCTTCTTCCACTGTACGATTAAATTCTCACTCTTGATCTCATAAATCATACAATATTCATCTCCTTGTAAAAACTCTGTTAAGTTGGCTAAGAACCTTGGAACAATTCTCTAGATTCAATGAACCTAGTCACCTTTTTCATTTTCCTGCTCATTACACTTTCCTTATGTTGGCCACACAAAACATAATTCAAAAATATAACATAAACTCTATCGGTAACAGATCAAAGTAACTCTGCTTTACCTGTTCTCTGTTCTTCCTGCCTGTTACTACTCTTCCGATCATATCTTGCTCAATACTCAGGATCTGTTGATGCGGTTTGAGTCAAAGACTCATACCAATGTCATAAACATATGTTACAAACTGCAACATCTAAGTCCTCTCCAATCATCCGTACTGGTTTCTTGATCATCGCATTGTTCCTGTTTACTGGTTGCAAACAACATAGCAGTTTTCTTGTCTTGACAAGTTCCACTACCGATTTGGCTCTACCGGTTGGTCTAAATGACTTAGATGATTCAAAAAACATGGTTTCCATCAATGACAACACAAATAAATTCATCAATCAACCTATTACAATAATATCATCATCATCAAGCCAACAATCTCCCCCCTTTGGCATTGATGGCAACACTTAGGGAAAAAAAAAATGTCTAAGTGTCACATTACAAAAATTCTGACTCAACTGACTCAACTCAAATACAAAACTCTCCCTTTGCCAAAATTTTAACTAACTTATACTACTCCCCCTTTGACCACAATGGCAAATGTAAGTAAATACATTTGAAAACAAATGAATGCAATACATCAAAATTTGCATTACCAAAAGTATAGGAGTTAATTACAATTACATTTTGAGAAAAATGTCAACAAAATTAGTCTTCAAGACTTTCTGATAATTCTCCCATGTCTCCAAAAGAGTAGATGTAATCTCTATATATGTCTAGATCTCGTATGCAAGCTCTTCCAAAGCATCAAGTGTACACATCTCCGGTGTAGTCAAAATTGCCTATGTCTCCTTGTAACCTCTCTGCAAAATTTGTAACTTGGGGACTAAGTGAGTCGGTAACTCCTGCAATGGTGTAGTCCTCTTGACCCGTTCTGCCTCATATGCCTTAAGCTTATGTTGTATACTTATAACTGCTCTACCAAAAATTGTAGATAAATCATTTAGAGGATCAAATAATTCACTCAAAACTTTTAGCTCATGTTGCTCTTCTTTCCTCTTCTTGGCAAATATCTTCAAGAAATAATGAAAAGTTGTAAATTATACACAGAATTTTACCTTTGGTCTTCAATTCTATCATGATCTACTCCATATTCATAGTAAGACCTACTTTATCTCTGTCAATTTCCTTAATCAATTGCTCAATTATTTTCTTCTCATATTATTTCTCAACATTCTATAGAGCATCTTATCCAAGACTTTTCATTTTCTCCCCTACAGATGTCACCAAGTGGTCCAGTTTCTCAATAGGGGTTGAGAGACTATCAGTGTCAGTCTCTGGTAGCAGACTTGAAAATATTTCAACAACAATCTGTATATTTTGTGTTGGCATTATGTGAACCGGTATGAGGACATGATGACATTGTATGTTGTCATTGATGTCAATATGTTGAAGAGGTGAGAACCAGTATATTTGAGAACCGGTATAACATTATGAACCAGAATTTATACCAAAGTGAAGCGGTGTGTTTGTTCAAGGTGAATCGGCATGTGGTTATGGGAACCGGCACACAGAAGCTTTGTATGACTACCGGTTGGTAGTCTCAACTTCAGGGTTTCTGGTTGAAGTGCTTCAAGCTTGTGTGACTCAATCGGTGACTTTGTGTGATGAGTTAGCATTGTAACGAAGAACAGATCATGTTGCCATGTCAGCCTTGTGTGCATGAAGGATCTTACATGAAGGAGATTGTTCCCATCTACCTCGAGAATGTGTGAAGTCTGTAAATGGTGATAACGCATGATGGGTTATCAGCCGCCATGAAATCAGTGGAAAACGAACGATGGAGAACATCTTGAGATTAGATCAAGACTATTGCATTCAATGCAATGTGCTCAATGATCAAGATTGAATCGTTTGAATTCCTTAACCTAATAGGTTTAGGGTTTAGCGTTTATGCTACCGACCTATCTGTTTTCCTATAAGGTTGATGTTGTGTTTCTTTCTGAGGTTGTTGGCAAAAGTTGTGTGTGTGTATCCAAGAGAAGAGATATGTGATTCTTGCCAAACCAGAGGAGAGAAGTGATACCTGCAGAGTGTAAGTGCAGAAGGTGAAGAGGAGCTAAAGAGGATCTGCATTGGCATTGAGTGCTGTTACCAGATCATTGTAATACCTGTTGATCTCTAACCACCTCAACAGTTGGGAAATCCCTTAACAAGGTAGCTTTAACCGACTTGTTGTAAATCCTTTAACAAGGTGACTCAAAACCATTGAGTTCTTGAAATCCTCTAACAAGGTAACCTTTAACAGGGTTTAACCCTTAACCAGGTATTCTAGCCATCCCTTAATCGGGTGATCCCTAACAGGATCGGTTCCTAAGAGGACCTATTATATCATTCTTTAACCAGACAAGGCTCCTAACAGAGAAGACTTCTAAAGGGTTCAAAACAACTTGTGGGTATTCATCCCCACTGTGGTTTTTCCCAGTTGGGTTTCCATGTGAAAAATTTGTGTTATGTGTGGTGATATTCTTGTGATGGTTTGAGTGATTTGTGTCTGAAGGTAAATCATGTTGATCTAGCTACTTATATATCTTTTGATGATAGATTACATGTTCATGCACTAGGGTGAAATGGAAATGAAGTATTAGAATGTATGAAAAGATAAGTGTCATCCAGATTATGCTTGTCTCAATTATTCTGGGTTTTGTTGGTTGCACTCTATTTAAGACCGATATTACTAATTGTCTATCAAAACATAGTGTTTGCTGACAAACTGGTTTTAGGATTGTGTTTTTGTCTGTACTGATTCAACCCTCCCTCTCAGTACCGGTTTGGTACTATCCGTTCATCATTGAGTTATCAATTGGTATCAGAGCCTCCTCCAGGTCCTCTGTGTTATAATCTTAACCGCTTGAGGTAAAGATCCCAGTCTAATGATGAAGAGGGAAGGTCCAAATTTGAACAGAGAAAATTTTAGTATATGGAAAGATAGAATGAAGATATACATTAGAAGCATGGGTGCTCAACACTGAAGTTATGTTGAGAATGCCTATGTTTCTCCTACCGGTACTCTCACTGATGACCAAAATAGAGAGATGTAGAAGAATGGGCAAGTCATGGAAGCCCTAATTAGTAGTTTATCTGACATTGAGTTTATTGATGTCCAAGATAAGGTAAATCCCAAAGAGGTATGGGAAACTCTTGAAAATATCTATGGTGGTGATGAGCATGTAAAACAAGCTAAGGAAGAAAGCCTTAGAGGGAAGTTTGAAGACATGCGGATGGTTGAAGGTGAGACCATTCAACAGTATGGAATAAGAATCAAAACCATTGTTGGAGATATCAAGAGTGCAGGTGGTAAAATGGAAGATTCCACTATGGTAAGCAAAGTCCTGAGATCCTTATTAACAGTCTATGCAATAAGGGTTGCTGCTATTCAGGAGCTGAGATCAATAGACAAGACTAAGGTATCCCTAGACTCCATCATTGCAAAGTTGATAGCCTATGAGCTAAATAGTTTTAATGGTAGTGTTCAAAAGGCTGAATCATCTTTTAAAGCTTTAGTTGTACCATCCATAAAAGGAAAAGAAGCTAGCACTAGTGGTGAACCAAGACAGAGCAGAGAAATGGATGATGAGGAGATTCTGATGGCATTTGAAGCTCTTCTTGCCAGGAAACTTCCTAAAGGAACCGATAAATACAGAGGTAAGATCCCTTTGAAATTCTTTTCTTGTAACCAGATAGGACATATTGTTGTAAATTGTCCTAATGGTGACAACAAGGACAAACCGGAAAGGTTCAAGAAATTCAAAGGAGGAAACCAGAGAAACTATTTTGTGGTAGTTGATGAAGGTGTCACGGATGAAGAATCAGAAGATGAAGAAAATGAAGATATTGTGTTTGTTGCTGTCAAGGAAGATGTGTCAGACAAGAAGGCTCTTGTCTCCTAGTTTGATAATTCCAATGAGTGGATTATTGTCAGTGGTTGTTCTCACCATATGATTGGTGACCGGAGCAAGTTTCTATCCTTGGAAGAGTATGATGGTGGTGTGGTTAGCTTTGGTAATGATGCACCATGCATGGTCAAGGGTAGAGGGTCCATCTCTCTGAATGGAAAGAGTAGTGCTGACAATGTGTATTGGATTGATGGTCTCAGACACAACCTTCTGAGTGTTGCCCAGCTGAAAGACAGTGGTCTCACTCTGGAATTCAAGAATGGAGTGTGCAGAATCAAAGGAAAGAATGGTGAATTGGTGGCCACCGGCATGCAAACCAAAGGTAACCTATTCCAGCTGAATGCAAAGATAAGTACATGTCTTATGGCTAAATTTGATGATAGCTGGATATGGCATAGGAGACTCTGCCATGTAAACTTTGATAACATTGTCAAGGCTCGTAAGATCAAGGTAGTTAGAGGGTTGTCGGTGCTAAGCAAACCAGAAAATACCTTGTGTAGAGAGTCTCAACTAGGGAAAATGTCTTCCTCAACCTTTAAAGGTAAACCTTTCATTGCTGACAATTTATTGATCTTGTGCATACTGATTTGTGTGGTCCTATGAAAACTAGGAGTGTGTAGGGTGATAGGTACTTCATGATTCTCACTGATGACTGCTCAAGAATGATGTGGGTCACATTCTTGTAGATAAGTCTGAAGCTCTTGGAAAGTTCAAAGATTTCAGAGCATTAGTGGAGAAGGAAAGCGATAAAAGGATCAAGTGCCTTAGAACTGATCAAGGAGGGGAATTCACTTCCGGTGAATTCAACAAATACTGTGAAGAACATGGCATCAAGAGGCAACTGTCTGCCCCCCGGACTCCACAGCAGAATGGCCTAGTAGAGAGGAATAACCAGACTATGGTTGAAGCAGCAAGGACAATGCTGATCCAAGGAAAGGTTGCTCACACCTTTTGGAGAGAAGCGGTGAGCACTGCAGTCAACACAATGAACCCGGTACTCATCAAGAAAGGTAAGGATAAAACTCCTTATGAGTATTGGACCCGTAAGACACCCGTGGTTAGCTACTTTAGAGTGTTTGGTAGCAAATGTTACATCAAGAGGAGTGAAAACCAGAGCAAATTTGATGCGAAATGTGAATATTCCTAGGGTATTCCACCAAGAGAAAAGATCTCAAGTGTTTCAATAATAGGACTTAGAGAATTATGGAAAGCATCAATGTAAGAGTTGATGAAACCTCTGAGAAAATCGAGGAAACTGGCAGTGAGCAAGCGGTAAATGAACCGGTTGTAACCTTCTAGGAACCAATTGTCAGTCAAACAAGTACCAATAATAGTGTTTCTACACCGGTAGATGTAGATGCTGATACTGATGGAGATGAGGATGAAGAAGAAAAGAAAGAGGAATCTATCAAGACCATTCCTCGGTATGTCAAGCTGAATCATGATCCTAAGCAGATCATAGGAGATAAGGATGTAGGAATCCTTAGAAGAAGAAAGGTCAAAGAAAACTCATGTATGATCTCTGAATTTGAGCCTAATTCATTCAAAGAGGCACATAAAGATGAAGACTAGATCAAGGCAATGGAAAAGGAACTTGACCAGATAGAGAAAAATGGTACATGGTCTTTGGTACCCAGACCGAGCATAAAAATGTCATTGGTACCAAATGGGTTTTCAAAAATAAGCTGAATGAGGATGGCACAATGATTAGAAACAAAGCCAAACTAGTGTGCAAAGGATATGCCCAAGAAGAAGGAGAAGACTATGGAGAAACCTTTGCTCTTGTAGCCAAATTGGAAGGAGTTTGTATGCTTCTTACATATGCAACTTTTAAAGGATTCAAAGTATATCAAATGGATGTAAAATCTGCATTCCTAAATGGTGTACTTGAAGAGGAGGTGTATATAGAGAAACCAAATGGGTTTGCCCTATCTGAAGACAGTGACATGGTGTGTAGGCTACATAAAGCCTTATATGGTCTAAAGCAGGCACCTAGAGCATGGTATGAACGCCTCCACTCCCATCTTGTGAAGATTGGCTTTGAGAGAACAAGTGAAGATAGAAATATCTACTTGAAGTCTGAAGGAGATCAGATCCTGATCTGTGAGGTATTTGTTGATGACATTATCTTTGGTGGAGATGACAAGATGAGTCATGAGTTTGCAGATGAGATGAAGAAAGAGTTTGAGATGTCACTCATAGGGGATATTAAGTTCTTCATTGGACTGCAGATCCAGCAGATGAAAGATGGTATCTTTATCACTCAGTCCAAGTATGTCAAAGAGGTGTTGAAGACCTTTGGCATGGAAGATAGCAAACCAGTTGGTACACCGATGGTGACCGATTGTAAATTATCCAAAGAGGATGACTTAGCATTGGTTGATGAGAAGGAATACCGATCAATGATTGGTAAGTTGCATTATGTAGTGCATAGCAGACCAGATATTGCACGTGCAGTTGGCATTACTGCAAGGTTCCAGAAAAGCCCAAGAGAATCTCACTTGGTTGCAGTCAAGCGGATTCTTAGGTATCTGAAGGGAACTATTGACTATGGGTTATGGTATCCATACAATAATGATTTTAACCTGAAAGTGTTCACATATGCTGATTGGGCTGGTAATATAGATGACCGAAAGAGCACAACTGGTGGTGCATTCTTTCTCGATGGTAGACTGGTCTCATGGATGAGTAAAAAGCAGAGTTGTATCTCTCAGTCTACAATGGAAGCAGAATATGTTGCAGCTTTCATGAACTACACTCAGACAATTTGGATAAAGCATGTATTGAATGGCTTCAAAGTTCTTGTATCTGAACTGGTAAGTATATTTTGTGACAATACTAGTGCAATTAACATCTCCAAGAATCTGGTTTTACATTCAAGAACCAAGCACTTTGAGCTTAAGTATCATTTCTTGAGGGAAAAGGTTCAAAACAAAGAAATTGCACTGGAACATGTCTCTAGTAAGGAGCAGTTAGCAGACATATTCACCAAGCCTCTCCCAAAGGCTACGTTTATGTACTTAACAGGTGAATTAGGGGTGTTGCCCCTTTAGGAAGTAAACTAAAGGTATATGCTCCACATCAGTCAAGTATTGCATAGCCAAATTTTGCTTCAGGATTGATGTGTTGAAGGATGCTACTCCTCAGGGGGAGAATCATAATGGAACAGGGAAGCTTGTGCCTCCACTTTGGCATTGTTGTCAAAGGGGGACAAGAAGAGAAGCCGAGAAGATATCTGCAGAAATTGGGGGAGAAGATGTGAAGCAGAGAGATATCTTTATATATTTCCATCAATGCCAAAGGGGGAGATTGTTGGCATTATGTGAACCGATATGAGGACATGATGACATTGTATGTTTTCATTGATGTCAATATGTTGAAGAGGTGAGAACCGGTATATGTGAGAACTGGTATAACACTATGAACCAGCATTTGTACCAAAGTGAAGCGGTGTGTTTGTTCAAGGTGAACCGGCATGTGGTTATGGGAACTGGCACATGGAAGCTTTGTATGACTACCAGTTGGTAGTCTCAACTTTAGGGTTTCCGGTTGAAGTGCTTCAAGCCTGTGTGGCTCAATCAGTGACTTTGTGTGATGAGTTAGCATTGTAACAAAGAACAGATCATTTTGCCATGTCGGCCTTGTACACATGAAGGATCTTACATGGAGATTTCTCCCATCTACCTCGGGAAAGTGTGAAGTCTATAAATGGTGATAACACGTGATGGGTTATCAGCCGCCATGAAATCGGTGGAAAATGAATGATGGAGAACATTTTGAGATTCGATCAAGACTTTTGCATTTAATGCAATGTGCTCAACGGTCAGGATTGAACCGTTTGAATTCTTTAACCTAATTGGTTTAGGGTTTAGGGTTTATGCTACCGACCTATCTATTTTCCTATAAGGTTGATGTTGTGTTTCTTTCTGAGGTTGTTGGCAAAAGTTGTGTGTGTGTATCCAAGAGAAGAGATATGTGATTCTTGCTAGACTAGAGGAGAGAAGTGATACCTGCAAAGTGTAAGTGCAGAAGGTGAAGAGGAGCTAAAGTGGATCTACATTGGCATTGAGTGTTGTTACCAGATCATTGTAATACCTGTTGATCTCTAACCACCTCAATAGTTGGGAAATCCCTTAATAGGGTAGCTTTAACCGGCTTGTTGTAAATTCTTTAACAGGGTGACTCAAAACCATTGAGTTCTTGAAATCCTCTAACAAGGTTTAACCCTTAACCAGGTATTCTAGCCATCCCTTAACCGAGTGATCCCTAACAGGATTGGTTCCTAACAGGATCTATTGTATCAGTCTTTAACCGGACAAGGCTCCTAACAGAGCGGACTTCTAAAGAGCTCAAAACAACTTGTGGGTATTCATCCCAATCGTGGTTTTTCCCAGTTGGATTTCCACATGAAAAATCTGTATGTTATGTGTGGTGATATTCTTGTGATGGTTTGAGTGATTTGTATCTGAAGGTAAATCATGTTGATCTAGCTGCTTATATATCTTTTGATGATAGATTACCTATTCATGCACTAGGGTGAAATGGAAATGAAGTATTAGAATGTATGAAAAGATATGTGTCAATCAGTTTATGCTTGTCTTAGTTATTCTGGGTTTTGCCGGTTGCACTCTGTTTAAGACCGGTGTTACTGATTGTCTGTCAAAACATAGTGTCTGCTGACAAACCGGTTTTAGGATTGTGTTTTTGTCTATACTGATTCACCCCCCCTCTCAATACCGGTTTGGTACTATCCGTTCATCATTGAGTTATCAGTTTGTGCTTCTCTCCTTTGTTCTCTCAATATCTTCTTCTTAGCCTTAGATTGCATAGCAGATGGAATCTCCATCAATTCTGTAGGACTCAACATATCCATGTTAATCAGTCCTTGGATGGATACTGTATCATCATCTTCATCATCATCAATGATCTTCTTTGAAGTAAGTGACTGGTACGTCACTTTCTGCTCTTGTCCTTCTTATTTCTTCTCTCTTCTCCCTTCTCCAATGACTTTACAGTTTTCTCAACATCCACCTGTACACTCTTCTGAGTATCTTTCTATATCTATTCATCTTTCTCTGGTGGCTCAGTGATCTGCCCATCATCAATTTGTGCATTCACCTGTGTATCCATTTCCTCTTCATCCTTATCGGTTGGAATTTCTACCGGTATCACTGGTTCTTCTACTATAACAATAGGAACAGTAGGCACTGTTTTAGTACCACCTTTCGGTTCTTTCTCCATCTGAGTAAATATCTCATCAATCTCAAATATATCTGGTAGCTCTCCTTTAATTACCGATGCCTCAGGAATATCTTCTTCCTCATAAATTTCTATCCATTTTGGTTCCTCTTGTACAAGTCCTAAAAACTTCTTCAAAAACTCCTCAGTCTCAGCTTGAACAGAGTGGGATTCTCCAACAAGCAATCTAGTCAACCTCTTCTTTGTCTGGAATAATGGTTTTGATTTTGAAAGAATTTCCTACACTTCTTCCTTAGATGCCTCCGATTGCAAATGCATCAGTATATACTCAATTATTTCTTTGTCCTTCCTAATAGTAGTCTACCATCTTGCTTCCAATTTATTATACAAAGAATCAGATACTTGAACTTGTAACTCAATCAATGCTTTGCTATAATGATTCATGTACCAAACAACTGAATCTTGAATTTGTTTATGCTCTTCATCATCAAAATGATTATAATTCTTATGTAGACCAACCAAAATACCATAACTTCTTATATTATTCAATAATTTCTCAAGTATAGTGGCTTTAGTTACCTATGGTTTAACTAATTTAACAATAGGTGCTCCAACCACTTTGGACTTCTTACCACTTTCTCTTAATTCCTTCTTTCTTCCTTTAGATTTTTTCTCCTCTACCTCTTCCTCTGTAGCAACTCTATGTGCTTGTTCTTTCTTCCTCTTACCGATAGCTTTAGGTGCTTCCGGTGCAATATTCTTAGCTTTTCTTATGATTTGTATCTTTGGAGGAGGAGGGGGCTTCTCCTTAGCAGTTGCACTCTTGGTTTGTCTGTCGGTAGGTGCACTATATGTTCTGACCTTATTTTCTTCAAATCTTTCTCTAGCTTCAGCAATCATTTCTTTAGTAAAGCCTTGTTCCACATCAAATTTCTCAACTTCTTTTCTAACCTTCTTAACAATTACCAGTTTAGCCAATTCAGAGTGTACTTCTATTGAGTTCTCCTTAAATGTTCCAAACCTAGTTGCACTAAGATCTACTAGTGCAGATAGAAGGTGATCAACATAAGCAATCAAAATATCTACTTCTACCTCATATCCCATAGGCATGACCCATGAAGTCCTTGGGTTTGCAGCCTCCATTTAACAAGTATCAATATCAACCATAAAACAAATAGAATCTTCATACCTCTTTACAACATGCTCCAGTATCCTTTCTCTATTATGCATTCTCTTCTGGAAATCTTTGAAATATCCCTAGATTGTCTTTGTAAACTCATTTCTAAGCATCTTAATGTTGTTCTTAATTTGCAACATTGTCGGTGTATCCTCAAACCATTGAATATCTCCACTACCATGAAAGAAGTTCTAAAAATAAAAAAACAGCCCAACAATCAACTAACCAAATTTGAATTTCTGCCACTTATCTTTCTTGATTGATTCAAGATTCAGCACCAATTGGGTTCTCAAGGCTTCTTCTAGATCATAATCAGCATTCTCCTTCAACATCCGGTAAGTTGTGTGGATAGTAGCTTCGAGAATGCTATTCATTATGCTCGAATGATAAACTCTATAACCTATAACCATAGATGCAAACTTTACCTATGGATCATCAATGTCATTCACTGTCATTGCACAACCATCCCATTTAGACTTTGTCAATCGAGTAACCTCATTCTTCAGGATTGTTCTCAGAACATGAACTTTACCGGTTGCCCATAATTCAGTGATAGCATGGATAGCTTCCTTTGTGATCTTATGTGGTCGATACAACCACATAAACTAATCATGAATCCCACTCAAAACATATCTAACATACTCTTCTCCAAAATCATCTATAAAGTTCACATCATGGTGAAAACCTTTATCAATAACACTTTTGAATTGATCCTTTATCACACCTTTTTCATCACATAGTGTTCGGTATTGATTAAAGAATGCAAAAGTTCCCAAATCCTCCAGTTTGCAATGAATGTAAGATCTGATGTCTTCGACATGGAAAACACCATAGGGTACGCTGGATAGGGCTCCAATTGGATCTATCTTCATCGACTTATGAGGATGCCTCTTGATTTCTGGTTGAGGCCTTTCGATAACATCAACAATGTGTAGTGTATCCATTGTGAAAACTAAAACACAGAAACAGATTCACAGATAAATACCTTTCAACTTCTTCGCAGCTAGGGTTTTCGGTCTAAATGCACTTTCATCGAATCACTTCTCCAAAAATATCCACAATCCATTATCAAATTCACCAAAGAAGCAATCAAATGCTCTTCTCTACTTATGTCTCTCTCCAAATATGGTCTCAAAAATGCTAGGTGAGAAATGAAACTATAAAACACCTTTTTATTCAACTACATTTAATGCTATATCGGTTGAACATACCCTAATCACCGTTCAACCCTAAAACTTGTTACCGTTTCACATAACACATTCAATTTACCAATTTGAGATGAAACCGGTTTAAAATCACTTCATAACATCATAAAGCATCCAAATATGCAGATTTGACTTACCGCACACTATTTAGGGGGTTCGGAAATGGATCTGACAATATGTTCCCCCTAAGCTTCATCATAGCTTAGTTTACTGGTGAGGGATTCTCCACACTAGATGAATAATTGGAGTCTTCCAATGGTTTCTCATCACTTTTCTTCCTCCATTTCTTATTCATTTCTCTTTTGGTTTCTTCCACATCTACCATCTTCTTTCCTTTTCAGTCAATAGACTAATTAACTGGTTGGTTCATTCTAGCTCTGCAAAACTTTGCAAGGTGTCCCGATTTGTGACAATGGAAACATGTCATTCCAGATGCTCTTCAGGGTCCATCATTGCCTCTACCAATTCTTCTTCAGAAATTCATAGCAACATGACCATAGTTGTGACAAATTGAACATATCACATTCCACCTATTCTCCATTTCATAAGGACTAGACCGGTTCACATAAGGTCTCTGCCAAGTAGAGTTTCTTTGGTCATTGTAAGATCTCTACCATTCACCATTAGATCTCTTATTCATGTAAGATCTCTGATTGTTCACTCTAGACCTGCACTCAACAACTCTATGCCCATACTTGTTGCAATTGAAGCAATGTCCATTAAAATTACTAGGCTTATATCCTTCATATGCATTAGGTCTATATCTATCAAAAATATTGGATATACTTCTACAAAGATTAGCAATATGACCTACCTTATGACAGTTAAAACATACTAGTTTGTAGGCTTTCTTACCAGTGATCTTCTTGGTCTTAGGTGCAGATTTAGCTTCATGCATGGTGTGCTTGGTACCAAATGGCTCTCCTTGTTCAAAGGTTGTGTATCCTAAGCCATGTGTATCTCCATTCTGCCTTTGTGTTTGAATCTGCTCATCCAGCATAGTAGTGCTCTTGTTAAATTTAGCTAGTAACTCATTAGCATCAGCCAACTCCTTGGCAAACTCCTTATTCTTCTTTGTAAGACTTTCTCTAAAGAGACATAGCCATATCTAGATTAGCTTGTATTTCCTCTTTTTCTTTTTTTTTCCTCATGAAGATGTGCATGCAGGGTACCAATCTCTTGATTCAGTTTAAAGATCTCATGGTCTTTCTCTCTGATTTTGTCTTCAACGGTCCTCCTAGCTTCCAACTCGACTCATCCTATTGGTAAGGGCTTTCAACTCTCTCCTCATATTTGACTTCTCATCCTTCAGATTTTCCACCTCATTAACCAATGCATCAATGTTTTCTTCTTCACATGAACTGTTTTCACTAAGTTCCATCAATTGTTCAACCAACTCTCTTCTCTGAGCCAATGAAACTTTGTACTTGACCCTTAACTTACCAAGGGCTTCTTTAGATTCTAAAAGCCTATTTGAAAGCTCCCTGTAACTCATATCCCCCATGTTAGCCTTAAGGATCCTTCTCAAGTGGTTAAGCCTTAAGGGATTAGGCTCTGATACCAATTGATAAACTTATACTAAGAGGGGGTGAATCAGTGCAAGCAAAAAAATAATTAATCTGATAACACCTTTCACCAATATGAAAATCAATATGCATGCAAGAAATACAACCACATACGAAAACACCCAATAAAGCATGCAAACCATAACACAATAATTTTCATGTGGAAGCCCAAATGGGAAAAACCACGGTGGGAATTAGTACCCACAAAGATCAACTATCTATAGTATAGAGATCTGACTGGTTAAGGTCATACAAACACCTTGTTAGGAGTGACACCCGGTTAAGAGTGCTTTAGCTCGGTAAAGAGCTATTACAATAAGACCGGTTAGGACCCAGCCCTGTTAGGAGCTACCTTTCTAGAGGATTTTCAAAACACAAGATAATGTGTCGCCTTGTTAGAGGATTTAAACCTTTGGACTTGTTAGGATCCTACCACACTCCATTAGGAGTGACCTTGTGAGAGGATTTTAGTGTTGTAACTATTAGGGTATAACAAGTTTGATTGATATGTTGTTAGAAACTTTGTGCCTAATTAGATTTGCTTCTTCTCTACTTCCACCACTGACTAAACATCAAAACCTAACTCCTTCTTCCACTGCACGATCAAATTCTCACTCTTGATCTCATAAAATCATACAATATTCATCTCCTTATAAAAACTTTTTTAATTCGACTAAGAACCTTGGAACAATTCCCTAGATTCAATGAACCTAGTCACCTTTTTCATTTTCCCTCTCATTACACTTTCCTTATATCGGCCACACAAAACATAATTCAAAAATATAACATAAACTCTACGGGTAACCGATCAAAGTAACTTTGCTTTACCGATTCTTTGTTCTTCCTGCCTGTGACTGCTCTTTCAATCATAACTTGCTCAATACTTAGATTCTTCTGATGCGGTTTGAGTCAAAGACTCATACCAATGTCATAAACATATGTTCCAAACTACGACGTCTAACTCCTCTCCAATCGTCTGTACCGGTTGCTTGATCATCACACTATTCCTGTTTACCAGTTGCAAGCAACATAGCAGTTTTCTTGTCTTGATAGGTTCCACTACCGATTAGGCTCTATCGATTGGTCTAAATGACTTAGATGACTAACAAAACATGGTTGACATCAATGACAACACAAATAAAGTCATCAATCAACCTATTACAACAATATCATCATCATCAAGCCAACAAAAACTACTCCAAAAAGGTGTCTTTATGAAGAAAAGTCATCCTCTTTGAATCATCTATTGATGAATCTCATGAAACATTTCGTAGATTCTCTGAAATGGATCTAACTAGGTTAAAATTGCCTCCTCAAATTCCTCAATTGTTGGATATGTCACTAACTTCCCTAGATGCTTGGGTGATGCTTGCACTAAGCCAAAAACCCTTCAAAACTACCCTACATCTTCTATTTATGTCCTATATTCCTCTTCCACCTCGTCTAGCTATGCAACTAGCTTCCCAAATGTTAAAACACACACCCCAAGACTGAGAGGGGGGGTGAATCAATCTTGATCAAATATTTAAACTTTATACCACAATCCATTGTCAACTTAGCCTTAACCTTATTAGTGATAATGAAGATGAAATAATGAATCACCGTGCATAGGAGAACACCAGATTTACATGGAAAACCCAAATTGGAAAAAACCACGATGAGAATCGACTCACAATATATGAACAAGAGAACTACCTTAGGGAAAGATACAAAACTTGCAAAGGAGACTTACTATCTTACAGAAAGGTACATGAACATATGAACAAGATATATGGGCCTTTAGCAATACTTGTTGTAAGGTAGGAAAATTTATATTTTCACAAGTCGAACTTTGTAAACTAGGAAATGACCTAACTTTCCAATACATCACATTAAAAGGAAAGTAAACTCAATAGATCCAACCTTACTTCTAATAGGAATAGAGTTGAATACTAATTAGATTATATTCCTTTTATTTGAGTTGAAAATGCAATTGAAAGGATGTAAATTGAATGCCAAATCTAGAGTAGGAAGATACATGCATGAACTAGCACCTTGGACTAATTATGCTACCTAATATTGAAATAGAAACTTCAAAACAAGTATGGGAATGAAAAGGAAGTCCAAATGTGCACCTTTTCCTAATAATTGAGTTGAAATTGATGTAATGATGTTGCTCAGGGCACATCCCTATCCAAACAGTTGAATTTTTTAACATGGCTCTAAAACAGGGTCTCTAAGACATTGTAAACACTCCTAGTCAAATCTAGACCTATTTTGGGAAGACCATGGTTCCTAAAATGCCCTATTCCAAGACCATGGAACTCCAAGCACCCTAGTCTAGGAATTTTCTGATGAAATTTAGTCAGGTGCTTTGCTTCAGGGTCTTGGTAACTTTTTGATCTTCCTAGCTCCACTAGGTACCTGTAGTTGCACAGAAGAGGAAAGAAATGGTGTTGTGGATAGGGGTTTTCCTAGGTCAAACCCTGAGATTGGACACCTTCTTTTTTTTTTCTGAAATTAGATAAACCTAAACTTGGAGGAGCAATTTGAGACTTGGCCACTCAAAATATGAAGATACTCAAAGAAAAAATATTGTAGTACTTTGAATCTAGTTTCCAAATTGCAATTTTTTTTCAAAATTGGATAAAATTAAGGGGGTCAAATCCTTCACGCACAAAAACTTTCTGGATTTTTTTTTAAAAACATAACATAGTGTCTAGCGTGCGCATCAAAAAAGTCATAGTTAGATTTAGTATTTTGACAAATCCTTTGGTAGAAAGATAGTTAAGAGTGAGCACTAGAAGTTGTGTATTTTTTTGTAATTTTCTATTAAGTATTTTTTATTATGATTTTCTGAAATGGGCACATCCTAAAAAATTAGGTACATGTTCGTGCACAAAGCATAACTTGCACCAAAATAATCGAAAATGCAATTATTATTTTTAAGTGTAAATAATCAAGTGCACTACAATAATATATAATTTTTTATTTAATTTGGATAGTTAGATCAAAATTTATTAAAAAAATGGTACACATATGTCTCTGAGAACTATGGAGACACTGGTAAAAGAAATTCAAGATTAATATGTTAATGTTGTTGAAATTTTTTTTTAAAAATATGGTTAGAAAGCTTAGAAGATGGGTGAAATTATGGTGGCAATTTTAGAAATACCAACTTGATAACGTGTAAACCTGATGATGTTGAATTGATAAACCAGATTGGAAGAAGAAAACACGTAAAAAGGAGGGAAAAAAGGCTCCCAAGCCTTAGCCTAAGTACAAGGCAAAATGCATATGGGTTATTTAAATTAAAAACACGTACGGGCTTTTTAAAACAAAAATGTGATCATGTTTAAAAAAAATAAAAACATGATCGTGTTTTTAAAAATAAAAACATGTACGAGTTATGTTTAGCAAGGTAAACATGTACATGTTATGCTTACACTAAGTTAGATAAAGAACATGAACATAGATGGTACTTCCTTTAATATTCCCTTAGTTTTTTCATCAAGATATACATAAAATATAACATTTAAGTTATATTTTCTCTTTGTCTTTTATCTTTCTTATAATTTAAGTTATATTTTATGTATATATTGTTAGGATGTCTAAGAGTGGTTTTAGATCTCTAGGAGTCATAATGC
This sequence comes from Cryptomeria japonica, assembly GCF_030272615.1. Taxonomy (NCBI): domain Eukaryota; kingdom Viridiplantae; phylum Streptophyta; class Pinopsida; order Cupressales; family Cupressaceae; genus Cryptomeria; species Cryptomeria japonica. The sequence continues at coordinate 531,366,181 of NC_081412.1, read as the reverse complement.
AGATTCTAGATTTTAAGAGATCTTATAATTTTTCAAACAGTCAAATTTCATAATCAGTGGACTTATATCATCATTCACTTGTTATCTCTCTATATCATGCTCTTTGTCTCCACTGAGCTCTAGACCTATCTATTTTCCTATCTCTCTCCACCTCTCTTCACCTCTCTCTATCTCACTCTCTCCTCTCTCCCCAAGCTATAGATCTTATAATTTCTTAGACAATCAAATTTCAGTAATCACTAAGCTCTCTCTCTCTCTCTCTCTCTCTCTCTCTCTCTCTCTCTCTCTCTCTCTCTCTCTCTCTCTCTCTCTCTCTCCTTAAGTCCTTTTAGGACCTCTCTGCCTTTGTCCCATTTTATCCTTTTTAATACTCTCTCTCTTATGGTGTCCTGATGGGTCATATGGTGTTCTAACACATGTGTAGCCCCTTGCGAACCCATATGACCCCTAACGACACCATATGACCCCTTATGACACCATATGACCCCTTATGACACCATATGATCCCTCTAGACACCATATGACCCCTTTTAACATCCTAGTACATGACATGACCCCTTAAGACACCATATGAACCTTTTTAACATCCCAGTACACAACATGACGCCTTAGGACACCATATGACCCCTTAGGACAATATGATTTCCTAATGGGTCATATGGTGTCTAAAGGAGTCATATGGTGTTCTAACACATATGTTTCCCCTTACAATCCCATATGACCCCTAACAACACCATATGAGCCCTTAGGACACCATATGACCCCTCAGGACACCATATGACCCCTTTTAACATCCTAGTACACAACATGACCCCTTAAGACAATATCATGGATCCTAATGGGTCATATGGTGTCCTAAGGGGTAATATGGTGTTCTAACACATGTTTTGCCCCTTAGGACCTCATATGACCCCTAACGACACCATATGACCCCTTAGAGTACCATATGACCCCTTTTAACATCCTATTACACGACATGACCCCTTAGGACACCATATGACCCCTTAGGACAATATGATGTCCTAAGGGGACATATGGTTTCCTAATGGATCATATGGTGTTCTAACACATGTGTGGCCCCTTAGGACACCATATGACCCCTAACGACACAATATGACCCCTTAAGACACGATATGATATCCTAAGGGGTCATATGGTGCCCTAAGGGGTCATATGGTGTTCTAGCACATGTGTGGCCCCTTATGACCCCATATGACCCCTAACGACACCATATCATCCCTTGTGACACCATATGACCCCTTAGGACACCATATGACCCCTTAAGATAGTATGATGTCCTAATGGGTCATATGGTGTCCTAATGGGTTATATGGTGTTCTAACACATGTGTGGTCCCTTAGGACCCTATATGACCCCTAACGACACAATATGACCCAATCGAACACCATATGACCCCTTAGGATAATATGATGTCTTAAGGGGTCATATAGTTTCTAGATGGATCATATGGTTTTCTAACACATGTGTGGCCCCTTAGGACCCCATATGACCCCTAACGATGTCATATGACCCCTTAAGACACCATATTACCCGTAACAACACCATATTACCCCTTAGGACACTATATGACCCCTCAGGACACCATATCACCCATTAGGGCATCATATGGTCTCCTAAGGGGTCATATGGTGTCTTAAGGGGTCATATGGGGTCCTAAGGTTCTACACATGTGTTAGAACACCATATGACCCCTTAGAACGTCATATGGTGTCCTTAGGGCTCATATGGTGTCCTAAGGGATCATGTTGTGTACTAGGATGTTAAAAGGGGTCATATGGTGTCATGGGGGGCCATATGGTGTCGTTAGGGGTCATATGGTGTCCTAAGGGGTTGTTAGGGATCATATGGGGTCCTAAGGGGTCATATGGTGTCGTTAGGTGTCATATGGGGTCCTAAGGGGCCACACATGTGTTAGAACACTATATGACCCCTTTGGACACCATATAACCCCTTATGACATCATATTGTTCTAAGGATTCATATGGTGTTCTAAGGGGTCAAATGGTGTCCTAAGGGGTCATATTATGTTGTTAGGGGTCATATGGGGTCCTAATGGACCACACATGAGTTAGAACAACATATGACCTCTTAAGACACCATATGACCCCTTAGGACACCACATGACCCTTAGGACACCATATGACCTCTTAAGGGGTCATATGGTGTCGTTAGGGGTCATATGGTGTCCTAAGGGGCCACACGTGTTTTAGAATAGTATATGACCCCTTAGGACACCACATAACCCCTTAGGACGTCATATTGTGTCCTAAGGGGCCATATGTTATCCTAAGGGATCATTTCATGTACTAGGATGTTAAAAGGGGTGATATGGTGTCGTTAGGGATAATATGGTGTTCTAAGGGGTCATATAGTGTCCTAAGGGGTCATTTGGTATCGTTAGGGATAATATGGTTCTTGGAAATTGACACTCATCTGGTGGGTATTGATGCTTGATTATTGGTTTAGGGTTGTCATTGATGGAAACTCTTCTTGAAATTCCTATCTAGTAATCACAGATCTTGATATCTAGAAGTGGATGTCAACCAGTAGCTAGTTAACCGGTATTTCAGGTCAAAAAGAGCAGTTTTGGTCTGGAAGCTTTTCGATGATTGTGGTGATATGAATCATGCATGGGATGATTGGGCTGACATAGAGACATCATTTTATCATCAATTTGGTGATCCACATTGGTTTTCAGTGATCCGATCAAAGTCGACTCATGACTACACATTACATTAGCATGTCGACTTGATAAATGATTATCTTGTGATTGCAGATATATTAGACCGGTGTAGAAGATATTTTGTGGTGTGGTATGATTGATATGCGAGCAAGTGATGATCGAGAATCCTTTATAGCATAATTTCACATGCGCATTCTTGATCTAGTAGATGACTGAAATAGGAAATAGAGGATAGTTGTAAAGCAGATTTGGCACTTAACTGGAACTCATCCAGGTATTGTTAGATGTTATTTTGGATTTCTTTCATTGTATTTCATCTCTATAATTGATCAGTAAGGCAGTGAGCCTTCTGGGGTTGTAGCCCTTATTGTAATTGAGCAATGAGCTCTAGGTAGTTTGCCTGAATGCCTATGCATTCCCCTTCATGTAATATTATTTTGCTATTGGTCATAGTGGAATAATATTATGGGTCTAAATCCCACTTTGTTTTTTCCCATTTGGATCTCCACGTAAATAAATCTTCGTGTTATTATTTTTTGGTTGGTTGTTTTGAGTTTATACATTTCAGTTTCATACTTATGCTTCTGACGGTTTAAAGTTAAAGCAAAAAAATTGATAACTAGTAGAACATTGATTCACCTCCCCCCCCCCTCTTAGTGTTCCTTGATTCCAACAATTGGTATCAGAGCCTAGTTCGTCTGAGGAAGCTTAACCTCTTGAGGAAGGTCTGGGAGATTGAATCAATGGATTCCGGTTTTGAGAGACAACTTAATGTGGCACTTGAGGATCTTGATACAGCAAGAAATGATATCAGTACCTTAAAGAGAAACTTGAATACAACTGAAGACTTCATTAATGACTTGAAGGATCAAGTGAACACTTCAAGAGACAAGAGGAAAGAGTTGATGGACAAGCTCAAGGAGAAGAGGATCAATGCATGGAGAATCAAGATAAAGTTGACAAGCTTGAGAGAGAGAATTTTGCATTGAAGAATGGAATGCAATCTGTAGACACCTAAAAGTTGCACAATGAATTAAGTGAATTTTATTCATTTAATTATCCCTAATTCTTCAATTAATTAAATTAAGATTTAAGTAATATCCCTATTCTTCTAATTGGCCTATTAATCAAATTAAACATTTGATTAAATCCATTTCTTCTAGCCTAACCTATTAATTAAACTAAGGTTTGATTAAGTACCCTTAGCCATTTAATTGAATAAATCTTATTTATTTAACTAAAATCCCCTTTTCCCCTTTTTGATTAAATTCACATTTAATTAAAATCCTTTTGCATTTAAATAAATCAAAATTTATTTAAAAATCCCCCCACTTGCAAAATCCTACAAATGCAAGTTGTATCCCCTTTTTGGCTAAATTAAATTATTTTAATTTACCAAAATTACCTATTTTCCCTCACCCACTTGCAAAATCCTACATTTCCCTAATCATTCTTCTAGAAGCCTTCTAATCCTATCCTAATCATGTCCTATTCTCCTAATCATGTCCCATCCCTAAAATTGGGGGAGTCACTTCTCCAAAATTGGGGAAAGTCTTCAAAATGCGTTGAAGACTCTACCTTATTCAACAAGCTAACTTGTTGAGTTCCCAAAATTTGTAAGAGCCTTACAAATTAGCCCCAAAAGTCTTCTAAGGCATTTAATGCCTCTTACAAACCCACACCCCTTAACCTTGATGGTTGTCCATTAACCATTTACCCATGTTGCACAAGAGTTTACCTCTTGGGTAATAGCATACCTCCTTGGTTAATGACATTACCCATGATGTCACTCCTTGATGTTATCCCTGATTGCTTTATTAGCAACTAATGCTTGTTTAGCATCCCCTCAAGCCCTTTCAAGGTGGCATTTGTCAACTTGGGATTGGATTGAATCTATCCCATGGATTGATAACTTTCAATCCTAGCCCTTGTTGAGATTACTAAATCTCAACCATCCATTTCTCTATTTTCCCTATAAATAAAAACCCATTCCTTCTTTAATTCATCAAGTATTTTGTGCATCAAAATTATATTCACATTACAGGCTAACGAGATCTCTTTGTCATCACCAAGCATAAACATCATCCTCAAGCATCCATAGCACACAGTTTAGCTTCATTTAGTTCCATTTTAATCTTTCATCCTAGCTTAATTTCACTTCTTTTATAAGTTTTGCATTCTCAACTTAGTTTGATTAACTCACATAGCATACTTAGCTTTCAATTTGGAATATACTTTTCCTCCTAATCACCTAGCCTGCATCCTTAATCTTCATCTTCATCTCTTAGCACTCACTAGAATCCTAGTTGCACCCATTTTGATTCTAGCAACATTTTTCATATAACATGTTCTCTAGGTTGTCATCTTGAGGATAAAGTGCTCTTCCAAGTGATGCACACCTTGAATATTAGAGATCTTTAGAGAGAGAGGACAATGAGGTGATTTTAGAGTTTTTAATCTATTTGATTTATAACATCTAATGCAATGCTTCATTGATTTGTTTGAAGTGTATTTCCTCTTGCACGTGGAAGACCACATTTCTAGCATACACAATCCATTGTGATGAGGCTGACTAAGGAGATTGAGAACTGGAAGAAGAATGAAGAGAATTTGACTCAATCATTGAAGGAAAGAGCAGATGAATTCTTTAGGATTACCTATGAGAATGATCAGTTGAAGCTTGAGTTGACACAATCAAGGAATAATGGTCAAGAACTTGAAAGATAGATTGTTGCCCTAAGAGATGAACTTGCTACTGCAAATGAATACAAATAAAAATTCAATGCTAGTTCAACAAGGCTTAATGAGATGCTTGAAAGTCAGAGACATGGAAATGACATGCGAGGACTTGGATTTGAGAAAGGAGAATCCTCCAGATCTGGACAAAGCAATGCAAAGCCTAAGAACAAGAATCCTCCGGTAAGACAACCTAATGCTCATAAATTCAATGGTAGATGCTTTACTTGTAATATATTTGGTAATATGGTGATTCAATGCAAAATTAGGGTGAACAATGGAATGAATAATATGAACAATGGTCCTACCTTTACCGATCAATGTTTCATATGCAATAATTTTGGTCACAAGTCAAACATGTGCAAAGAAGTAATAAATAATTTTTAAAACAAGAGACGTTATGCTTGTGGTATGTTTGGACATATCTCCAACCAATGTAGGGTGAGACCAAATCAGATGAACTTCAGACCTATGAAGAATGTTGTTTGTCATGCATGCAATAAAACCAGTCACATTGCAAAATATTGTAGAAGAAAAAATGTGAACAAGAGTGCTCTGGTAGACAAGAACAAAACAGATGAGAAAGGTAAGGAAAAGGTAGAGGAGATCAGAGACAGGCATGAGAAGATGTGGGTCAGAAAAGATGAATCCAAGGAAGACAATGGATCTGCACCCGAATCCAGTGTAGGATCTTCATACTGTAACTAGGGATTTTTTCCTTAGAGGGAACTTTTCATTTAGATTCTAAGAATCCCCTCTTTGGAGATCTGCAATCAATTTCGGAAGGTTGTAGAAGCCTTAAATCATATATGCAGATGTTATCCGGAATATTTAGTGAAGATTTGATGCTCCGATAAGTGACTTCATGAAAAATCAAGGTAACTGATTGCAACATTTGTTACAATGCAAAATTAGGTTTTCGAAGGTTAAAAAGGCATTTCAAAGATTTATTTCTCACAATGTGATCAAGAGAAAGTGCATAGTAGTAGAGCGAAGTAATTTGGTGATCTAAACAATGATTACAATGATCCTAAAGTGAATTTATGTCTTCGATTGCGAATTGAGGTATTTATCTATTTCAAGATATCATTTTTTGAAAACCCTAAGTTCTCAATGGCATCGATATCCAAAATTGCTACCCAACTAGTTATGGAAATCAAGGATAGGGCTCCAACCATTTTCAAGAAACATCCTTTCAAATCACTCGAGGATGATCTAGAAGGAATGTTTTCCTCTGTACCCTATGGCATTCTTCACAATGAGGACATTAGGGAATACATCCACTGTGATCTTGTTGGACTCGGTAGTGCTAACATGTTGACCCTATACAACAATCATCTAGCGGACAGCTTGGGGAATCTTAAGCCGAAATATCAGCATTTGCAGGCCAAGGGTTTCTCTCAGTTCATACACTTTCCAACATTTGATGAGAAAGAATGGATCTGGTTCATACTCGATAGAATTCATGATGAATTTATGTGATTGGATAAGCCTTACAAGATCACTAAGCAAGCAATCCAAGTCATGACTTGTCTGAGCGCATCCAGAGAAATGCTTAGCTTAAGAAAAATAGCAAACAACATTGTGATTGCCACCACTGGTTCTCAATTTGATAGTAGAGCAATGATAATCAATGAAATTCTAGAGAATAATGTCAAGTTTGCATCAATGGTGGTTGGATCTAAAGTATACCAATCAAACAGACAAAACTTTGTCTCTGGTACAACACTATATTATGCCTATCTGATGTTGAAGGAAGACAAAAGGTATGATTTGTGTACGGTTCTCTTGAATGAGTTACTGAGCAATTTGAAGAAAATTAAACAAGATAAGAAGGACATCTTTAAGTTTGGCACCCTTATCATTTGTTTGGCTCTATATTTCATGAATGAAATCCCCCGTGTTCAAGGAAAGGTCTAATGGGACTATGACAAGCCGGTTGCTATGCAAATCCATCAAGGGATTATGGGGATTGATGATGCCACAATGAGGATATCTACTCTATGGGGTTATTTCAAAACTTTACAGTCCATAATGAAGAGTAGAGAAAGAATCCCAAAAGAGATAGTGGAGAAGTATGAGAAAAAAATTTGCTTCATGGTTGATAAAGACCAATGTCTAATGGAAGTTGTTGAGACAAGGATTGTGTGGATTCTTCCAATGGGTTATGAAGTTGATGCTACTACCCTTGATGCTTATGCTCAACATATGTTGAGTTAGCCAGTTGATGAGAAAGAAGAAAGGTTTGGTACATTTAAGGAGAAGTACCTAGAGTTGCACAAGCAATTCACAGCACCTGCAAGGAAGAGAAAACTATCCAAGATGGCTAAGGAAGTGGTAGTGCATATGGAATTTACCTAGGAGGTGATGAAACATGCTAGGGAGAAACATGCATAGATGGAGGCTACGGAGGAAACCAAGAAGCCTAAGGCCGAACCAGTTCCCTCCAAAGCCAAGCCAAAAGAGACCAAGTTTTCCCCTACTCCAGTAGTACCATCATCAAATCAAAGCTCATCCAGAAAGGGAATTTTGAAGAAAAAGGAGAAGCCTAAATGAACCTATGTTGTTGTATCTTTGATTTCCTCTGAGACCAAACTAGATGAAGAAGCAGACAAGGCCAAGAAGAAACGAGAGTTTGTCATATTTGTGAGGAAATCACAATCCAATGGTGCTGAGCAGATAAAGAAAGCTAAATCTTAACCTGCCCTTACCGGAAGACCCAAGAGAGGAAGGAAGATTAGAACTCAACTTGACAAAGATCTTGAATTTGGTGATCAACAAGGTAAATATATATTTGTTCCTCCATTGACAATAGATCAACTGATTGATGAGATAATTGTTGATGGAAATATGAAAAATATTGGAGTATATTATAAAAATCAGGATGAGGAAAATCAGAGAAAGGTTGAGGAAGTTGTTGTTATGTATTTATATAAATCTAGTAAAACTTTGATTGAGGTGGAGTGTAGTATCCCTAAGGATCTATACAATATTATTGATGCAAGGAGGCTAACTTCTAGTAAAATTGATAAGGAAATTAAAGAGGGAATTTATTAATGTTTGCACCTGTGTCTCCCAAGATGAATCCAAAAGGCTGATTGAGGAAGCTAACAAGAAAGAGTTAAGAAGCATAAATAGGGTGAACAAGTTGATGATTGGAAGGGTTGAAGAGGTGAGGAAGGAAATTAAGGATAACTAGAGAAGGATCATGAAGAACAACCCCTTGTACAGTTATTCAGTTCATAATTCCCATCTGAAAGTAAAGGAAGGTGTCTCTAATGATAAAAAGGATGAAACTCAGACCGAGGAGCATCCAAAAAACCAAGACAATACAACACATGATGTTGAGATTAGTACCAATCCTCTGGTGGTAGATAGTGCTGGAGAAATTCCCCAGGTTCAAAAGGATGATATTGCACCAAGTGGAAACATCGGTGCATGGGATAAAGAGGATGGTGTTGAGGTAAAGGGACTAGAGAAGTCAGAGGTAGATAAAGGGAAGGGAGTTGTTGATTCGACAATTGACACTCCTCTAGTCACAAGGACCCTACCCCAAATCTCTATCAATATTGATGGTCCTTTAGATCTTGGACAAATGTCTCCTATTGAAAATTTGATGCTTGCAGTAGCTGTACAAGCTCAGGCTAGTCAGGATCTTGTCAAATTAGAGTTCAAGGACAAAAAGCTTATTTTGATGTCTATTGATGTGCTGCAAAAGTTGGTTTCAGGAGTACAACTAGATCCCAATTTGAGCCCCTCTGGAAAATTATTACAATTGACTAAAATGTAAATACCAATTTTGATTCTTTAAAGAAGTCTACTACGTAGTGGATTTTGGATAGATTCAAGGAGGTAAGAATGTAGATATTCCAGAAAATGATAGAAGATGATAGAGTGAGATTGAATAAAGGTTTGTAGACTATTTCAGATGCATTAGCACAAGGCGATAAAATATATAAGCCTTGTCTAATTTTGCCAAAGTTCATAGTAGGCATAGACAAGCGAATAAGTGTTTGATAGGGTAAACTTGTTGGTATTTCACAATCTTTTGATCCTAATGTATCCCTAATCAGCAATGTTGAAGGGTTGATAATGGCTCTCAATGATCAAATCTCAAGCCTTAATGTGGATAAGGATATAATTTTGAGGAGAGTTGGTGAATTCCAAAATTTGATTGCCCCCCGGTTGGACACCATGTTGAGAAATAAGGTTGACCGTATGAAGGTTGTGGGACAACCTGTTCCATCTAAACTGAAGGATGTGTAGATTGATGCATATGTTTTCAGTGCATTCATTATAGTCTTGGACAATTTGAAGAGTGGGTGGGACACTCACCTAGGATTTTTTAAAACCATTTTTGCTGATATCTTTAAATACTTGTAAAGTCTCTAGTACATATCTCTGTATATAAGTTTTGGACAACACCCCATATTTGTCATTGTTGTCAAAGGGGGAGAGTAAAGGTGAAAAATGCACAGTAGAAGAGTGTAATGTACAGAGCATATTGCAGGTTTTATAATTCTTTGTCTAAGGGGGAGCATTAGTAATTTTGATCTGGTGTACAGGTTTCAACACTTAGTCATTTTTCACGAGTGTTGCCATCAATACCAAAGGGGGAGATTGTTTGAAATTGACACTACAGAGCATATTGCAGGTTTTATAATTCTTTGTCTAAGGGGGAGCATTAGCAATTTTGATCTGGTGTACAGGTTTCAACACTTAGTCATTTTTCACGAGTGTTGCCATCAATACCAAAGGGGGAGATTGTTTGAAATTGACACTACAGAGCATATTGCAGGTTTTATAATTCTTTGTCTAAGGGGGAGCATTAGCAATTTTGATCTGGTGTACAGGTTTCAACACTTAGTCATTTTTCACGAGTGTTGCCATCAATACCAAAGGGGGAGATTGTTTGAAATTGACACTCATCCAGTGGGTATCGATGCTTGATTATTGGTTTAAGATTGTCATTGATGCAAACTCTTCTTGAGATTCCTATCTGGTAATCACGGATCTTGATAGCTGGAAGTGGATGTCAACCAATAGCCAGTTACCTGGTATTTCAAGTCAAAAAGAGAAGTTTTGGTTCAGAAGCTTTCCGGTGATTATGGTGATATTAATCATGCATGGTATGATTGGGCCAACATAGAGACATCATTTTATCTTTGATTTAGTGATTCACATTTGATTTTGGTGATCCAATCAAAGTCGACTCATGATTACATGTTACATTAGCAGGCCAACTTGATAAATGATTATCTTGTGATTGCAGATATATTAGACCGGTGTAGAAGAGCTTTTTCTGGTGTGGTATGATTGATATGTGAGTGAGTGGTGATTGAGAATCCTTTATAGCATAGTTTCACATGCGCATTCTTGATCCGATAGGTGACTGAGACAGGAAACAGAGTAGAGTTGCAAAGCAGATATAGTAAGAGATTTGGCACTTAACCGGAACTCATCCAGGTATTATTAGATGTTATTTTGAAGTTATTTCATTGTATTTCATCTTTGTAATTGATTAGTGATGCTCTGTAAAATGAATAATGTTAGACTAAAAACCTATGGTCGTATAACACATAAAAAAAAAAGAAAAAAAGATAGATGTTAGTGTCAATCAACCAAAAACTAGTCTAAGCAGGCATATCAAAAGAGACACTAAAAACATGATGAAATATTTAACTATGGAAGAAAATACAACAAGGCATCTCCAAATGCCTTCTAACATGCTCTTAGCTCCTTCTCCCTTGTTCCTCTCCTCTCCAAGTTCCAAATTAGTGTAGCTCTTAGTAGCTTTTTGCACTATGGATGCCTTATGAAGATTCAAGATTGAGATGATGATTAATCTAAAATGTTATGCAAATGTGAACAAGAGCTAAAACAAGAGATTATCTAATTAGCTAGTGCTGATTTTAAAACAAAAGAGTGAATGTGATTGATTATCTAATGCTCTCTAAAAATGGCTATAATGTATACAGGTTTTTTAGGATCTGGATTATGAAGAAATAGGCTCTATTTATAGGAAAAATGGAGCAATGGATGGTTGAGATTGAGTAATCTCAACAAGGGTCAGGATTGGATGATATTCAATCCATGTGAGGGCTTTCAACCCAATCCCAGGATGACAAGTGTCAACATGAGATGAGTTGAGAGGAGAGGGAATAAGAATTAAATGCTTGACATGACCTGAGAGTTAACTTGGGAGTTAAGGTCAAGGTTAGGTTGAGTGAATAAATTCATTATTCAAAGAATAATGCTTTTATCCAATGGATAAACTCTTGTGAAAAGGTTAAAGGGATAACCATGGTCAAAGCAATAAATGATTGAGAAGACACATGGGTCACATGAGGGTTGAGTTAGGGGTTAACCATGAATGGTCATGTAAGAGTCATTAGTGGTTTGGAAGACTTTAGAGGTTAGCTTGTTGAACACATAAAGCATTAAATGTTTTTCAAAGACTTTGGAGTCTTTGAGAAGTGACTTCAAGTTGCTTAGGAATATGACAATATTTAGGGGATGGATTAGACTAATTAGAAAGGGGTTTAGAAGAATCTAGAAGGGGATTAGGATTGCAAGTGGGTTTGGTGGGTGAGGGAAAATAGGATTTTTATTAAAATAAAATTCATTTATTTCAACAAATAGGTGCAAGTTGCATTTTTAGGAGAATGCAAGTGGGGGGGAATTTAATGATTTAAATAAATGTTTTATTTAATTTATTTAAAAGAAAAAAGGGGGTTAAATTGAATAAATAGGATTTATTCATTTAATTGATTGTGATTTTGTTTTAATGAACTAATTAAAATAAATTGAATAATTTATTTAATTAATAGGAGAATGTTTGAAGATGAATTAATTAAATATTAATTTAATTAATTGATGGCTAGTGGGTTTTTAATCAAATAAATAGCAAATATTCATTTAATTAAAATGGATGGATTTATGTGACTACATTTGCCCCTCTTTGAGACGGTGCGGTTTATCGCATCGTTTCAAAGAAAAAAAAATAGGTGTGAAGAAATATGCCCCATAAAATGTTAATTTAATGGGTGGTATGCCCCCTCGAGAGATGTGCCGAAATTTTTTGAAAAATCGAGCGATCTCTCGAAAAAGATTGAAAATTGGCAGGTGGTAGAAGAGAAGAATTTAACAATAATGGTGAAAAAATAGAAGAAATCGGAGATGAAATGGAGAAATGGGAGGCTCGAGAAGTTCACCGGGACCATGACAGTGAGCAAGGTAAAATTAGGGTTACGGCGAAGGGTATATATGGGGGGGAAGGGGTGAAAACAGACTCATTTGCATTCCCGTCCATAGTGAAATTGGAGCTGTGATAGTGACCTTTTGGAAGAGCAAGAAGCAGTCAGGATGTCGATTCCCATAGCAGAACACCGATTAGAGTGAGTCTGTCGATTCCAGCGACCAGACGGCTACGGACCACCAATATGTGAATTTGAATTTTTTAATTTCATGCATTTTTGGTATGTTTTTTCTTAGTCCAAGTTGAGTCAACACAATAGCGTTAAAATTGTGTTTTGGCGCTATTGTCAACTAAATTAGCACTATTGTGCCGTTATGGCGTTATTGCATAGTGGTTTTAACGTTGTTATCAAAAGTAGCGCTATTGCATAGCTTCTTTAGCGCTTTTGTTTGTTTAGCGCTATTGAGTAGTTGATTGAGCGATGTTGTTGTGAGGTGGCGCTATTGGTGGTTTAGCGCTATTACATACTTGAGTTAGCACTTTTGTAAGCATATTAGCGTTGTTGTGTTCAGAATAGCACTTTTGTTTAGGAAAATAGATGCCCCACAGTGCTTGAACAAGAATCTCCGGATGCCAATGATGGATAGATGGAGAGGTGAGGTGAGAGTTGTTTTGAACCATAGAAGCCCTGATGAGACTTAGCTCATTAGGATAAATGCATGTTGTAGTCTAGGTGTGCCATGATTTCATACTTGTTGAGACCCGAAGATACTTGATCAAAGTATCTGTTGATAGTCTAGGTTTAAACTTAAGAAAGTTTGAAACAAAACAACTGATGATGATGGTTGATGCATGTGTGTAGGAGGATCTTCGTGTCTTATAGATGCGTGAGAGGCATCCCGCAACACAGGTGTTGTGCGATTGATTGAATGAGGCTGAGGTGGATTGCATTGCAGCGACAAGTCTGTATGATGTTATGTATATGTCGATGATTCAGATGAATCGCAGGTTGATCACAGCATTGGCAAAGCGATGGCATAGTGAGACATGCATGTTTCACTTGGTGCACGGGGAGATGATAGTGACACTGGAGGATGTATGATGCATCCTGTACATTCCCATTCGAGGAGAGCTGGTGACATATGACCGAGCGTGGGGGACAGCAGCAGTGTATAGATTTTTTGATGAGGATGTCTTCATTGATGAGAGATCGATAGCTTGGGAGGATATAGAATCCTTGTATGAGCCATTACCATCAGTGCTATTAGGGATTGTTGGGGGACTTTTATGTCTAGATCGACGATCACATGGACTTTCCATTGGTTGGGGTCAGGTGATCGAGCGGATGATGACAGAGGGGACCCAGTTTGCATGGGGACCATGCGTGCTATCGCACTTATATCGAGATCTTCATGAGGTAGCATACTGAGGGGTGGGCTCATTGGGAGTGGGGATCAATTTGTTGCATATTTGGGCATGGGAGCACTTACTAGTTACCTGACTAGTTAGTCTAAAATTCCGAGCAGTGGACCAACCATATGTATACATGTATGGAGGTATAATGAGTCAGCCCCATCTGGGGAAGTTAGAGTGGTGGCGGCGGGCACTAAATGATTTGGATACAATGATCTGGAGGCCGTATATTGAGTGTGAGCCCTGGGAGGATGATGTAGAGGCATTGTCGTATGTGTTTATGACACGATACCTCATTGGTAGGACAACCTACAATGTGGAGAGACAGCTTCTAGGTAGAGTTCTGAGATAGTTTGGACGGCGGCAAGGATTGCCTAGTGGATCGGGAGAGTATGCACGGGTGGTACAAGAGAGGTACTTATGGGGTCTAGTGTTACCTTATGATCAGGCATTGGCAAAGTTCCGCACATTACAGGCGAGACCATGGTATATGAGTTCGGGGGTGGTAGATGCAGGGTTGTCAGAGGAGTACACTCAGTATATTGTGGCACATCCGATTCCTCGAATATCAGATCCAGTAGAGCCGATTCCAGATTTTGAGGAGGATAGGGGATGGTTACGGAGGAGGGGAGGAGGTCACGGAGTAGTAGGTTGATGAGGGAGAGGTGATGGTGGTGGTGATGGTGGGGATGGAGGAGGTGCTGATGGAGGAGGAGGAGGAGGGGGTGGGGGTTTTGGAGGAGGTGGTGGATTCGAAGGTGGAGGTGGGGGTGGTGGACGATTACAGTAGAGAGGGAGAGGTGGGAACCATTGCGGCTATCTCAGGGACCTTTGATGCAAGGAGGCATGAGACTAGGTGGCAGGGATGTAGGTGAGGGACAGGCACCTATGGATACAAGGGAGGGTGCTACTGAAGAGGGAGCCACTGGAGAGGCACCTATGGATATGGGGGAGGGAGCTACAGGTGGAGATCTACGGGACCATATGATACTATTTTTGCAGACTCAACTAGAGGATATGGAGGCAGAGGTGGCCGCTAGAGATGTGCAGTTATTTGCACGAGAGTCAGAGCTGACTATAGTGCTGCGAGAGAGAGATCAGGTCATGGACAGGGTGATCCAGTTACAGGAGAGAGTGCAGGCCTTGGAGGGAGTGCAGGGACAAGGGCATTATGTGGATTCATTGGAAAGGGAGGTATGGAGAGAATGTGCAGAGGTTGATTACTGGCGAGGCTTGTATGAGCAAGAGGTGTCATCTAGTCAATGGGCACTGAGTTATTCATAGATGCGTCGGGAGAGATCAGAGCGGTTTGAGAGGATGCAGAGTAGTGGGGGTGTGATGGGTCCTCTACGGAGAGATAGATAAGGTGGTGCGGGGGCTAGTAGGGGAGCAAGTGGTGATGGTGGTGTAACATCTAGTCAGAGTGGTATCTGAGAGGACATTCTTTGTATGCTTTTACATTGTAATTTTGGACTTCATTGTACTCTGATACATGTATGTTTTTGGCGATATGATATGATATATGAGGAGATCCCATATTTTTGTGTTGATATGCATTTTGATGATATGTATGGATGTATGCAGGATGATGATCTTATGATTTATGCTTAGATGGATGCCTATACTTTCTATATGGATGGGTTGATGAGATGATTTATTTATATGATGTCTAGATTTATGATGAGTTATGCCTATATGATGTCTATATGCATGTTTTATGAATGTGATGCTAATAGGTGGATGCAGGTTGATGTGCATGATTTGTTGATGTAATGGCTTATGTATGTAATGCCATGATGATGTATTCATGATGAAATGATACTAACAATGATATAGACAGGATCTTGTGCTTCATGTCGATACAATTCTGAAATAATGATATGCAATGATGTTAATGCAATGTGTTGAATGAATGCTTTATTTATTTAAATGCATCTAGATGGTTTTTTAGATGAATGTGATATGGATAAACAAATGTAAAGTACAAATGTTAGATGATGATTTGTAAATGAATGCATATGTTTAATGTATAAACTAATGTTGAGACAAATGGTTTTGTTTATGATTTGATAAAATATGACTAAGTGAAATGATAATGTAATGATAATGCAACTCATGGGTAACGAATAACTGCACCTTAATGCAATTAAAAGGATAATGAATGCATTTTTAATGAATCTTAAATGGTATTGAATGCATCTGTAATGGTTAATCATGGTAGTAAATGCAAACAAAGACAATTTTATTGTATAAATGAATCTAAATGTCATGATTATGCAATGATGAAATGATATAATGATACTAATGTAAGTAAATGAGAATGAACTATATGTATAAAATGTAACTAAATGATATTAAATGCATGCTAATGAAGATTTAAGATTTTAATAAACCTATATACAAGTAACTGATAATGAACTAGGCTTATGCAAATGCAACTAAATGTAATACAATGATGATGTGATTATGATAGATGAATGCAAGGTTGTTTTAACTTTTGCATGATGCACTGATGATGTATCAAAGTACTATGTCATGATTGTATCCAAGACCAACTCAATTTTCATATAACTCCTCATATTAATCGTGTTCACACTTGCATAAAAAACCATGCATATGAATAATGAATGATTAAATGGATGGGTGACATGCAACGGAATGCAATATAAACAGATGAGATGGAATGACGATCCAAAGTGCTTTTATTTTCATCATTGAGCATGATAATATCAAATTTTGATGAGGTAGTAGGAACCAAGAATGGAGCATTGTACCTGCAAATAAACAACATAAATACAGAATACATAATATGGACCCTTCATAATGGTTCATCCTCATATGGTCGAGGTATACACTGTAGTAAGCAAGCCATAGTGATCCATGACTGTATTTTGCATATGACCACGTAGCTTAGTGAACTTCCCACGTAGACACCATTAGGACATGCCCCAGTACTTCATCAGAATAATTCGCAGAAGACATACAAACAATGCTTAGGAACCATCCTGGCCACTCTAATCACTTGCAAATATCCCGGAGTAGCGTAGGAACCTGATATAAATGAATAAATAACATACAAACCAACCAAGTACTTGATAGCTTAAACAAAATTTTCTTGTCAAATAAAATGTCATCTTGTCTTTGTTTTGGTAAGGAAGGATGCATCCTTGTTAAGACAGTTGGTGTGTCGATTGTTGATTGTTTGGTTGATCGGATAAGTGGTCACTGTTTGATTATTTCACAATGTCTGTTTGGTATCTACTTGGATGCGTATGTACAAAAAGCGCTGCCATGTTTTTGATTGATTTTTGATGTTTTCAAAATGTTTTTGGATTTTATGAGATAGTTTTCCAATGTTTTTGGAGTTTTGTGAGACAGTTTTGAATGAAGAACTCAATGAATCATAAGTCATGTAGAATCCACTTCCATCAACTAGATTAAGGGCATTGCCCCTAGTTTAGATATGACTATGAAAAAGTAGGATGCAAGATGCATGAAGTACTATCCTTGATTGCAGATCGATAACAAGTCATGGTTTTGGATTGATGGATGAGTGAATGTGATCGCAACAAGTCTGAAAGACAATGGAGCCATAGCCTTTACAAGTGGTGCCTGTTTGCCAGGTTTTTACTGTCGCACTTACCCAAGGTGCCACCGGAGTGGTTGTTCACCGTTTGGATGCATGATTTTTCTTTACTATTTTGATGTTTTTGTATTTTCTTCAGGACATTTATCTGAATATTTTTGGTGTTTTTCTTGATATGTATGGGAGCCTGATGCTCTGTGCAGCTTAGGTATAAAACCATTTGAGGTGCATGTTGTTGATAGGATCTGCTAGAGGTTCTCCTTCGGACGTAGCCAGCTAATATGCCCCAGACCCAAATACAACAATGATAACATATGGACCCAACCAGTTTGATTCAAACTTTCCCTGATGTTCTCTGTTTGGTTGGTTACGAGGATTCTCTCGAAGAACAAGATCACCTACCTCAAATGTACGAGGTCTAACTCGGTGATCGTAGCTTCTGCTCATGCGCTACTAATGGGCTTTGAGGTGATTGTATGCAGCTTGTCGCTTTTCATCAAGTAGCTCTAAGTCTTGGAGATGTGATACTTTGTATGTTTCATCATCAATGAGATTATGCAAGGAAACTCGTAGTGATGGTATCTCAACCTCAATAGGTAAGATAGCTTATGCACGGTAGACCAATGAGTAGGGAGTTGTGTCTGTAGGGGTTTGAATGCTAGTTCGGTATGCCCATAGTGTTGGATTCAATTGAACATGCCAATCATGTTAGAGTAAAGTAATTAATTAACTTTACTCTCCTCTTAAGATTTCACTTTATGCATATATTAGTCATTTAATAATTAATATTTAATTATTAAATGCACTCACCTTAGGGTTAGGTTTTCCTTTTGGTGTTGATCTCCTTTATAAGGATTGATCTCTTGTATTATTGTTATATTCTTGATTCATTTTTCTCTGATAATAAATCTTTTCACTTTGTCAGAGCCAAAACCCTTGTTTCGTTCTCTCTCTTTCTCTGTGACAGGTTTCTTGCATGCAGGTTTCTTTGGGTTCTACGGATTTGTATTTCTCAAATCCTACATGGTATCAGAGCCATATCTACTGCAGCTTCTTCAGACTTTTGAAAGATTTTAAGATCTAGGTTTTGGTTGCATCAGATCTGTGTTTGTCTTCTGTTTTTTATTTTGGAATAGGGGTATTTTTTTCGGTGCACTTTGAGCCCAAACAGACCTCATCGTTGAGCTCGTAGCGCCCAAAAACCCCTATTTTCATATAAAATTTGTCCAATTTGGACACAGTTGCTCCAGAAGGCAAAAAAAAATTGCCCCAAGGTCGTACGGCCCCAAGGCACGCAGTTCGAGGCACATACACAAAAAAATTATAAAATAAAATAAAAAATAACAGTTTTTTTTTTAAAAACCGGGCGCTGCTAGTTTAAGGCCCGCGTCGCCGGTGTGCAGCCCGGCGGTAACAACCGGCCGCGGCTCGGCAGCCACCGCCGTGCCGCCCAGCGGCCCGCCGCTCCCTGCGCCGCCCGCCCGCCTCCCGCTCTCTGCCAGCACCAGTGGCGCCACCCCCATGCCGCCCCAGCGCCACTAGCCCTGCGTAAGCCCCTGGTCGCCCAGCGGACCAGGGCCTATTTTTTTAAGCCCTTGAGGGCTATAAGGGCCCATCTGGGCCTTTTTGGAGCTGTTTTACAAAATCGAGCGTCCGATCTCCATTTTTCGAAAACGAATAGGCATTGGAAAGCTGACTCCGAGCCCGTTCTAATGGCATAGGAATTTTTTCATATTTCTCTAGATTGATTGCATTTTTTTGCAGTCAAAGTCCAATGAGCCTTTTTGCACTCTGAGGGGCATAACTTGCTTGTTTTTGCTCTGTTATTCGAAAGCGAATAGGCGTCAGAAAGGTGGTTCTGTGCTCTTTCCAGATCTACAGTATATTTCATCAGTAAATTCTTTAGGTGCTCAAAATTTTGTCTCAACCAGTTACTGCTTTCTATCATTTTTAGGCTTTCAGTTTGTACTGGGGATTAGTTTTTTGCATTGTGGGGGGGTGTTTTTCTTGCTTTTTGTTATTTACATCAGAAAACCAAAATCTACAAACACCAAAACAAAACAACCAAACCCCTTCTACATCTTCTATCTAGTTCTAAAAGACCACTTCATAATAATTAAAAAATTCAGAGCAGTTGAGGCACAGTTCACAGGATGGCCGATAGACCTATTGAATCTCTCACACCGCATAATTACCACACTTGGAAGGGTCGCATGATGACTCTTCTCTAGTCTCGAGGGTTATGGTCCTGTTTGGATGAGGTTCAGCCTCAGTTGACATGTCCTTTTGAGGTTATGCAGCACAGGAACAATATGGATCAGGCTATGGGATTGATGGCTTTACACATTTATGACAGTCTCCAGTTTCATCTTGAGGGTTGTCTCACTCCTTGAGCCATTTGGACCAAGTTTGATGGACTTTTTGGTACTGTCAATGAGTTCAGAGCTTTGCAGCTTGAGGCAGAGTCAACTTCCTTGGTACCTGATTTGTTTCCCTCTATTGAGGACTTTCTGATGAAGTTCAAACAACAAAGATCTATCTTGCAGGGTTGTGGTAAGACTAAGACTGATACAGAGTGCATTTTCCTGATCCTCTCCAAGCTTCGGGGTCCATTTCAGATCTTCTCTTCGACCTTCTATTCCACCATGGATGCCTTGGGTGCTTGACATGTCATGCCTTCTTTTGAGGTCTTTTGTGATCGTCTGACTCGTGAGCAAGCTAAGCTTAAGCAGTTGGATTCACTTTCAAGTTCACAGAAGCAAGCATTGGTAGCCCAGTCCTCCAAAGGAAAATAGAAGCAGAAACCAAAGCCTAAGAAAGATTCAGAGGCTAGTGAGAATCCCTCCAAGCCACCACCTAAGTTTGATTCAAAACCACAGTCCAATTCTAAACAGGGCAAATCTTCAAAGTCTGGTGAGTCTTCCTCCAAGACTAAGAAGAAATCTGGTGATCCTTGCAGTTTTTGTGGCAAGGAAGGACATCCCGTTTCCAGGTGTTGGAAACGTTTAGAGGCTTTGGAGGAAGCCATGCAGTAGCATAATATCAGTGCACCTCAGCCTCCTTCACAGCCCACAGGAAAAGGTCATGCTCTTTCTGCACGAGCATTGTCCTCAGCATCCACTTGGATTCTAGATTCTGGTGCCTCTCACCATATGACCCACATAGAGGATTTGGTCACCGCTCTTGCCCCTATAGGCACTAGACATATTGCAGTTGGTGACTCAGCACAACTTTCCATTCAGGGTTCCAGTACTGTTTCATTGGATGGTGGTTGTCTACAAGATGTACTTTTGGTTCCTGACATTTCGACAAACCTTCTATCCGTTTATCAGATTTGTCACTCTGGCTCTCGTAAGACAGTTGAGTTCTCACCTCATGATGTGGTTATTCGAGATCTTCATGATCCTGACTTGGTTGTGGCTACTTGGAGTGTGGATTCTGCATCTCACTTATATAGTTTTGATGGCTTTGAGAGTTCAGACACTGTTGGTTCCTCTCTTATAGCACATGCAGATTCAGTAAGCAGGCTTTGGCATGAGCGTTTTGGCCATGTCAATTACAGATATCTACAGCAGATGAGTACATAGGCACTTGTGATTGGGCTTCCACAGATTTCTTGTACGGGTGGTGTATGTCATGGTTGTGTCCTTGGCAAACATCATCGTGATCCTTTTCCTAAGGGTTGAGCCTCTCGTGCTAGGGCAGCCCTAGAGTTGGTACATAGTGATCTTATGTCCTTTCCGACTCCTTCCTTTTCAGGGGCCTGTTATGTGCTCACTTTTATTGATGACTTCTCCAGACGTACATGGGTGTACTTTCTTAAGTACAAGTCTGATGTCTTTGACTCATTCAGGATTTTTAAGACATTTGTGGAGAAGCAATCTGGACTTTCTATCAGGAGGATACGCACAGATAATGGGGGGGAGTATGTTAATCAGGCTTTCAGAGATTTTTGCACTGAGCATGGTTTACAGCATCAGTTTGCAGTTCCTTACACCCCTTAGTAGAATGGTGTTGCTGAGAGAAAGAACAGAACCTTACGGGAGATGGCAAATTGTATGATACAGTCTCGAGCTATGAGTTCTTCATTTTGGGCTGAGGCAGTCAATTGTGCCAATTATATTCAGAATCAGATGCCTCATAAGGCATTGCGACATATGACTCCTGAGGAGGCTTGGACCCATGTCAAGCCTGATGTTTCTACATTCTGAGTTTTTGGTAGTGAGGCTTGGGCATTTATTCCTGATGCTCAGCGGAAAGCCATGGAGAGGAAAAGCCGACCCCTCATATTTGTTGGCTACTGTGAGGATGTTAAGGCATACAGGTTGTTTGATCCTGATTCCAGAGAGGTCCTGTTTCAGCGGGATGTCCAACTTGATGAGCTCTATCCTCAGATGGATTCTCCATCACCAGCTTCTCCCTCATTGCCTACTCCTTCCTCTTCATCTCTTGAGGATTACTTATCTCTTGAGGATGATGTAGCTGATGATCCACCTTCTCCACCACCACCAGTTGCTCTGTCTTTGCCGAGGTGGGCCCGTGATACTGTTGATGCAGCTGGTTCTTTGGCAGGTGATCTTTTAGATACTCGTCGCACTCGTGCTCAGACATCTGGTTCTAGTCTTTTGAGTCATGCCATTTCAGATGATCCTCAAAAGTTTTCAGAGGTGACAGGACACCTTGAGTGGGATAGGGCCATGGATGAGGAGTATTCTTCTTTGATGAAGAATCATACTTAGGATCTTTGTCCTCTTCCTAAGGGAAGAAAGTTGGTTTGGTGCAAGTGGGTGTATCATACCAAGTATGTTGCAGATGGTTCTATTGATAAGTATAAGGCCCATCTTGTTGTGAAGGGGTTTTCTCAGGTAGAGGGTATTGACTACTCTGAGACCTTTGCTCCTGTCGCCAAGATGAATTCTATACGCCTGGTACTTTCACTTGCAGCTTCACAGGGATGGACAGTGTTTCAGATGGATGTGAAGAGTGCCTTCTTGCATGGAGACCTACATGAGGAGATCTATATGGAACAGCCTCAGGGATTTGTGTACGACACTTCTTTGGTTTGCAGACTTCGATGTTCATTGTATGGTCTCAAACAAGCCCCTCGGGCTTGGTATGAGAAGATCGACTCTTTCTTGCTTTCCTCTCACTTCACACGCTGTCATTCTGATCACACAGTGTATATTCAGTGTCAGGAGGGTGATCTTTTGATTCTTGTGCTATATGTAGATGATCTCATCCTTACAGGTAGCTCATCCTCCATGATTCAGAGTGTTCAGAGAGCTTTGATGGAGCAGTTTGAGATGATAGATCTTGGTCTCTTGCACTTCTTTCTAGGTCTACAGGTTATTCAATCTTCGGATGGGATTTCCATATTTCAGGAGAAGTATGCTCTTGATATGCTTCAGTGATTTGGCATGCTTGATTACAAGTCTGCCCCCACTCCATTTCAGTCAAGTGTTGTTTTGTCTTCCACTTGCTCTACTCCTTCAGTAGACCCCACTTTATACAAGCAGTTGGTTGGCAGTTTGTTGTACCTGACACATTCTCATCTTGATCTTTCCTTTGCGGTTGGCCTTGTCTCTCGGTTCTCCCATGATCCTCATGAGAGCCATTGGCAAGCATCCAAACATATTTTGAGGTACATTCGGGGCACCACTCATTATGGCATTCACTACACTTCAGGATCCCCTCACATCCTTGGCTTCACTGACTCCGATTGGGCTGGTGATGTCAATGATCGAAAGTCTACTTCTGGCTTTATTTTTTGCCTTGGTTTTGGTCCTATCACATGGTCTTGCAAGAAGCAGTCTGCTATTGCATTATCATCTACAGAGGTTGAGTACCGTGCAGCAGTGTTAGCCAGTCAGGAGGTTTTATGGCTTCGGCAGTTGATGACAGAGTTTGGGTTTCCTCCAGATTGTCCCACTATTCTTTTGTGTGACAATCAGAGTGCCATTCACATTTCTCGCAACCCAGTGGAGCATCAGCAGACAAAGCACATTGAAATCCACATTCACTTCATCAGGCAGTTGATTCAGGATGGTTCTCTCATCTTGGAGTACATTTCTACAGAGGAGCAGGTTGCAGACATCTTCACTAAACCTTTGGCATCTCCACGCTATCTTTAGTTGCACTCCATGCTTGGGGTGAAGGAATTTGTCCTTGGGGGGTCTCAGTGAGGCCTTCCTTCCTTCATGTTTTCTTTTCCGCATGATTCTTTATCTCTTTTTGGAGAGGAGTTTTTTCCCACTGGGTTTTCTCCTTTACTTTGCTTTATAGAGATTTTCTTGTGTTCGGGTACCTGATCAGGCCTTGTTGTCAGGACCCTTTATTGCATTGTAGTTCCTTTGCTTTCTTCTGCATTGTTTGTAGTTGCATTGTAGCTCATCTTAAGGGGGGGTGTTAGAGTAAAGTAATTAATTAACTTTACTCTCCTCTTAAGATTTCACTTTATGCATATATTAGTCATTTAATAATTAATATTTAATTATTAAATGCACTCACCTTAGGGTTAGGTTTTCCTTTCGGTGTTGATCTCCTTTATAAGGATTGATCTCTTGTATTATTGTTATATTCTTGATTCATTTTTCTCTGATAATAAATCTTTTCACTTTGTCAGAGCCAAAACCCTTGTTTCGTTCTCTCTCTTTCTCTGTGACAGGTTTCTTGCATGCAGGTTTCTTTGGGTTCTATGGATTTGTATTTCTCAAATCCTACAAATCATGGTTGGCATCATTGATTGTCTTCTTGAGGATTCTCAATATGTTCTTGTTTGATGCTTCAGCCTGACCATTTCCTTGTGGGTAATAGAGAGTGGAAAAGCGGTGTTAGATATGAAAATTCTCACAGAGCTCACGGACATCTTAATTTTTGAAAGGAAGACCGTTATCTGTCATGATGGACATGGGTACACCATACCAGAAGATGATGTAATTAAGGATGAATGAGGCGATCTACTTGTCGGTGATCTGGGTAAGTGGAACAGCTTTGATCCACTTTGTGAAGTATTCGGTGGCGGTAATGATGAACTTGTTGTTGTTGGATGAAGATGGATGGATTTTACGCACAAGGTCAAGGCCCCATTGACAAAAAGGCCATGGTGTTGTGATTGGTTGCAATTCCTATGCTGGTGCATGTATCAGGTCTCCATGAACTTGGCATTTCTTGCACGTTCTGACAAAATAGTAGGAGTCTTTTTTCATGGATGGCCAATAGTATCCAGTGTGCAGGAGTTTATTGGCTAGTGACAGACCGCTTGCATGAGTTCCACAAATTCCTTCATGTACCTCTTCCAAGGCCTTTGTTATCTCATCATATTCCTGACATCGAAGGAGAGTACCATCAAGACTGTGTCGATATAGGGTTTCAGCAATAATGGTATATCAAGTGGTTTGGTGAATGAAGGTTTTACGTTGGTTATTCGATTGGTTAGGAGGAAGTGTGTGATCATGGAGGTAGGTGTATAACTCACAGTACCATGGGGATTCAGAGCCGACAAGGTGACATGTCATCTCAGATTTGGGGATATCATAAGTAGGAATCCAAAGCTCTTCTATCAAGAACTCGTAGCGTGTTGAATTCTGTGGAAGATCGAGGAGAGATGCGATAGTAGCCATAGCGTGAACAGCTCGATTTTGATCTCTGGGTATCTTCTTAAAGGTGATAGTAGTGAATAATGCCTTTAATTTTTCCACCATTTGTTTGTATGGCATGAGTTTATCATCCTTGGTCTGATATTTATTTGTTTCTTGTCGAATGACTAGTTGGGAGTCTTTGTATACTTGTAGTTCTTGTAACTTCCATTGTACAGCCAGTCGGAGTCTTGTGATCAAGGCCTCATACTTAGCTATGTTGTTGGTGCATGAAAAAGTAAGCCTGTAAGACTTCAGGATGCTATCACCTTGAGGTGTGATAAACAGAATGCCTATCCCCAAGCCATGTCTAGTGTATAAACCATCAAAGTATAGTTTCCAGGGTTGTGCTATTGTGATCATGAATATCTCTTCATCTGGAAAATTGGAAATGAGAGGATGATCTCCTATGAGGGGAGCATCGGTCAGCTGATCTCTAATAACTTAACCCTTGATAGCCTTACGGTCCACATACTCAATGTCAAATTCACTTAGAATCATCACCCACTTGGCCAAGCGGCCTGTCAATGCTGCTTTATTGAGTAAGTACTTTAGTGGATTGATCTTTGCAATGAGTTGTACTTTATGTGTTAACAGATGTGCCTCAGTTTAGTGGTTGCCAAGATTACTGCTAGGCAAGCTCTCTCAATAGGTGTGTAATTGAGTTCATAGGCAACCAATGTGTGAGAGATGTAGTAAACAGCACACTCTTTCCCTTCTGCATTGTGTTGTGCCAATAGTACACCCAATGTTGTATTTGTTGCTGAAATATAGAGCAATAGAGGTCTACTCGGATCTGGTGGGATCAACAATGGTGTATTCATGAGATAGTCTTTAAGCATCTGGTATCCCATTGAAAGTAGATGTTCTTGTGTAACAGGTGTGTAAAGGGGTGACACTTATTTGCCAGTTGTGCAATGAATCTTCGGATGGATTGTAGTCGTCCTTGTAATGTCCTTAGTTGACTGATGTTCTTTGGTGATGGCATGGCCTTGATTGCTTTGACCTTTGCAGGATTGACCTCAATGCCTTTGCTTGAGATAATGTATCCTAGAAGCTTTCCTGAGGTTACTCCAAAGACACATTTCTTTGGGTTGAGTCGAACATGATATTGTTCTAGTCTGTCAAAGATTTTCTCTAATATTTCTAGATGACCTTCTCTTGTTAGTGATTTTGCCAGTAAGTCATCAACATAATCTTCCATTATGGTATGCATCATGTCATGAAAGATGGTGGTCATTTCTCTTTGATAGGTCACTCCTACATTCTTTAGACCAAAAGGCATTACATTCTAACAGTATGTTCCCCATGGACATGTGAAGGTCGTCTTATGTTGATCTTCTGGTGTGATCTTTCTGGTTGTACCCTAAAAAGCCATCCATGAGGGAAAGCATGGCATGTCCTATTGTTAGGTCCACTATTATGTCGATGTTTTGTAGGGGGAAGTCATCTTTAGGACATGCCTTGTTTAGATCTCTAAAGTCAGTACAGATACCAATGCCCCCATTTGGTTTGCCAATGGGCACAATATTGGATATCTAATCTGCATAATCAATTGGTCTAATGAAACCAACATCCAAGAGTTTCTTAAGTTCTGCTTTGACTAGCACTGCAATCTGGGGGTGCATCTTGCGAAGCTTCTATTTGATAGGCTTGGCTCCTTCTATGATGGTGAGGTGATGCATGACTAAATCAGGATCAAGACCAGGCATGTCCGCATATGACCATGCAAAGTTGATTGGACGCTTTTTGAAGAATTCAACAAACTTAGGTTGTTCCTCTGGAATTAAAAGAGATGCCAGATGTATGTGGTGAGGAGTTTCGGGAGTCTTCACGTTGTATTATGTTATCTCTTCAAGAAGGATTGTTGACCGTTCCAGCTATGTATTAGAGGGGAGAATGTCAAACCTTTCATCCTCAGGCACCTCAGAGAGTTTTTCACCATTGGATACGCTCTTTCTTTTTACTTTTGTGGGATCAAACAGTGCCACAATGTGGTTTTCACTGGAAGATCCATGTTTTATTGTTATATTTTTACAACTAAAAGGTTTGGCATCCACCCCGAAGTATGTTGTACTATTAAGTTCTATGTTAAATCTAGCTTTGTGATCCCCGCTTGGTATGTTATCCCATAGTTCCAAGAATTCAATGATCACCTCATCATTTTGGAAATGGTCAAGTCATGGGGGATTAGGCTGGTTCCATTCGATGAGTTCATGATGAATAATGGGCATTACCTCATCGATTAGGTTAAGGTTGTTAGATGTGTCAGTAAGGGTTAAGATGTTGTGGTGAAGGTCATTGATGGTACTATCCCTGTCAGAATCAGACGTAGGATGCGACGTAGGGTTTGTGGAAGATGTTTCCAGTTCAGGAACCTAAGAGGTCTTTATCTCTGCTTCTCCGTAAACAGGGATGTCTTTGCAAAGTGGAGGTAGTGATGTGTCTTCCTCATTTGAAGTATTAAGTTGGACGGAATCAAATTCCCACTCATTTGAGTCAGTCTCTGAGTCACTTTCCAATATCTTATTACTATACCATAATAGGTTATCCTTTGAGTTAAACATTGCAGGTGTGATCGGTTGATATGCCATTGTAGATGAAATGATCGGTACTGCAGGAAGAATTATAGGGATCAATGAATTCAATACAGGGAGTATTGGTAGTGTTGAATCTGCTGCTTCTGTTGGAATTGCCAATATTGTCGATACTGCTAGGAATTCTGATATAGTTGTTGTTGCTAAGGGTGATATGGATGTTATTGTTGCTATGACGGGGTTGTTGGTTTGATTGGTGGGATGATTGGTGTTGTGGATGGTTTTGCTGGGATTTTTAGCCTCAATGGGACAATTGCTATGATGCGTGGTGCTGCTGATATAATCAAAGGTGACTTATTTGTAGTAGGTTGATATAGAGGTTTGTTCGGTTTCCCTTTGAATCTAAGCTTAGGAAGGATCTCCTTTTGAAATCCTAGTCCTGTGTTGTCTTTGGGCTTTAATTATGGCTACAGTGGTTCATGTCTTCCTTGTTTGCAAGGTCCCAAAGCACTCTGACCATCATAACCCATTTTTTTCATAATGAGAAGGCCTTTGCCATACTGATCTATGGGAATCTTAGCTTGTGGAATGTCCTTGGTGTTGGGATTTTTATAGATCCATTATGCTAAGTCCTCATCTCTGGTCTCTTCTTCTTGACTCTTTCTAAGGATAAAAGGTGTCAAAGTGCATGCTAGTTTGACCAATGGCGTTTGAAGTAATTGTTGAGGTTTACCATGAGTTCTAGGAGAAGTGAGCATTTGTCCAACACAAAAGAGTTGGCTTAGATTGTACTCTCCAGGACCTTCCTCTACTATTTTCATCTTGAGCTTCTCTTGCTTGGGTATAGTGGTGTTTGAACTGGAAAGAGAGGCTAGACTTACATATAATGTGGATGAGATGGCTTCTTTGTTGTTAGGAACGGTAATCTCTGGTTGATGACTGATATTGTGACAATATGCAAAGGGGTTTGCATCGCCCAGGATTGTGATTTCTACACCATTGTGCGGGAACTTGATACACTGATGGTAGGTGGATGGAATGGCTTGCATGGTGTGTATCCAAGGTCTTCCTAACAATAAATTGTATAGCAGAGGAAGGTCCAGAACTTGACAGATGATGTGTTTCACCACTGGACCTACTCAGATCGGTAGCACAACAGCTCCTTTGGATGAACGCTCTACATCATCATAGGCTTTGATTGTTATCTTCTTGCGGGGATCCACTGATTCAATTGCATATCCCAAAGTTGTGACTAATTGTAGTGTACAGATATTCAGGCCTGCTCCATTGTCGATCAAGACTCGCTTGATCCTATGTTGGTTGATAAACCCTTCAATGTGGAGTGAGGCATTATGAGGCTGCTGGAAGGATGTGTTGTAACTTTCAGAGAAAGTGAGACAAGGTGATGACCTTAGATTTCCAACCATGGCTTGGAACTGATTTGTATTTAGGTTTATAGGGACTGATGCCTCTTGGAGAGCTTGATCCAAGATTGTTTTATGAGATGGGGATAGACGCAATAGCTCTAAGATAGATATCAGTGCGGGCATTTTGTCTAACTGTTCCACAAGGTTATACTGCTTTAGGATAGATGGGGTGCCTTGTGGAGCTGCTTTTATGGTAATCTTGCCGTGACGTGTAACAACATTGCAGGTGGAGCTAGGATTTTTTATGGTAATAGTTGCAATTTGTTCACTGGCATCATACAGGTGATTCACAGTATAATTATATGTGGCTTGCGTATAACCAGTGGTATTTGTGTTTCTCCCTGAAGTGGAAGGACCCCTTTGATCTTGTGATGGAAGTGGATTTTTAAACATGGGATGATCATTGTTTGTTGTCTTTGGGTTATGTCCTTCGATTTCGATTTCACCTTGGTCAATAAGATCTTTCAATCTGTGACAATTTCTTGTCTTATGCCCTTTTCCCTGATGGAAATCGCAATGTTCAGTATCCCTCCACCATGAAGGTTTTACCTGGGGTTCATAATTTGATGTTTTGGGTAAGGTCACCAGATTTTGAAAAACTAACTGACGTAACATTGTTTCAATGGGTTCCCCTAAGGGAGTGTATGTTCCTTTTGGTTTAAAATTTTGTTGGCGTTGTCTGGGTTCCTCTTGAGGTACGTTGCATCCTTGATTTGGAGGAGCAACTGTGTTATTCTTGGGTGTGGGGTTTTGTCTTGCAAATCGAACCACAGGTTGTGTACTTTTGATAGTTCTTACATCCACAACCCCATCATTGACGTCATTTTTGTTTTTGTTCCAAAAGTTAGGCTTGTCACTATTGAAGCATGGGTCGGGGCCATCCTTTGGTTAATTATATATCTTGATAAACCCTTTTTTGATGAGAGCCCGTTCACATTTTAAACCTTTGTGACCATGTCATTGAAAGATTTTGTGTCTTTTATGTCTAGGTGAAATTCTATTTCGTCATTTAAGTTGGAAATAAATATTTCCACTAGTTCTTGTTCAGGTAACTGAAGAGAACGTCTGCTAGACATTTGATGCCATCATTGCAGAAAGACTGAAAATAGCTCACCTAGTTTTTGTTTAGTGTTACATAGATCAGCCATTGTGATATCACGTTCAATGTTGTGTGAGTAGTGTGTCAGGAACTTCTAGATGAGTTCTTCAAATGTCCTAATGCCACCTGGTAATCGAGAAAACCAAGATGTGGTTGTTCCTCCCAAGCTTTGGGGAAAAAGTCGCATTAGGTATGTGTTCTCATATGCCACTTCGAGGCAAGCTAAATGGATTTCTCTAACATGATCACGAGGATCTCCTTTTCCTCTATACTTTTCAAACTTGGGTATTTCAAACCCTCGTGGAAAAGGTGGCATATGAAGATTCCTGTCAAAGGGATAGGGACAAATGTCATTGAGTGAAAATTGATTATTTTTTACACCACTATGAAGTTGTTGGGTGATATTTTTGACTTGTTGCCGCAACATGTCTATTTTATTTGGAGGAGGAGGAGGTGGGGGATTACCTTGATGAAGGTTATATCTGATGTGATCTCAACCTCTTTCATCCTCATTACAACTTTGGCATTCTGATGTTTGTCTTAGTTGTGAAACATCAAAGTCAGAGGGTAGTTTAGCTCCCTCTTGAGAAAGCCTTAAAAAGTGAGCATCGACATTGCTCCTGAGTAATTCATCAAACAGTCGATTAAAGAGAGGGTTGTGTTGTGCCCTTTCTATTGCTGTAGAAGTAGGAGTACTTGGATTGTCATCATTTGTGTTTCATCCAAGGGCTTCTTGGAATTCATTGATATTTTCCTCCTCTTCCTCTTCAATTTCTTGTTGTCTAGACCTGGACCTGGAATGAGCCATTTTGTTTACAAGTTTTTGTTGAAGTTTGATGAAAATGATAATGAGTTGATGATGGAATGAAATATTGATGTTTGGTGAAGTGCTTTGCATATAGATCCCTAGCACTAAAGGTAGATGTTACCAAATTTCTTTCTTGAATTGCTTCTTGTGTTTGATTAACAAAGTTTTGATGTGATAAGGTTTAGAGAAGTCTGAGATGTATTACAGACTCAACTACCTAGTAATGAGAGGATGCACTCATAGACTAGTTTTAACCTGTGTAGAAATGCCTCTTAGGATGAGTTTATCCTAGATGTAGAGACACTCTAAAAGTGATGTGTTTGTGTTTGATTGAAGCAATATCGAAATAGAACTTCGGACAAAAACCTCTTGATGTTTTGAAAGTTGGAATGGATTGGTGATGTGTGAATATGGGAATGGATGAGATGTGAACTTCAATAGAAAATTTGTGTTACAAGAGGAACAAAATCTTCCTCTTCTTGTTCAGGGGTTGGCGATTCTACCCTAGCTGAGTTATATGTGATACAAATATCTGAAAAGAAGGCAGGATTGATCTTGCCTCCCTTGTTTTGATGATAACTTAAAGCTCTATATTGAGTAAAAGCTCTATGGTTTAATGAATCTTGATCAAACTCATTTGATTTCCCTTGAAGGTATAGACGCATGTGATGTAAGAAGGTTCTATGAGAGATAAATATTTGTCTATTAAGATAGAAGAATTTCCTCCTTCTGATAAAAGCCTTTTGAGCTCAATGGTCTTTTCTTCAAGTTGATGTGTTGATGAAGATTCTTCTTTCTCAAGATGTGAAGAATAGTCATATAGTTTGACACTTTTGTTGTTTGCTTTTTGTTTTTGATCTTTTATTTTTGAAATGTTTGCATTGGATGAATACTTGTTTTGATTTGGGTTTATGATGTTTCTTTGACAAGAAAACAAAGCAAGCACACAAACACAAGAATGTTGCCTCAAAAGGCACAAGTAAGTATGGGTCTAGATCAACCCAATCTTTTGAAATTTTTATATTAGGTGTTTTTCCAAAGCCTGAAGTCGGCTCAATTTGCACTGGTCTTGACTCAAAAATGAAAACACTTCAAACACTCCTTATCCCTAAGGTCAAATGGCCAATTGCGATAATTTCAGCCCACATCTTGATATTTCTTCAACTTTGGTACTACATACCTTATGAATCCCATCGTGGCAGGTAAGGATGTGATATACTAAGTCTTGCACGAGCATAACAAATAGATGATCCCTATGATGGGGGAGTCACCACTTTTATCGGGCTACAAGTAACCTTTCAAAAACCTATGTTTCTACTCAGGGAAATATGTATGGTGAGTATCTTGGGAGCAAAACCTTTTATGCTCTTGCACTGAATTTATCACAAATATCCTCAATCAATAGAACGGGTGGGTTACTACTTAAAGGTGTTTAGTAATTTTTGATGTTTTTGGACATAAGTTCATTCTGCAGTGACTCACTTAAGAGCCTTGTAACTTGTGGTGGGGCCCATTTGTCCTTTCGGCAAGTTACACTGTAGGAACAGCTATACCCAAGCCTACAACTTTTGCTCACACCTGATTTCTATAGTAGCTCAAAGGATTTACTGCATGAGGTTGTTCCCAAGAGTGATGTGTCTCTTGGCAAGCCTCTCTTAAAAAAATAAAATTTTGAGTGTTACTAACGCTTTTCTCTTGCACCTAGGACCACGAAATCCAAGGGAGAGGATAGTGTGTGTTAAAAGTAGGACCACTCGACAAACTCTTTTTGCACAAGTGTGCCAAACACAAAATACACTTGTTCGTTTTAACTTGTCATCGCAATGGTGATCTAACTATTTGGAGATGTTGCCCCAACATTCACGGTGTTCTTTTTATCCTTCAAAGGCAATGTGTTGAGTAAACTAGGAAAAAAAAAGAAATCCTGGTCAACTTAATGAAAAGTACGTTTTCCTAAAATAAATCATTTTGCAAAATGAGACAAGTTGATTGTTCTTTTTACTTGGACAAAATTGAAGTGTTGATTGTGAATTTCCTTAAGTTTGATGCAAGGAATGAGATTTGTTTGTTTTGTTTTAAGCACCAAATATAAGTGAATCCTAACTTGCGATGAAAGCAAATTTGTTTGTGAGTTTTAGAGCACCACAAATGAAGTGTTTTTTATTTTTAAGCACCAAATCAAAATTTTCAAGTTGCCTATCTTGCATGAAAAACAAAAATTTGGTTTGTAATTTTTTAAGCACCAAACAAAAATTTTGATTTTAAGTAACAAAAAGGGTTAGTTTAAAACCTGCACACGAAACGAAAAGTTAGTAAAATCCAAACATATGGTGGGCTTCCACAAGCCTAACAAAAATAATTTTATCGATTACAAGGCCTTTTTTACAACGTTCTATTACAATAGCACTACTTTGTGTGAAAACAGAAGCGCTACTTAACACAAACGTGCTAAAGTATAGACAAAAGGGCTAAAAAGGGATATTAATGTAGAAGGAGAAAAACGCTAATATAGAAACAAAAGCGCTAATAAAAAGACAAAACTGCTAAACTATAGATAGAAGCGCTAAACTTTGGATAATAGCGCTATTGTAGAAAGAAAAGTGCTAGAATACTAAATCACAATAGCACTAAAGCGCGAACAAAAGTATCGAAGCGTGACCTATGTGTCAAGCTAAACAGTCAAAAAGTTAGTTGTCAAAAAAAAATTGTTGTTGGATTCACATTAGGTTCACCAAATGATGCTCTGCAAAATGAACAATGTTAGACTAAAAACCTGTGATCATCTAACATACAAAAAATACAAGAAACAAAGATATATGTTAGTGTCAATCAACCAAAAACTAGTCTAAGCAGGCATATCAAAAGAGACACTACAAACATGATGAAATATTTAACTATGGAAGCAAATACAACAAGGCATCTCCAAATGCCTTCTAACATGCTCTTAGCTCCTTCTCCCTTGTTCCTCTCCTCTCCAAGTTCCAAATTAGTGTAGCTCTCAGTAGCTTTTTGCACTATGGATGCCTTATGAAGATTCAAGATTGAGATGATGATTAATATAAAATGTTATGCAAATGTGAACAAGAGCTAAAACAAGAGATTATCTAATTAGCTAGTGCTGATTTTAAAACAAAAGAGTGAATGTGATTGATTATCTAATGCTCTCTAAAAATGGCTATAATGTAAATGCATACAGGTTTTTTAGGATCTGGATTATGAAGAAATAGGCTCTATTTATAGGAAAAATGGAGCAATGGATGGTTGAGATTGAGTAATCTAAACAAGGGTCAGGATTGGATGATATTCAATCCATGTGAGGGCTTTCAACCCAATCCCAGGATGACAAGTGTCAACATGAGATGAGTTGAGAGGAGAGGGAATAAGAATTAAATGCTTGACATGACCTGAGAGTTAACTTGGGAGTTAAGGTCAAGGTTAGGTTGAGTGAATAAATTCATTATTCAAAGAATAATGCTTTTATCCAATGGATAAACTCTTGTGCAAAGGTTAAAGGGATAACCATGGTCAAAGCAATAAATGATTGAGAAGACACATGGGTCACATGAGGGTTGAGTTAGGGGTTAACCATGAATGGTCATGTAAGAGCCATTAGTGGTTTGAAAGACTTTAGAGGTTAGCTTGTTGAACACATAAAGCATTAAATGTTTTTCAAAGACTTTGGAGTCTTTGAGAAGTGACTTCAAGTTGCTTAGGAATATGACAATATTTAGGGGATGGATTAGGCTAATTAGAAAGGGGTTTAGAAGAATCTAGAAGGGGATTAGGATTGCAAGTGGGTTTGGTGGGTGAGGGAAAATAGGATTTTTATTAAAATAAAATTCATTTATTTCAACAAATAGGTGCAAGTTGCATTTTTAGGAGAATGCAAGTGGGGGGGAATTTAATGATTTAAATAAATGTTTTATTTAATTTATTTAAAAGAAAAAAGGGGGTTAAATTGAATAAATAGGATTTTTTCATTTAATTGATTGTGATTTTGGTTTAATGAACTAATTAAAATAAATTGAATAATTTATTTAATTAATAGGAGAATGTTTGAAGATGAATTAATTAAATATTAATTTAATTAACTGATGGCTAGTGGGTTTTTAATCAAATAAATAGCAAATATTCATTTAATTAAAATGGACAGATTTATGTGACTATAATTAGTAAGGCAGTGAGCCTTTCGAGGTTGTAGCCCTTATTGTAATTGAGCAGTGAGCTCTAGGCAGTGTACCTGAATGCATGTGCATTCTCCTTCATGTAATATTGTTTTTCTATTGGCCATAGTGGAATAATA
The DNA here is from genome assembly GCF_030272615.1 of Cryptomeria japonica. Lineage (NCBI taxonomy): Eukaryota > Viridiplantae > Streptophyta > Pinopsida > Cupressales > Cupressaceae > Cryptomeria > Cryptomeria japonica. The sequence continues at coordinate 531,330,736 of NC_081412.1, read as the reverse complement.
ATGTGGGTTCAAATCCTAATGTGGTTTTTTCCATTTGGGTTTCCACGTAAAAAAATCTTGGTGTTATGATTTTGTGGTTGGTTGTTTTGAGTTTTTGCATTTCAGCTTCATACTTATGCTTCTGGTGGTTTAAAGTTAAATCAAAACATTTGATAACTGGTAGAACATTGATTCACCCCCCCCCTCCCCCTCTCAGTGTTCCTTGATTCTAGCAATGTTGTCCTGAGGGGTCTTGTGATATCGTTACGGATCATATGGGGTCCTAAGGGGCCACACATGTATTAGAACACCATATGACTCCTATGGACACCATATGACCCTTTAGGGCATCATATTGTTCTAAGGGGTCATATGGTGTCCTAAGGGGTCATATTGTGTCATTAGGGGTCATATGGGGTCCTAAGGGGCCACACGTGTTCGAACATGTTTGGCCCTACCCCGAACCATCCTAGCATTTTAGTGATTTTCATGTTGGAACTATTATGGATATTTTATTTCTATGCATTATGGATATAGAACTTTATATGATCCCAGGATTGGATAACATTTCTATATTGATGCTTCATTTCTATGTATTATGGATATAGAATCTTATATGATTCTAGGATAGGATAACATTGAGATGGTGTATGTCATTTATTTGATTTGCAAGACTTTATTATGATGTTAGAAATATGATGCATATCTTATGAATGGATGAAATTTATGAGGATTATGATAATTGCTTATGTGGATTGCTTTGGATATATGGTGAATTGATTTGTATAATGTCAACTGTATGCAGAGTGATTGATTTGTATTCTTAATTATGTGTTTAATATTATATGAGGCTATTTGGGAATTACTGATGTGTAATTGAGATGAATAGGAAAATTATCCATGTGACCATGGAAACATTATGGAGAATCAAGCCTAGACCTATGTACGTTCGTAAAACCAGGGGTTGTCTATTTAGAGAGACAACACCCTGCATGTATCGTATTTTATTTGTAAACATAAATGTTTGCATGTGTGTTAAATTGTATTTATTAATTTGTTTAAATCCAACAAGAGACAATTTCCATGTGTAAATTAAGTAATGTATTTTATTGTGTCACTTGACACATGTGCTGAATAGTGTTTTGATTTTGACATGTCTCTTGGAGGGGAATTGTTTCAACCAAAGCCTTTTTCAAATATTTGAGTGTGGTCCCAAATTTGCCTTGGGTAGAGAGTCTTTGGAGTGGTCAACTCAGGTTTGACCCGTAGGTTAACTTCAAATGGGTTTCTAAGGGGTGAAATGGACTCCTAGGGTTAGTTTATGGGCTTTTCCAAAGGTCCATATGATATACCTATGGGTTAGGGGTATTTTTAAGCATGTAACCACTCCCATGTGACTGAATTGACCCTTCAAAAATTGCTTTTCCCAAGATGAGCGAAAATCCAACTTGGAAGGTTCCTCCTAGGTTAGATAACCTTCCTTTCTTGTGACAGTTTTTCTTCCCCACTTTCTCTTACCTTTTCAGTTTCCATTTTTAGTAACCTATAAGAGGTTGGGAAGACCAACCAATGTGAGCTCTCACTCTATCTAGGAGGTTGGGAAGAGTGAGAGTAGCCTTCTTAGGCAAGGGTTAGAGACTTAGGATGGTAATCACCCACTCTCCATCTTTGGAGACGAGTTCTTGAAGTTTTGAACAAGCTTAGGATAGGAATTTTTGGCTAAGTGTTGAAGAAAAGAAGTGTGGATTTGGGTTGCTCTTCTCCAAACTATCGCTTGTAAACCCTTGGCAGATTCAAAGTTAGTTCAACATTTTTCCTTGTATGTTACAATTTTGCTTTGAAAGATTGCTTGAATGTAGTTTGTTTTCTTCCTTTGTGTTTAATTTGTGAAGAAATATATGTGAGCTTTCACTTGTTTTGGTTATGCATTTTATTTGTGTTTTGGGAGTATCCAAGGCCAACTCACCCTTGGGAGGGTAGAGTGACCTTGGGGTGGAGGGTTATATGACAGCCTTAGAGTGAGAGGCTCTCTTTGGAAGAGAGTGACCTCAAGGGTTTGTTTATTTGTGACCCTTGTTGCATAGTTATTGTTTATGCATTTGGGGGTCATAAGGGGAGATATTATGGCTTGTATGCCTTCAGGGTCATAAGGATGTTGGGACAAGTTGGACTTGTGATGTGTTCTTGGTTGTCATGAGATGGCTTGTGTTCTACTATTTTTGCAGTTTCTCCTCAAGGAGCTTAGTCCACCTCCACCCATGTAAAAATCACATTTGGTGATGATGTTAAGCCTTGGGATGGGAATATGTTTGTTCTAAGTTTAACATGTTTGTTTTTGTATGCTTGAGTGTAACCCATCTAGGTCTTGGTTCTCCAAGCTCGGGGGTGGCTTCTAGTAAGCCTAGGTTGGGAGGTGAGCCCTCCATGGTCACAACCTTAAGATTTTGTAATGCAGGTTTGCTTGGAAAAGAAAAAAAAAAGAAAGCTAGGAGTTGCTACAATATTATTTATTTGAGTTGCAAAAGAATGATGTATTTATTTATTTAAGTCCTTGTTTATTAGAAATGAGAGGCTAGTTGGGTATTTCACCCATTTCTAAAGTTGACATATTGTATTAAAAGTATTCTTTTAATGAAATGCATTCTTTTATTAAGTTGATATTGCAAGAAAGAAATGAGAGTAAATAGAGAATAAATTTTCTATAGTTTGAGTTAAAATCTATCACATTTATTTCTTGAAAATAAAAAGGACATTATATCTCTTTAAGCATATTGGAGAAATAATGGAAATAAATGAAATAGAAGAGCATGGATGTTAGTAAGATAGAAATAAACATTTAGTCCTATTTATTTATTTCCAAATGCAAAGTATGGTTAAATAGATTTTAGTAAGAAAAATACTTTTGCATTTTAAATGATGATAATGTTTGTAAGTGATTTCTAGACTATTTTAATGCTGCTGTAATTTATTTATTTCTGTCATTTTTCCCTTTTATTATTGCAGAAAAAAAAATCTAGATTTAATAAACTACCTCTAAAGTTCACTATATGATTTAGAAAGAAAGCATTTAGTTAGATGTGTATTATTTCACCTTAATGTGTTTTAGAGATTATAGTTTTAAAAAAAAAATAGGGATCAAGATATCCAATAGATTTTTATAAAGAAATCTAGTTAGTTATATGCCTTGTATGTTTTAAAGAAAGGTATATACATCCTTAATTTGCTAAATAGATTGATGTTTGTTTTTATTGAGGAAATAAACTTTTTAAAATATTTATCATGTTGTTTTATCTAACTGTCATAATATTTTAATGTTGAATATTTAAATGTATTCATATTAAAAAAAGAGTACACACACACACACACATATATAAGTTAAAACTTTTTAATATACTTATCATGTTGTTTTATCTAACTGTCTTAATATTTTAATGTTGTATACATATGATAAAAAAAAGAAAAGAATATATATTTAAGGGCATATTGTTGTTACTATTTTAAAATAACACACAAAAAAACAAAACAAAAATTGCAAACCTTACCTTGAGGGTTCCACGGAGCCAAAGCTCCATGCGGGAGGCCCTCAACGGCCCAAGCCCCACAGAGGCGTTGGTGGTGCCACTGCAAGTCCCGACCCATAGGAGCGACCTTGGCCGCCACTGCAGACCGCGCCTCGCAGGGACGCCACGGCGCCACTGCGGGTGGCCCCGCCACCACCGCTGAACCCCCCCTCCTGCGTAATATAAAATGCCCCTACATTAAAATAAAACCCTCCCGCGGCCTCTCTCAAAAGCCCTGCACCATTTGAGCTCTGTGTGTTATGCCTCCGCCATACCCTGATGCATAACACGAAACCCTAAGTATTCATGAGTGAGTTTAGAAAGGAGGGTATGGTGGTGTTTTTATAAACATTTAGTTTAGGTTGGGTATGTTTATTTTTATGTTTAGAAATCTAAAAGGAGGGGGAAACCCTATTCAAATTTTGAATAGGGTATTCCCCATTTTCTTATTTTTGGTCTTATTAAGTTGTAGTTTTTTTTATCTATTAATTTTTAATATTGCTTACATATGTATTTATATATATATAAAAGTTATATACTTACATATGTGTTTAAAATTGTGTATGAGTAGTTTTAGTTAGGATTATTGATTTAATTTGAAATGGGTATATAGTTTTATTACTTCATTTATTTTAAATCAATTAGTTCTAGATTCTAATGTATATATGTTAGTCAATAAACATTTATAGATGTTTAAATTTAATTCTTTATTTGGAGTCTTAAATTTATTAAGAATTAATAAACGATTTTTGTGAGTTATTGTAGTCATAGGGGATTATTTTAGTCCACCTTTATTTTGGCTTTTTGAAAATAAATTTTATAGGGCAATTTTCATTATGAATTTACTGGGTCATTTAGTCAAAAATTTTAGGCACATTATATTTATTGTTCTATTGATTACTAAATTTTAATAATTCTAAGTGCTAGAATTAATTTAATTAATTCCTAGAGCAATTAAAAGATTATTTGAGATTAATAATATCTCTTGTCAATTTTGGTTAGAGATTGTTGTTTAAATTAATTTATTAATTAATCAAATAATAATGATTCTTTTGGAGAGTTATTTTCCGCATTTAGCTTATTCTCGCATGCTTGATTTAGATAATTAGTTTAACTATAGTAAATAACTCTTTTGATTTCCAGATTTTAAACATAGTTAAGACAAGACTTAATTTATTGCATGTTTATTGTTAGCACATTTAGTTTTATTAGGTTGTTTTAAAAAAATTGTTGTTTTGTTTTTGCCCAAAAGTTTGGGCATGACAGAACACCATATGACACCTTAGGATATGATATGACCCATTAGGACATCATATGGTCCTAAGGGGTCATATGGTGTCCTAAGGTGTCATATGGTGTCATTAGGGATCATATGGGGTCCTAAGGGGCCACAAGTGTGTTAGAACACCATATGACCCCTTAGGACACCATATGACCCCTTAAGACATCATATGGTGTCCTTAGGGGTCATATGTTATCCTAAGGGGTCATGTCATGTCTTGGGATGATAAAAGGGGTGATATGATGTTGTTAGGAGTCATATGGTGTCGTTAGGGGTCATATGATGTCCTAATGGGTGATATGGTGCCCTGAGGGGTCATATAGTGTCCTAAGGGGTCATATGGTGTCGTTAGGGATCATGTGGTGTCCATACATGTCATATGGTGTTGTTAGGGGTCATAGGGATCCTAAGGGGCCACACATGTGTTAGAATACCATATGACCCCTTAGGACGTTATATTATTGTAAGGGATCATGGTGTCCTAAAGGGTCATATGGTGTCCTAAGGGGTCATATGGTGTCTCTACTTACCCCTTAGGACACCATATGACCCCTTTTAACATCCTAGTACATGAAATTACCCCTTAAGACACCCTATGACCCCTTAGGACACCATATGACCATTTAGGACAATATGATGTCCTAAGGGGTCATATGGTGTTCTAACACATGTGTGGCCCCTTAGGACCCCATATGACCCCTAACGACACCATATGACCCCTTAGGACACAATACGACTCCTCAGGACACCATATAACCCCTTTTTAACATCCTAGTACATGACATGACCCCTTAGGACACCATATGACCCCTTAAAACACCATATGAACCCTTAGGACAATATGATAGCCTAAGGGGTCATATAGTGTTCTAACACATGTGTGGCCCCTTAGGACACCATATGACCCCTTAGGACACTATATGACCCCTAGGGACACCATTTGACCCCTCAGTACACTATATGACCCCTTAGGATACCATATGACCCCTTTTAACATCCAAGCCATGTCATGACCCCTTAGGACACTATATGACCCCTTGGGACACCATATGACCCTTTTTGACATCTGAGTATATGACATAACCCCTTAGGACACAATATGACCCCTTATGACAATATGATGTCCTAAGGGGTCATATAGTGTATAACGAGATCATATGGTGTTCTAACACATGTGTGGCCCCTTAGGACCCCATATGACCCCTAATGACACCATATGACCCCTCACGAAACCATATGAATCCTAACGACACCATATGATCCCTTAGGACACCATATAATGTCCTAAGGGGTCATATGGTGTTCTAACACATGTGTGGTCCCTTAGGACCCCATATGACCCCTAACAACACCATATGACCCCTTAGGACCATATGATTTACTAATGGGTCATATGGTGTCCTATGGGACCATATGGTGTTCTAACACATATATGGCCCCTTAGGACCCCATATGACCCTTTATGACACCATATGACCACGTAGGAAAATATGATGTCATAATGGGTGATATGGTGTCCTAAGGGGTCATATGGTGTTCTAACACATGTGTGGCCCCTTAGGACCCCATATGACCCCTAACAACACCATATGACCCCTTAGGACCATATCATTTACTGATGGGTCATATGGTGTCCTATGGGACCATATGGTGTTCTAACACATGTATGGCCCCTTAGGACCCCATATGACCCTTTATGACACCATATGACCGCTTAGGACAATATGATGTCCTAATGGGTGATATGGTGTCCTAAGGGGTCATATGGTGTTCTAACACATGTGTGGCCCCTTAGGACCCCATATGGTATTCAAAGAGAGGGAGGGTAGATAGAGACAAGTAGTTAGAGAGAAAGTGTGAAGAGGGAAGGAGAGAGGAAGGTAGAGAGAGAGAGAGAGAGAGAGAGAGACTTATGAATATGAATAGAGGTGGGGAGGAAGAGAGGTAGAGGTATGTGGAGAGAGGGAGAGGGGAGATAGGAAGTAAAGACAAAGAATGGGTGGGTGGGACAAAGAAAGGGAGACAGAGAGGGGGAGGTATGTAGAGAAGTAGAGGTAGAGAGGGAGAGGGGATGTATTTAGGGATACAAAGAGGATACACACATACACACACATACATATATATATATGTATGTATGTATGTATATATGTATACACATATATACATATATATATGTGTGTGTGTGTGTATGTATATATCTATCTACATATATGTATATATATATATACATAAATATATACATATATGTATATATATGTATATATTTAAATATATAAATATATGTATATATATATGTATATATATAAATATGTATACATATTTATATATATACATATATGTATATATTTATGTATAGATATATATAAATATATACATATACATATATGTATGTATGTATATATGTATGTATATATGTATGTGTATATGTATGTATATATGTATGTATATATGTATGTATGTATATGTACACACACACACACACACACACACACACACATATATATATATATTATCCTTAGTTGATTAATTTTATTTAGACTATTGTTACTAATGTTTTTAACTTGTAGTATTCTTTGCATTGGTTAAGTAGTTTTGTTGGGGTCTAAATAAAATTAATCAATTAAGGATAAATATATATGTGTGTGTGTGTGTGTGTGTGTGTGTCTATATATATATATATATATATATGTACACACACACACACACACACACACACACACACACACACACACACATATATATATATATATATGTACACATATATATATGTATATGTACATATATACATATACGTAGATATATATATATACCTATTATATGTATATACATACATACATATGTATATATATACATATACATACATATGTATGTATATATATATATATACACACACATATGTATATGTATATGTACATATATACATATATGTATATACATATTTTATATATATACATATTATATATGTATATATATGCACATATATATATATATGTGTGTGTGTGTGTGTGTGTGTGTGTGTGTGTACATATATGCATATATGTATGTATGTATGTATGTATGTAAGTACATACATACATACATACATACATACATACATACATACATACATATATACATACATACATACATATATATATATATATATATATATATATATATATATATATATATATATATATATATATATATATATATATATATATATATAATCCTTAGTTGATTAATTTTATTTAGACTATTGGTACTAATGTGTTTAACTTGTAGTATTCTTTGCATTGGTTAAGTAGTTTTGTTGGGGTCACTCATGCAAATTGATGCCCAACTATATATTTGACTATCAAATTGTTGTCTTGGTTAGCCATCTAATATTTTCTGAGTAGTGTCATCGGGTTCATTCCTGTAATTGTTAGACATGAAAAAATAGGGTTTATTCAAAAAGAATTTATTTTGAATAATATTAACATTGCAATATGGGAAGGTGTTGAATGGACTAGATCATATCTTAATTACAAAGCTTTACTTGTCAAAATTGATTTCGAAAAGGATTATGATACAATATATTAGTACCTTATTATTACCATTCTTTATATTCTTAGTTTTGCAGCAAAATATGGGTGAAAGTACAATAGTTTGTCCCATATTTGGCATTATTGAGCTACAATATTAACATTCAACAAATTATATCAATTAAACTAACCAAACTAGTGATTTATGTCATTTTATCTATAGATTCAATTTATAAATTGTTTAAAAAATATTAAATTATTTCTATCATTTTTGTTAGTTTTCAATCAAAAAGTTGTTAGTCCCTGCCTTATAAGGCAAGAGACTAATGTTTTCAAGTGCCATCAATTGCAATTAATTAATTGTAGGCAATTTTATGAAACCATATAAACTATAGTCTGGAGTTAACTTTTTATCACAAAGATTTTTAAATTAATTTTTCCATTATTTTCAACTTTTTGTGATTGGCAATGAACATTTTTCCTGGGGTTTTTTTAAAATTTAATTTAGAAAAAATAAAAACACCCGCGAATGAGGAAGAAAACTTTAAAAAGATTTTATTAAGGTTTATAGAACAAATGTAGGTATAGCAGCAATACTGTGTCTTAATATTTACATTAATAAGAATGCAGTGTCATTCGTACTGCCTTAATATTTACAATAATAAGAATGAACTGGCATTCTTAAAACTTGTACGTGCCTTGTTTGTGTTGCTACATTTTTAGGATTTTTCTACTGCTTGTACATTTTCGAGGGTTTGTTCAAGGTTTTGGAGCATTCTGGATTTTACTTTAAGTGAGTGTTGCCTACTGCTACAACTCTTCATCGATGCAAAGCAGAAATTTCTTCTCTACTATTTTTGGAAGGACACCCAAATTAAACAATTGTTTTTTTGGTCCTCTGGTCTAAATGTCATGTTGCATGTAGTTTTTGAAGCAAATAATGCCCTTTTTGCATTTTTTTTCCCTTTGTCAGGAGGAACATTTTAGCTTGTATTTTGAATTTGATTCAAGACGATGGGTGCATTATTATATAGGTTACAGTAAGTGTACGGTGGAATGTTTTTGCAGAAATTGATCATAGTTAATGATTTCATCAAGCGTAACAGCTTTGCCCCTAAGCTAAAATGAATGCAAACCAAGGAAAGAATTACAAAATAACCAAAAATTTAATATTTTTCTATAAGCATTATACTAATATACAGATTCTTTGAAAGAGAATAAATTGTTAATTAGCATTCCTACTATCAAAAACTAAATTTAAAGCAATAAATTTTGTATTGGATAACAAAAAGGAGCAGAGGAATGAACACGATAAGTGTGGAATATAAGGAAAAATCATACAACTTACTATATTACAAATTTACAGCCAGGCACCAAATCCTGCAAATATTTCATCCTTTTGCTAACCTTTTCTCCTCTGAGATGTACATGAAAACCTTTGAAGTCTTAGAAAAAGTTTACAAATCTCAATCGTTATATGTATGGTCATCATTCACAACACATATTTCAAGAAAATAGAATATTAAGAAAAGATGAAAAGTGGCAGGCATTCTAAAAATAAGAACAATACTTTTTCAGTTTTGCAGAAATTTGAAGTAAAAGATTGTCCACTGAGTCATGACAGTAGTGCAACTCCCACAATTTTCAGAAATGTTGTGGTAAACCATTGTAAATCTACAAACATGGGTTGTTACCCTTTTTTAAAACATGATAAGTTGGGGTAATATTTAGAAGCCTATGAATGAGCTTGTTTTGGACATGTTTGCGACGAAGGGAGCAAGGTTAGAAAAAATACATACCCTTTCAACTCATTTATGGTTGTCAGTAGACTAATACCATCTAGGTTGGATGTGAATGTAGTCATGTTTCTAATTCTCAGAAGCCTTTGAATTTTCCTTTAAAAACTTTAGTGTGGAATCTACTAAATTCTCACTATTACTATGCTTTGTTTCTCTAGCAGAAATAGAAAATTTCAAAATATTATAGATTTTTGTCTCTCCTCATCAAAATATAATGATATTTATGCTACAAGTGCTAATTACTCTAAAGAGTTCTCTAGCTTCAACTGCCTTGATAGATATGTTTGTAACATGTGGTGGTAAAGAAAGGTATATGCACTATTTGACAAAACACCTCAAAGAAATATGGTCTAATTGGGCTGGAATAGTTGTAGGACATACACAAAAATCTTTGACATAATACAATTTGAACAAGAAAATTATTGCACAAAACTCATAAAAACATCTAGCACTGAATTTTTAGCCACAAAAGTACCTTAAAGATTCTTGGTGTATGGTGTTGAAGTCTCAAACTTAAGGAGTATAGTGTGTCATCAAGATCTAAATCAAAGACCAATCAAATAAAAATTAGCTTGAGAAATAAGGGCATATTGGACATAGAATCAAATTAGCTATTAATTTGAAAAAATTAAGGACATTTGTTAGGTGCTATATTTGTAACTGCCCTGCTAGTGCTAGACTTATATGTAAATGTGATAGCATGGACAAGGCACATGATCTTGTAGACAAAATGCCTCAATGAAGTATTCAGCTCAATTTCGGCTTGAAATCTCATCAATTATCATCAATTAGGGAAAACTAAAATGCAAAATGTGGAAAAAATCCAGCAACACTTGCCCTTGCCATGTCATTGCATGTTGTCCAACTACATGCAAATAGAAAAACCCCAAAAATGAAAGATAAAAAAATGTATTTTGGAGAATGAATTATTTTCCAAAGACAATGAAGAATGTCCCTCATATTCCCCTACAACTCTATTTATGTCACGAACTTCCATAACTATTACAAGTATTGTAATCTTATAGCAACCTGCCAACAACCTTCTATACAATTTATGATAGTTGACTCTTAGCTCCACTCTTTGATTCTTCCCCATCATCTTGTGTGCTAATTTAAAATATCGAAAAAACCTTGTAGGATTCTCAATTTCTTGAAATTAACCTTGCTAGGACTGTTTTTGGGTTCCAAAGAAAAATTACTTTAGACATTATAGTTCACGAGCATAATTTAAGAACCATGTAGATATGAAATGCAATTCGCTATAAGGAAATCTGCCAAAACAAATCCATTTGCTCAGAAACAAAGTTTTCAAAAGCCATAAAAAATAAGGATTTAACTATAATAAAATGCATATATTTATAAAATTTGCTAGTGAAGAAGTAGCTTTTGGATCTTTTCTAAAGTGATGGTGGAGATGCTTCAAGTATTGAAACAATGTTCAAACATTTCAGACACTATTATATAAATATTTTAAAATGTATGATTGATGAATTTACATTAATAAATGCAGGATGAAGCTCTTCTTATCAATTGAATACTTAAGTTAAAATGGGACATTGAAATTCTTAGTTAAACTATCAGCTTTTGTTTTAGATCCAGTGATTTTTTATTATTATTATTACTTTCAGAAAAATCTCTATAGAAAGTATGCAAACATTATTTTCCATATCAAAATTAATTCACATACATTTATAGATATGGAAAATTTAATAAAAAATTAAGAGCAATGGTAAACTATAATAGTTTTGTGCTTGTTGAGAAAACCCCTAATTTTGTTGTTTGAGATACTCTAATAATACAAAAATGGTATGATGGTTAGGCCACTATATGATAGTACAAGCAAATAAAACAAAATTTGAGAAAACTTACTGTGGATGTGTTTCTTATCTTCTTTCTCAATGTATAAGTATTTGAGGTTGAGGCGTCCATTCTTAACGATATGATAGAATGTTTGTTTATAAACTCAAATATATTATGAATAGAAAGAAATTGTTGCACCTTTTCTTTAATGTTTTCCCCATTTCTTTTGCAGGTTCTTTCTCTTAACAACCTGGATTCTGATGGGATTAACACAATTTGCATAAAAGTCCAAGATCTTACAAATAAATGTGAGTTCAAGAGGTTTGTTTATGAAGGTTTTTTTTTTTCCTTGTTTTGATTTGTATCACATTGATCACAATTACACATATTTTCTTTTGTTATGAAATTTCAAATTTCATCGCATATATTTTACTCTAAATATTATGGCATCTACGATCATAGTAACATGTTACCATAATATTATTCTTGAATGGTTATATAGTTGTGTTGGTCTAAGTTATATATCTAATAAACAATGCATTTAATATCTTAGAAATCCTAGCATGATACAAATTCCATAAGCACATTTCCCATATAATCCTCATACACGTGTTTGTGAATATGTATTTTTTAGTCTCTCATTTAAAGTTATCAACGCTTTTACTGTATGTGGATGCAATTCAAATTGTAGGTCTGAAACCCATTAAATTTATCATAACCAATCAAACACAGAGTGATAAAACTTAGAAACATAGGCTTATCCAATTTAACTGATTCATAATACTAAATTTATACCAACAAAACTGAACATGATTACATGCTTCTAATAGGCCTTCAATCATATTTGAACATATAATAAAGAATAAATATAAATGAACTACAAGAGTTAAAATATCGAATATGGTGTCTTCATCCACACCCTGTTATCTACACTAGTGCATAATTTTTACCAAGAGAAAATAGTGGACTATTCCTGCATATGCTAAACCTATAGCTGTAATATCCATTAAGATCAATGGCATTGGGAAGGGGTAGCTCAACAGATTAAAGATCTAAAACCCATGATAAGCCCATTATCGTCGATAAAAAGTCCAATGCTAATAAAGATAATTTTGATGCTTAATAGAAGTGGAAGCCACTAAGTGTAGTAGGAGCATGAACACATCAAGGAATTTTGAAAATGCAAAGTTCTAATTCATCTATCAAATTTTTTATCCATAAATCATTAATGAAAATTTGTGCATGGGGTCTTCTTATTGAATTTTATGCACAAGTTTTTGTGAAGGTTGTGGTGATTAGAAGTGGCACTTGTTACTGCAACATCTTTATCAACATGTAAATTTTACTTCAAGTTAAATGCCTAGAATTACATGGGTGGCTACAAGAAGTTGAGTCCCACTTTTGGGCAAAAAGTGGAACTGTTTTCTCTGTTTTTCAATTTGTTTGTCGATTGATGTCAAAATTTGATGCACTTAGAGATTGAATCTCAAAAAAAATCAATAATAGAAAATGTAGTGCTCGGAGTCTAATTTTCAAATATGTAATTTATTTTAATACCCACATGGTAGAAATCACTTTTTAGTAGGCATGTTTAAAAACTGGTTTTTCAATATGCATGTTTCAGGACCATACCACACGTGTACAACCACCCTTTTTTGATGCAAATAAATGAATTTTTGCATATCCTTCTGGGAAACAATACCTAAGACACCAAATATTGATGAGAATATTTTTTCTTATTTTTTTATTGAATATTTTTTTTTATTACTTTTTAACTGTCAATAAAGTATATTTTCAAAACATCAGGTGTACGGCCACCATAATTTGATGAAATTTTCATATTTTTCAATTATTTATTTTTTAATATTCAAAAGAATTGTATTTAGCTTGATGTCATATAATTTATTTTTCTAAAAACCTAAAAACAAAAAAGTTATTTAATTTTTACTGAACCTCGGTATTTTAGGTTTAAGTACCACTTTTGATTAATAAATAATACAAAAATAGTAAAAACGATCTTATCACTATGAAATTTACATTTTTGAAATCAGAACATTGAGAACTCTAATGGGTTTTCATTTCGTCAAAAAATTAAATCAGGAAGGCCCTCAAAAAATTAGGCCAAGGTAGAAATTTGATGTTGTTTTACCTTAGCTATTTTTTTGGAGTTCCAAGCATAGGCTTGGTGGGACCAAGACTATCACGAAGCAAAAAACAAGGCTAAGGGTTGTTTCCTGCCCCTAATTTTAAAAAATGGGTGCATGTTTCGCTTTGTATCGTTGAAAGTGAAACGTGCACCCATTTTTAAAAACAGGCACCCAATTCTAAAAACGGGAACCCGATTCTAAAATGGGCACCCATTTCTGAAAAGATCTGTTGGGCCAGAATCTGGCCCACAAGCACAAATCCCAATGATTGAATGATTTTTCAATCATTGCTTGACAGCTACAATCTGCAAAGAGAATGTTTTGATTAATCATTCTCGTTTCTTGTCTTATTATTGATTTGGTAAGGAGATCGATTTGAATTCAAAATTTGGTGCAGCCATGGGATCAAATCAATGCAGGAAGAGGCAAAGGAAGGTTCTGACAGCTAAGGAGATTGCAGAAAATAGGGAGAAGGAGGAAATACATCAATGAGATAGAAGAGCAAGAATGAGACAAGGAGCTTCAAGTTCCACAATCGTTTCAAAAGAGGAGAACATCAGCGAGACCATAAATGTTGACGAAGGAAACACAATAGAACCATTTAATTAAGGTGCATCTTCTAATCCATTATTGGATACATGTATGTCTTCATAGCCCTATGTTTTTTCTCATGAAGAAATTGGTGATTTAGTAGAAGAAGTTTACTTATTAAATCAAATGCCAATTGAAAATCAAACCCCAAATGAAATTAGAACTCAAGTTGAAACTGAAATTGAAATCCAAATTGAAGCCCCAAATGAAACTAGATCTCAACTTGAAACTAAAATTGAAACCGAAATTGAAACTCCAAATGAAATTGAAAATCCACCTACAACTGAAACCAATAATGTGGATGTAGACATGTAAACACCAATTGAAAATGAAACATGTTTGAATGATAGTCAAACGAATGAAAATTTTGAAATTAAAAGTGATGTACTAGACAATCTTCTTGGCTTGGTTTCATGGAGACAGATTAGGACACATGCAAATAGATTGTTTAGACATTTTTTATATAATAAGAAATTTGGGTTTCAATGTCAATTAATGGTACAACTAATTAAAATGACTAAAATGCGAAAAGTGATGAAGAAGTTAGGTTTTTATGTCAAACCCAAGAAGAAGGATGAGTCTTTAAAACAAGTTGTATCGATTGTTGCTAGTGCCTTTGATACAATCAGAAATAAAAGTCGTTCTAAAGATAAAAATGTGGCACGACGGGCAATAACAACATCTTTAGTAAGCCAAACAACTTCTAATAAAATAATGATGAGTAACATAAGTGGGTATCTTAATATTCATCATAAAACTTTGTCAGGAGTTATAAAAAGAAGAGTTAACTTTGAAAGTGATCCGACAAACAATTTGTGAACTTTTAGTGGTAGACTACCAAGGTCTGATATGAAATTTACTGGTGAAGTCAAAACTTTGATCGAAAAATTCTGGCATAATAATACTAGAGTATCACCTAATGCTAAAGATGTTCTTAAATTAAGAGTTGGGTCAAAATTCGTGATCCATATCCAAAACACATATTGGACATGACTCAAACTGAATTGTACAAAAAAAAATTGGATGATAAGGTTTTGACTATTAGCATATGTCAAAGGTATTTTGAAAAGTGTAAACCTTGGTATGTTTGAATTAACAAGGAAAGAGTCACATGTTGCAAAACTCGTGTTCAATTTCGCTACCATTATGATGTATTTTGATATATACGTGTTACCATGCATAGTAATGGAATGTTGCAATAATGTGGTATAAATATACCACCTAAAACTATAAAGGAGTTTATATCAAGTTTGTTTTGCAACCCACCAAATGAGAAAAATGTTATTTTCAATGCATGTGTTTCCGATGTATGTGATATATGTGGCAATCTTGCATTGTTGGATGAATGTTTGCATGAAAATATTTCAATTGATTTTAGACAACAATTAGTTGATGTTAAAATATTTAAAACTGTTGAGTATCCAGTGAAGGATGGAAAGGTTGGAAGACGTTGTGATCTAATCACTGAAAAAGTTAGTGTTCATGCATTTATGAATGAATTTAAGAGTAAGATCGTACCTAAATATGTTAAACACTCTCAAAATGCTAGATGGCTCGATGGTCAATTTCGAATATGTAAGGATACATTTCATGTTGGTAGTAGACTTTCGATCGTTGACTTTGCAAAGAACTACATGCTTGCACCACAATATGAGGTCCAATCACAATACTACAATTCAGTGCAAGTATCGATTTTTGTCCATATTGTCTATAGGCATGCACTAGATAGTACATAAGAGGATTGTAAAATTTTGAGAGAGTACCATTTCTATATGAGTGATAATAAATTACACTCATTTGAGTTTGTCCAATATTGCTTCAAGACCTCTTTTGAGAATTTGAGGGAGAGAGAAATTCAGATGACACAACATCTAATATGGTCAGATAATTGCACAGGGCAATTCAAGAATGCTAGAATATTTTACTGGTTGAGTAGGATTCATAAGCAAACTAATATCGAACACATGGAGTTTTTTTTAGGTTGGACACGGGAAAGGAGAACATGATGGTTTCGTTGCATGTGTTAAGAGAGCCCTTTGCAGAGAGCAACTCAAATTCGAGGAAAAGGCTAAATTTAAAAATGCAAGTGCAATTGTGGATTGGTGTAGTGCAACTTTATCCACGGGATCAAAAGTCAGAACTCTACGATTAAACATTTCTTCTGGCTAGTTAAAGAGGAGAATATCCTTCCAAGATATGATTGTGATACAATCAATGGGTCATCTAGATGGCATTCATTTAAGAGTTCTAATTCTAACACTTGGACTATGTGGACTAGAGAGCTTGCATGTTTTTGTCAATTTTGTGTTGTAGGTGAATGGGAAGAATGCGAGAATACGGAATGGGTCGAAGAATGGCAACAAAAATCCTTAACACCTAGTGAGACACAATATCAAGATGTTAGAAGAAATGAAGACCCAGATCATGCATTTGCATCAAAAGAATATGATCATGTTTCAGACCTCATACAACCTGGTAATTTAATTCAATTTCTTGTTTATAACTTTAAATTATATATTTTTATGTATTGTCATATAATTTATGATTGTATTTGAATTATAAATTCTAATAGTTTTTATTTCTACATGTACTTAAATTTGTTTTCTAGGACATGTGTATGTTGTTGTTGCGCCTGAGGATAATGATGAGCAGGTTGAGTATTGGCTAGCTAGATGTGTAGAACTTAAGAAAAAGTTGATATGTCATCAAGTAGATGATGATGGTTTTCAGTATCCAGTTAGGTCTGTTGTGGTAGTTGGTACATGGCTATGCAAATACTTAACAAGAAGGAATGGCTTACCAGCTTATGAAGACTACCAATCAGAAAAGAAGATTATACACTATACTCATTTGGTGGTGGCAACAAACATCAAATTAGAAAGATACAAAGGTAGACCTACTAATAAGGTATTGTGGACACTTTCAATAGAAGAGCGTGAGGAAATCATAGATGCATTGCAGAAGAGAGAGGATGCAGATGGTACATTAGGTTGAATCAAATTTATATGCATGTAAGTTTTTTTAATTGTGTGAACTCTTTTATATTTAATTATGATAAAAAAAAAATCTTTGTCCCTTTAACATTGTATTTGTCTACATTTGATACAATTTTGGTTTCATAAACAACATTGTATTAGTTATCTTCTTCTTAATGTTATTTTGTGCACATTGTAATTGTGTTACAATCATTCTAATTTTTTATTGTGTTACATTGTATTTTTCTAGTTTTGATACAATTTTGGTTTCATAATAATTTAATGTTATTTTGTGCACATTGTAATTGTGTTACAATCATTCTATTTTTTTATGATATATTTATTTTATCGTAATCTCTTCATAGATTAATTGTAAGTTCTTGATTTTATTATTATTTTAAGAATAGGATGTTATTGTAAATTGGGATAATTATTTTATTGAATTATAAACTATTGCACTATAAGATGATCAATCACAATGTTAAAATATATAGTCACAAATAGATCATATATAATCACTAGAGGGCACCAAATCACATAACAATTGATCATATATAATCACATAACAAGACCTGATATCATAATAGCAAGGAAATGACATAATAAAAAGTCCTATATATAATCACATAACAAGTCCTGAAAAAATAATAACAAGGAAATGACATATTAACAAGTCCAAATAACATAATAACAAGTCCTAGGATAACATAACAAATGTCATCATAAAAATTCCATAATACAATAACATGACATGATCTAAAATATATAAGCTAAGAACTCTCATGCATCTCATCTGCAGTCCTCTTCACTCCACGTGAAGGTGGCTGAGATGAATCATCCTATTGTATGTGGTCTTGAGATGCACCATCTTGTGTGTGTGCAGTATCAGTGTCTTCACCCTCCTGTACATTATTAAAAGATTTTACATGAGAAGAAGTTACTTGCATAATTCACTTATAAAGTAATTAAATACTGAAAAATTAAAATAAAATCTAGCTGCATAGTATAAACAAATTAGAAATTATTTTTCTAATCATCACCGCAAATGACAATGTTGATGGTTGCATCTGGCTCAATCTCGTAGCCATACCAATACTGGTAGTGGTATCGACCTGAACAACATATATAAAGCATGAATCAAACTTGTATATACATAAATTATAAAGTATATATATAGACTACAAGTTTATCGCAGAAAAGCATACATATGGTGTGTCATGTGCAGCCAAAGTAATTGATGGGTGAAGCGTACATGTGATGCACCATCAAACAATCCAGAAGCCTATAATTGAAAAAAATAACGAACATGAATCAAAGTTGTACATAAACTAGTAAGCATATAAAAACTTCAAATTAATGGATGAAAAATATAATAGTGGTATATGAGGTTGAGCCTCAACGGTCGACGGGTCACGTGAAGAACTAGCCACCTCGGTGCTACACGAAGCACCCTACAAAATTGAAAAAATATATCATACACATCATTACATTAAAAAATTTATTGTTTATTTTAAATGTACATATTAGTACAATGTATCTAGATGAAAGTGCATACCGTAAATGGGGCACCGACATCTCTAGGTATCGAGGTAACATGATGTCAGTCCCTCAATGACGTGGTATGATCTATCCTCTGTTCAGAAAAATTGACTCATGTTATGGTTCATATTTGTATATATAAGGAATTTAATATTGCACTGTAAATTATATAAATAAATTTGTACCTCTCTAGGTTGATCATCGTCTGCGCACAAGAGATCAACATATGAAGAGATGGCATCAGCATGTGCAACCTCCTCGGCACCATCATAACCACCATGGGCAGCATCAGCATCATCAAAATCACCATCTCCTCCATGGGAAACCTCACTCTATGGACCCGTACATACATTCCCGCAGCTCGTGCAAACATGTACTAAGTTGAGGGCAGCCCTCACCTCGCGCAACTATTGTACCAAATTGCCCGACAAGGCACTCAATGAACCAAGAGTAGAATCCACTGCTCGATGATGGGCAGGTGCTGGAACAACCTGTGCAGGAAGAGGAACCAAGGGATCATCGCGCACATGGTTTCTAACTATGTCGCTCAATTTGGCCCCTGGCCTATCCTGGGGCATGCCTCTCTCGACCCCTTGAAATGATCTAATGTCAAGGTATTTGGGTTTTCTACCCAATTCAAATTCGGCCCGTATTTTTTTCAAAAAATATATGGGCACCTCATGATTGGAGTGTGGCAGATAGTCAAAGACCATCCACCACCACTCCCAAAAGTCTAGCTATGTCAGGGTGCCTACACCATCGAATAGAGATTTGTGGCTTCTTTGGATCTAACTCTTCACCCATATTAGGGTTCACAAAATACTGTTTCAAATTCATTTTTGTTATTTTCAATTCATTGACTTGTTTATATGATAGGCCATCAGCGTAAAAAGCACACAATCCCTCCCTCCAACTACAATAGCTATCCAACTCACTATCTAAAGCCTATACAGACTTAACAATCCCTTGCATACTATCTGCAAGGCATAACAGTTGTGGAGGAGGATGAGGCTCACGTCTAATGGTGTGGATATCCCTAATTAGATAATCAACATTCCTCCTAATGCTATGCCTCAACTGATTGAGTGGAGGTGGAGGTGGAGGTGGAGGTGGCGCTAGACCTAATAGCTCATCTATCTCAAACTCATCCATTATGTGAACATAATCTGCATATATATACAAACATAAAAATTTACAATTACTATTTAATTTACATTTCACCTTCCAAAAAAACATAATTAAATACAATTTACCAACTTAAATATAAAAAAAGGAAACTCACATAGATCTATATTAGTAATAGGTGGGTCTATTTTAATAATAAGCATCATTTAAGAAATATTATCCACTTAAATCAAAGTATAAGAAATATTCTACAAAATAAAACATCATAATGCCTAGGCAACTCAAACAATACTTTTTTACCTGTTTTTCTTAATATATATCATTTTTTAATAATTTTATATAAATCATTTTTAAAAATAAACATGAATTTGATTTAACATAAGGAACATGAATTTGATAAATTAATTTGATTTAAGATAGATCAATATTATATTAGAAACATGAATTTGATTTAACATCTAAAGATGCATTAGTATAATTTCATCAAAATTATAAAAATAATCATGAGACAGAGAGAGAATAGATAATAAGAGAGAGAGAGAGAGAGTAGAAAATAAGAGAGAGAGAGTAGGTAATATGAGAGAGAGAGAGAGAATAAATAATGAGAGAGAATAGATAATAAGAGAGAGAGAGTAGATAATGTGAGAGAGAGAGAGATAATAGTGAGGAAAGCATATTGAGACTAAGTCAAAGAGGCCAAGCTACAAGAACTAAGGGGCCACAAGAGTCTCATCTACAATCTCTTCACCAAGTCCTCTGATGGTGTTCACAGTTTCATCAAATCTGTGGAGATAGTCTGCAACATTTTCATCATCTTTCATCTTGATGCTTTCAAGTTGTCACCTTATTTCTTGTAGCTTGGCCTCTTTGACTTTTGAATCTCCTTCAAACAACCTCTGCAATTTATCCCAAGTCTCCTTTACAAGTTCATGTGCATTGTTTATGATTTCACTTTTTACTTCACGGCTACTAGGCAGCTGAAGCTAAAACACTTACAACCAATGTAATTGCATGGTAAAAGCCCATTTCCAACATTCCCTAAACCAATTCTACACTAATATTTTGTGTAGGGTAAGGGTCCTCATCTAAGCATAAAGGATAGAGAAATTTTTTCATGTTTTAGCTTCAGCCGCCTAGTAGCCGTGAAGTAAAAAGTGGAACCTCCCGCCCCCCCTTTCTCTAGAGGATAATAACCTCATTATGGCCCCTATATCTGAGGAGGAAGTAAAGAGTGATGTTTTTGCTATGGGTGCCTTCAAAGCCCCCCAAATCTGAAAAAATCCCTAGTTGCAAGACCAACATCAGAGCCCACCACATCCCAGAATACAACGGTCTTGACTTCCTCCTTAGATATAAGGGCCATAATGAGGTTATTATCCTCTAGAGAAAGGCATGGTGGGAGGTTCCACTTTTTACTTCATGGCTACTAGGCGGCTGAAGCTAAAACATGACGAAATTTCTCTATCCTTTATGATTAGATGAACACCCTTACCCTACACAAAGTATTAGTGTAGTATTGGCTTAGGGAATGTTGGAAATGGGGTTTTACCCTACAATTACATTGGTTGCAAGTGTTTTAGCTTCAGCTGCCTAGTAGCCATGAAGTAAAAAGTGGACACATAAACAATGCACATGAACTTGCAAATGAGACTTGGGATAAATTGCAGAGGTTGTTTGAAGGAGATGAAAAAGTCAAAGAGGCCAAGCTGAAAGAAATAAGGGGCCAACTTGAAAACATCAAGATGAAAGATGATGAAAAGGTTGCAGACTATCTCCACAGATTTGATGAAACTATGAACACCATCAGAGGACTTGCTGAAGAGATTGCAGATGAGACTCTTTTGGCCCCTTAGTTCTTGCAGCTTTGCCTCTTTGACTTGGTTTCATTACAACTCAATCTTAATAAAAATTGACACATATCAAAAACCCATATAGATTGTTGACATCGATGACAATATAATGCTAACAAGAGAATACTATTTGGATGAAGAGTTGAAGACAACCCTTAAAGATCTAACTGAATGTAGATGTACCAGTTAGTGGGGAGAATAATCACAAACACATTCACACATAAAGGGACATCCCATAAAGCAGACGTACCGGCTAGAGGATTTGATAGAGAATATCTCTTCTGATTGTTTGTGAGGGCAGCATACTAAGACTAAGTCAAAGAGGCCAAGCTACAAGAACTAAGGGGCCACAAGAGTCTCATCCGCAATCTCTTCACCAAGTCCTCTGATGGTGTTCACAGTTTCATCAAATCTGTGGAGATAGTCTGCAACCTTTTCATCATCTTTCATCTTGATGCTTTCAAGTTGGCCCTTAGTTCTTATAGCTTGGCCTCTTTGACTTTTGCATCTCCTTCAAACAACCTTTGCAATTTATCCCAAGTCTCATTTGCAAGTTCATGTGCATTGTTTATGTTTCCACTTTTTACTTCACAGCTACTAGGTGACTGAAGCTAAAACACTTGCAACCAATGTAATTACAGGGTAAAACACCATTTCCAACATTCCCTAAGCCAATGCTACACTAATATTTTGTGTAGGGTAAGGGTGTTCATCTAAGCATAAAGGATAAGGAAGTTTCGTCATGTTTTAGCTTCAGCCGCCTAGTAGCCATGAAGTAAAAAGTGGAACCTCCCGCCCCCCTTTCTCTAGAGGATAATAACCTCATTATGGCCCCTATATCTGAGGAGGAAGTCAAGACTGTTGTTTTTGCTATGGGTTCCTTCAAAGCCTCCCAGATCTGAAAAAATCCCTAGTTGCAAGAACAACATCAGGGCCCACCACATCCCAGAAATCTTAGAAAAAAGTCGAGGGGAAACTGCCCTGATGTTGCATATGAGAGAGAGAAAGGGAGAGAGAGAGAGAGAGAGAGAGAGAGAGAGTAGATAATGAGAGAGAGAGAGAGAGAGTGGGTAATATGAGAGAGAGAGAGTAGGTAATATGAGAGAGAGAAAGAGAGAGAATAGATGATGAGAGAGAGAATAGATGATGTGAGAGAGAGAGAGAGAATAGATGATGTGAGAGAGAGAATAGATGATGTGAGAGAGAGAATACATAATGAGAGAGAGAGAATAGATAATAAGAGAGAGAGAGAGAGAGAATAGATAATATGAGAGAGAGAGAGAATAAATAATGAGAGAGAGAGAGAGAGAATAGATAATAAGAGAGAGAGAGAGAGTAGGTAATATGAGAGAGAGAGAGAGTAGGTAACTTGGTGAAGAGATTGCAGATGAGACTCTTGTGGCCCCTTAGTTCTTGCAGCTTGGCCTCTTTGACTTAGTTCTTGCAGATGAGACTATCTCCATAGATTTGATAAAACTGTGAACACCATCAGAGGACTTGGTGAAGAGATTGCAGATGAGACTCTTGTGGCCCCTTAGTTCTTCCAGCTTGGCCTCTTTGACTTAGTCTCAGTATGCTGCCTTGATGTTGCATATGAGAGAGAGAATAGATAATAAGAGAGAGAGAGAGAGTAGATAATGAGAGAGAGAGAGAGAGATAATAGATAATAAGAGAGAGAGAGAGAGTAGGTAATATGAGAGAGAGAGAGAATAGATGATGAGAGAGAGAGAGAGAATAGATGATGAGAGAGAGAGAGAGAATAAATAATAAGAGAGAAAGAATAGATAATGAGAGAGAAAGAATAGATAATAAGAGAGAGAGAATAGATGATGATAGAGAATAAATAATGAGAGAGAGAGAATAGATAATATGAGAGAGAGAATAAATAATGAGAGAGAGAGAATAGATAATAAATAATGAGAGAGAGAATAGATAATAAGAGAGAGAGAGAGTAGGTAATATATCAAGATAGTAGGTAATATGAGAGAGAGAGAGAATAAATAATGAGAGAGAGAATAGATAATAAGAGAGAGAGAGAGTAGATAATGAGATAGAGAGAGATAATAGATAATAAGAGAGAGAGAGAGAGTAGGTAATATGTGAGAGAGAGAGAGAGAATAAATGATGTGAGAGAGAGAGTGGGTAATATGAGAGAGAGAGAGAGAATAGATAATAAGAGTGAGAGAGAGCGAGAGTATGTAATGAGAGAGAGTAGGTAATATGAGAGAGAGAGAGAGAGAGAATAGATAATAAGTGAGAGAGAGAGAGAGAGTAGGTAATATGAGAGAGAGAATAGATAATAAGAGAGAGAGAGAGAGTATGTAATGAGAGAGAGTAGGTAATATGAGAGAGAGAGAAGGTAAGGAATCTTATGGTATTAAAGGTCCTACTAAGGGGTAGTTAGGTATCTTAAGGGGTCTTGGGTATCTTAAAAGGTTGTAAGTTATACTAAGGTGTCCTAGGATATCATTTTAACTTCTAACTATACATGTTTAATATTTATACATAACATTGGAAACATATAGAATGTAACATTTCAACACATGATCAATTTAAAGTTCAATTTAAACATAAATTAAACATCTAACTTTTACAAAAGAAACTTATAATTAAATACAACATTTACAAATATAAATTTAAACATTCAAACTTTTACGCACGATTAAAATAGAGAGAGAGAGAGAGTAGGTAATTTGAGATACAACGAGTTAGAGAGAGAATAGATAATGAGAGATAGAGAGTAGGTAATGATAGAGAGAGGATAATGAAAGAGAGAGAGGGTAACGTGTGTGTGAGAGAGAGAGAGAGGGGTAATGTGTGTGTTTGTGACATAGAGAGAGGGAGAGAGAAGGGGGTAATGTGTGTGTGTGAGAGAGAGAGGGTAATGAGATATTGAGAGAGAGAGAGAGAGAGAGAGAGCGTAATGATAGAGAGGGTAACGTGTACATGTGTGAGACAGAGAGAGGGGGGTTTATTGTCGATTTTCATCTAGGGTTTATTGTTCGTTAATTTTTTAGGGTTTGTTGTTTGTTTATTTTCTAGGGTTTTTTGTTTGTTTTTTTTCTATCTAGGGTTTATTGTTCACTTTTCTATCCAGGGTTTATTGTCTATTTGTTGTGTCTAATGTTTATTGTTCATTTACGTTTTTGTTTTTTTTGTTTTTTTCCTATGGTTTTAAGTTTTTACTATTTTTTACTTTTCATGCTTTTTGCAATATTTAAAAACTAAAAACTATTTTAAATATGAAATTAAATTAAATAAAAAACATTTTTCAAACTTTAAAACACTACAATTAAAAAATAACAAATTAATTTTTATGAAAAATATTTAAAATATATATACATACATACATATATATATATATGTATATATACATACATATATATATATATATATATATGTATGTATATATACATATATATATATATATGTATGTATGTATGTATGTATGTATGTATCCATACATACATACATACATACGTACCTGCATACATACATACATACATACATACATACATACATACATACATACATACATAAATATATATATATATATATATATATATATATATATATATATATATATAACTACGTACCTAGAAGGAGGTAAAAAAATGGTCTGGGGGGGTCAGTTGGGATGAAAAAAATGGGTACCTGTGCTCCTCTAAAAAATTTACCCATTTTTGAAGCAGTGAAAATGATGGAAAATGGTTTTTAAAAAATAAATAAATACATTCAAAAAACGGGCACCCGTGTTTTGCAAATCAAGCACCCGATTTGTAAAAAGCAGGTGCCCGTTTAGCTTTGGGCACCCGAACAAAAATGGGAGCACGTTTCCAAAAAACATGTGCCCGTTTTTGAACGCTTACAAATCGGGCACGCGTTTCTATCAGGCTCTTTTCCCAACCCGTGGACTTCCTCAATATTGGGACCCAACTTTGTGCATTTACCCACATATTCCACAAATTTTCAACATGAAATTTTTAAAAATTTAAATATGTCTCAATTATGGAAATATTTGATTAAGATGGATTTTAAGAAATATTACTAATTGCAAGGGATGTTTTAGAGTATCAAATCTACCTATAACATAAAATAATATGCATAGTCTCCCTCCCAAATGCAATAAGCATGCCGAAACAATATGGAGTTTGAGTTGATTTATGTGACAGATTGTTTGTAGAATCAATGTTGGACAATTGTCTTGCATCTTTGTATGTTTATAGAGTTTAATTTTTCAAACGGACTTGATACAGTCTGTTTAATTTCTTAGACTCTATATAGATGGAAAGAGGTTCACATCTAAAAAATTAGATAGCATCAACATGTTGACCAGAGAGAAGGTATAATCATTTAATACAAATATGTAAATGGAATTGTCATTCCCTTGCTCCTTTAGTTTAATTTAAATTTACTTGAGTTTTAGTTCTTCTTGCAAGTTGCAATACATGCATTGTCCTAGAATATATACAAAAGAGTGGGTAGAACCTTGGAAACTTGTAGAAAGTTGTTAATGACAAGGTGGTGTAATTTTTTGTCATCTTTGGCATGTTGGTGGAGCTTCCCATACATGTAAAAAATTATTGATATGGTTTAATAGTGAAACGGTTTAAACATTGTAATATTTGTTGTCCAATACTATATCTTTCTAGAATTTACCATTTATTAAATTCTCATCAATTTGGTATTTAATCAGTTGTCTTTTGATCTCTTGAGCCTAATATAATTTGTGCTTAAGAGAATGCTTTTTAAGTTTTTATTGCCCTTAAAGTCAAAAATTTTGACACTACAACCATTCCACACCTAATCATTAGGTTGTTCCTCTCACACATCTAAAATAGATACACAAGTCAACTTTAACAATATTTTATGTGCATAATTATTGGCAGTCAGTATCATTGCACAAAGATTGATAACATGGAAAAACAAAAAATGATGGCAGATTGACTAAAGAATGCAAACTTGGATAATATTGTTGTTCTGCTCAATGCTACTACCGATGGAGTTCTCTTCACATCATCATTAGGTGTGTAACAAAACAAAGCTCTTGTCTTAGTCTAAATGAAGTTAATATTTTTTCGTGCCCTACGATATAATATATTCACAAAGTTATGTATTATTTATTTATTATCATTACTTATTCAGAGAATAGAATAGGATGTTACTATATTCCCTTATTTATAATATTTTGACATGTACCTCTATATTATTATTAGTTTGGCAGGTATTTTAATCTGAATGTTGAAGCTAAGTTACTGAGAAGAGGCAAAAATGGATTAGAACTCTCTTCAAGTAACAAAGTTCTTTTTGTGGTGTCATACAAAATATAACATATAATGTCATGCATTAGTTCATTATGCTTGTTAATGAATATGCAGATTTATAGTTTCAACTAGTAACACAATGCTAATATTACATGGTCTATGAAATTATAATGGCCTCTTGAAAATTTGTTCATAGCACTATTAATACCAAGACCAATCATATCCATCAGAGAAGATGAGTAGTCTACATTCATTGCATTTCCCAAGTCAAATAGCAAAAATTGCATCAAAAAAAGCATTTCAAGACCATGTTGTTAGAAGTCTGCATTCATGCATTGCTTCTTACTACATATACCTCCTATTTTCCCACAACGATCAAATCATATTAATGACAGAATACCACATATTTATGTGTAAACAGTAGCATTACTTGCCCCCAATAGCGTTGCTTGTCCACATTACTGCTCAAAGGAAATAGTAGTGTTGCTTGCCCCCATTATTGCTCAAAGAAAACTGAACACCCATCTGGATGAACAAAAGCCAAAACCATGTATGTTTTAGTTATACAAAATTCCAACAGTCTATTTATTCATGTTTATGGCTCAGCAAGATCATAATTATTGATGTGGATTGGTTTATTTTCATTAGATCTTGTAAGAGATTTAGCAACAATTGATCCTAAGCACATAAATGGATCTCTTGACCACCAAGATAATAACATGAATGTCCTTCAACAACATGTTGCTTTCTTTGATAAGAATAAGGATGGGATTGTCTATCCTATTGATACTTACAAATTTCCCATCTTCTCTTCCTTCATTTTTTATATACTAGAATTAATTTATTGATATTTAATTTGTATTTAACAAGATTTTTTTGTTGGCTTGATGATGATTGTAATGGATGACTTCATGTGTTGTCATTGATGGCACATGTATACACACACATATGTTCACATTGTCATAGTAATCTTAGTTAAGACAAACCGGTATTACTCCTAAATCTTTGTATTGTGAAACCGGTATTATATGTATAGTTAAGTTTAAATGGTTTAGAGGGTCTAACTAGTATATGTGGACAAACAGTATATACAGGAATAGCTTGACACCAGCATGGAGATTCAGCAGAGATCATCAAAGAAGCAAATGGAGGACAATTAATCTATGAGTTGGAAAAGGTTAACTCTTAATCGGTATCGGTGTTTCAACCGGTTTCACTGATTGTGTGATGAATTATCACCGGTCATGATGAGGTATCCCTAACCGATAGATTTGGAAGCAATCTGTGATGAGTCATATTAGATTGTTCAGATACACTGCACCTAGGAAATTGTGATATGATTCCTGAGCCAACATGAAATCTAATGTCTATATAATGACATTGTGATGAACTATATTTTTCATGATGCGAGATAGAAGTGTTAAGTTGTTGAAGGCGTTACAGAGTATGTCAGTGATGCAATTTTGAGTGAGCATAAGAGGATCTATTCAAGTAAGTTGTGCTACTTCTAGATCACACCACCTATTATTTTCTAATCACTACAATAGTCAAATCTCCTAACCGGTTAAGCTCTAACAAGCTTCATTGTACAAATCCTCTAACAAGGTGATCCATTAATTTGGGTTTAAAATCCTCTATTGAGGTTACTCCTAACAGGGTACTACCTTTAACAGGGTATAGCTTCTAACAAAGCTTTGGGATCTTTAACAGGATTCACTCCTAGCAGAGCACTTTTGTAGACCTTAACCAATCAGTTACCTATTACTGTAGATAGTTAACTTATGAGTCCCATCTCACCGTGGTTTTTCCCAGTTGGTTTTTCCATGTATAAACACTTGTGTTATGGTAAATGTTTTACTTGTTGTAGATGCTTTAATATCATTTTGGATTTCATGCATAGTATTAAGTAAACTAGTTAAGTATCTTTATCGGTTTGTGTTTAAAGAGGTATTGTTTTTACTATCACTGATTCACCGCCCCCCCCCCCCCCTCTCAGTGCTTTATAAGTCTATCAATTGGTATCAAAGCCAAACTTACTTAGGGATTAATCACTTGTAAGGAAACCCTAAAGCTGCCATGGGGGATATGATTTATTTAGAGATGGCTAGAGTGCTTGATGCTACCAAGGAAGAGATGGAAACCCTATGGGTCATATTTAAAGCTTCACAAGTCAAAAAGAGAGATCTAACTAAACAACTATTGGAGATATCTGATAATAGTTTTTTAGATGAGGCTAACATTGATGCATTAGCTAAAGAAGTTGAAAAACTAAAAGGTGAAAAGATAAATCTGAGAAGAGAGTTAGAAGCCCTAACCATCTGCATGAGCCAAGAGCTTGAAGTAAGAAGGGCAGCTGAAGACCTAAACAAAGAAAGAGATCATGAGATTGCTAAGATCAAACAAGAGAATGCAACTTTGCATGAGCATTGGCATGAAGAGAAGGAAGAGGAGGCTTTGCAGCTAGATCTAGAAATAGCAACATCTCTAAGAGAGACTCTGACAAAACATAATGAAGATATTGCCAGAGAGCTCACTGAGGCTAATGGAAAGCTAGAAAATTTCAATAAGAGTTATTCTATGCTGGATGAGAAAATCCAATCTCAGAGGATGAAAGGTGACACATCTAGACTAGGTTTTAATACATCTAAGAAAGGAGAATCTTTTGATACAAAGAGAAACATTCACAAAGATAAAACTGCTCCTAAGGCTAACAAGCCTACCTGTAAGAAATCTTTTTAACTCATTTTCTTTATCTATCACAAACCTGGACATACTACAAATATGTGGAGAAGCAGACCTAATGAGAATACAAGCTATAATGTAAATGCTAGGAATGTATCTAGGAGATTTGAAGGTCATTGTTTTACATGAAACATGTATGGACATAGACCAATTGAATGCAGATATGGAGCAAACAATCTAGCACCTCATATGAATCCAAGACCTAATGGTGACTGAAGGAGAACCTATGACAACCGAGGAAACATGAACTGGCAGAAACCCTATGTCAACCGGTTTAGTCCATTTGAAATGGAAAGGTAACTAATGTTATTTGCACCATTTGTAACAATTATGGTCATGTGGTTATGAATTGCAAAAGGAGAACTGGAAGAGGTAATGCAGGACCTTGGAGATCATCTGGAATGGCTTTCTATCATTGTCACAAACTGGGACACATGGAAAAGTTCTATAGAACTAGGAAGAACAAATTGGTTAACCACTCTGAAGATCAGAAAGGTAATTAGAAGGTCAATATTGAAGAAACCAGACAGGAGATGAACAAAATATGGAAAAAGAAGAGTGAGGACAAGCCTGCAGAAGAATCTATCCCTTCACCTAGTGTGGAGAATTCTGAACTGGAGAACTAAGCTTTTCAAACAGGCCTAAGGGGAGCATAGCGGTAAATCGACTTCCGGACCCCTTGAAGAATGTGTGGTAAGAGAGTTTGCATTTTGAGTTGTTTTGTGAGAATTCTTGATATCATTGTCTATCAGGTTTTCAAAAGATTGTCAACTAGTTATATACCTGTCAATACTGGAAGTATTGTTAAGCAATATATTAGGTTTTGTTACCCTATCGGTTGAGAAATTAATGCAATGGGTAAAGTTTATAAAAGCGAGTTTTACTATGTTAATTTTACCCTAATTACATTCGAAAGAGAGTTCTTGAGCACCTGCAGAGCAAAAAAGAGAATTGCTAGCTGATTGTAGATGGATTTGTGTTGTGGATTGAAAGATTGAAGCGGATTCAAAGATTAGTGAAGGTGAAATGGGTGTACATTCAAGAGATCAACTGGAAACCTTGCCAATGAAGAGGAATTGAGGTATTCTTTTGATAATCTCTCTCAAATCAAGTTTATCCAGAATGGCATCATCGTCTAAGCAAGTAGAGAGACTTATGATCATTGTTGAACCTATGGAGTCTATGGAAATAGACAAAATAGTGTCATATAATGCTTTATCTCAAGTTCCTGATGGTATTATGATAAAAGGTGATTTATCCAGTTACATTGACTATAAAATTGAGGATTTAGGATCATTATCAATTTATTCTCAACTGAAATCCTTGTGTGATAAAAGCAAAAAAATCAAACCCGAGTACAATAGGGTTTATGAAAAGGGTTTTCACAATGCGGCGTATTTTCTTGAAGATTTTGAAGACGAACATGTTAGGATAATTCTTAGTCATGTGCATGGTGAAAATATGTATCTTGAAAGGTCACACACAATCACAAAGGAAGAAATCCATGTAGTGACTAGTTTTTGGCAAACCGGTGAAGTTCCAAAGTTGAGGAAAATTTCAAAAGAAATTGTGGTAACACTAACTCAAACTACCTCTGATGGTCGTGTGTTTTCAGTTAACAACATTAAGGACCCAGCAGTTAGACTTGCTATTATGGTCATTGGGTACAGGATATTTTATTCCAATGGAATGAATAGTGTGCCATTTGCAGTTGTGCATGTAGCTTACAGAATGATTGCTGAAAATGCAGATTATGACTTATGCGAGGCTATAAGGAGTCAATTGATGTTGAACCTGCAATAAATTAAGAAAGACAACAGTCAAAAGTTCAAGTTTGGTCAATTATTTATTGGTCTATTCTTTTATTTTTAGAATTTCCTACTGGTAATCGGTGACATTCAATGGTCAAAGGACCTACCGGTAACTACTCAAATCAAGAACAACAGTAAGGTTGTAAATAACACATTCTTTGTTGTAATGAATAGATATTTTAATGAATTCCAAAAGAATATGAGCATGAGGGTGAGGCTACCTGAAGATGCAGTGAAACACTTTGCAAAAGACATATGTTTCATAGTCACCATAGACTTTTGTCTTATGGAGGTCGTAGAACCCAGGGAGGATGAAATGAGATATGAAGTCAATTATGACTTATTAATCAGATATACCAACAACCTTTTGGCATCTCCTAAGGATAAGAAGAAGAAAAGACTGGGAACATGCGAGGAAAGAAATGCACCTACTAAACCCAATTCTACAAGAAAGTTGAGCAAGCACCTCCAGCAACCACTAGTACAAGGGTGACAAGAAGTGTTCAAGTAAAAAAGGAATATGCATTCAAAGTATATGCTAAGAAGTAGACTACAATGAAGAAGAGAGACAGACAACTTATTCTTCAAGTAGATTCTAAGGATACCAACGTTGAAGAGGAACCAAAGAAAATGAAAGCAACTGGTAAGAAAGACAAACCAATAGGAGACACCTCACAGTAGGGTATTCCTATTAATGCCTTATCTTACAAACCTATGACTTCTTTTGAGAGAATTGTAAAAACATTAGGGAGGAATAGGTTTGATAATGTGAAAGAATGTTTTGATTCATTTGATGATGATCAGAAGCAACAAATTGTTCAAAAGGTAATCAACTACTTATGTCAATACAATCGATTGCCTCAAGATCTTAAAAATGATATTTCTGATTCTTTGTATTCTATTCTTGCAAATAAGTGGAAAGTGGTTGTTGAACAAGATCAAGAAATAATTGATAGTATTTTCATTCAATATTTTCCCAAATTGTCTAGAGATGAATTATTAGCATTGCTTGATAAATTCAAAGGACATTTTCATTCTAAGGCAAGAAGATTGATGTAATGAATGGAAAGGTGCAATCTTTGAAAGTTAAAACTCATCAGATAGATAGAAATATTCAAAGGATGCATGAGTAGATGAAGTCTCATAAAACTAATCAAATAGAGACTAGAGCTCAACTGGAGTTAGATGAAGAAGAAATTATTGCACCAAATATTGTCTATCCTATTAAGCATAAGGATGAAACTACTTCTCTACCGGTTATCTTTGTAGATGATATTCAGGACACGATTGATTTATCTGGTAATATCATTAAACTAGTTATGCAACCATTACAACAACCAGTCATTATTGTTACACAAGAAGTAGTTGAAGCACCAGTAATTCAACCTCCACCGGAAAAATAACACCAAGTGGAAAATCAATTGCCACCGGTTACAACAGTTACTCGAGAGAAACAAACAAAGGCAGAAAAAGAGAAAGATAAACCTGAGAAAGAGGTTGAAGTGAAGGAACCTAAATAGAAAAAGGAGGAAGAGAAAGAGAAAACAGAGGAGAAGATAGTAGATGAAAAGGAAAAAGCAATTTTTAAGAAGCAAATTGATGATGAGGATGACTCAATAGGCATCAAAGGGCCTATAGATGTAGATAATATGAGTGCATATGAACTCATGGAGATTGCTACAGTGATGCAATCTAGATCGCAGAAGAAAAGACTAAAAGAGCAGAGGAAGGAAGCATAAACTATTCAAACTATCGTTGAGATTATGTCAAGTCTTCTACCGGAGATAGACATTAGAAATTTGTCAACTCCTATCAGCAAGCTTGGCCAATTGGTTGTTGATGCATCTGACCAACTGAATCTCATTGAAAAAGCTACCGGACTTTAGCTGAGAAGAATTATAGAAAGAAGAGAGGAGAGCAAATAATGAAAGATATTGATATAGGGAAGATTGCTTTATCCCTAAATAAAGATCTTTTGAGGACTTTTATTGAAACAAGAGGAATGATACTAGCCTATACATCTAACGTTTCATTTTTCTACACTGATTTGATTAAGAGGCGAGAAGAGACAGAACAGGAGCTGGAAAGGATATGTATTGCCTACATACCTTTACAGGATTTAGCCTTAGCATTTGGCAAATTAGTTGATGATTTGCAAAATCGGTTAGATGTCTATGATTATGAATAGGCTAAGAGACTTCGATCCTTGAAAGAGATAAAGAACCAGTTGAGACGCAAAGTGGACATCTTACAACGGGCATACAGGGATGTAGAAGCAGTTTTGGGAACTCCAGAAATGAGCACAATGGATGCGATGGAACAATTCGCTGCATAGGTTATGACAACCATTGAGATCACTCAAACCTTATTGGAAACATGGGAAAATTATTTTTCTCAGATGAAGATCACTTTCAATGACATTTTCTTGAAAATTGCAATGAACACTCCTTGATAAAGACTCTTACATTTTTGTATATGTAATTTTTTGATGCAAATTTTGCTATAATATATATGTGTTTTACTTTTCAATTTGGCATTGTTGTCAAAGAGCGAGTAGAAATATGTATGTGTTGTAAAATTTTGTATGTATTGTTAAGGGATAGTAGAAATATGTTTGTACAGTTTTTTTTTGTAAGCACACTTAGTTGTAAAGTTGTAAATTTTCTAAGTGTTGCCATCAATGCCAAAGGGGGAGATTGTTGGCTTGATGATGATTGTAATGGATGACTTCATGCGTTGTCATTGATGGCACATGTATACACACACATATGTTCACATTGTCATAGTCATCTTAGTTAAGACAAACCGGTATTACTCCTAAATATTTATATTGCAAAACCTGTATTATATGTATAGTTAAGTTTAGACTATTTAGAGGGTGTCTAACCGTTATATGTAGACAACCAGTATATACAGGAATGGCTTGACACCAGCATGGAGATTCAGTGGAGATCGTCAAAGAAGCAAATGAAGGACAATCGATCTATGAGTTGGAAGAGGTTAACTCTTAACCGGTATCAGTGTTTCAACCAGTTTCACTGATTGTGTGATGAGTTATCATCAGTCGTGATGAGGTATCCCTAACCGACAGATTTGGTGGAAATCGGTGATGAGTTATGTTAGATTGTCTAGATACACTGCACCTAGGAAATTGTGATATGATTCATGAGCTGACATGAAATCTAATGTCTATATAATGACATTATGATGAACTATATTTTTCATGATGCAAGATAGAAGTGTTAAGTTGTTGAAGGTGTTGCAGAGTATGTCGATGATGAAGTTTTGAGTGAGAAGAAGAGGATCTATTCAAGCAATTTGTGCTACTTCTAGATCACACCACCTATTGTTTTCTAATCACTACAACAGTAAAATCCTCTAACCGGGTAAGCTCTAAAAAGCGTCATTGTACAAATCCTCTGTTGGCATATGTGCAAGAGTATGATGACATGATGATATTGTATGTTTTAATTGATGTCAATATGCTGAGAAGTGAACCGGTATATTGAAGTTAAGCAACTGGCAAAGAGAACCGGTATGGTGGTGTAAACTGGTATATGTGCAATAAGTGAAGTGGTATGCTTGTCCAAGTGAACCGGTATGATGTTGTGAACTGGAACCGATATGTCAGAATGAGAACCGGTACATGGAATGTGGTAGGACTACAGGTTGGTAGTCTTAGCTTCAGGGTTTCCGGTTGAAGTGTTCCAAGCCCGATGACATTGTGTGATGAGTTAACATTGTAATGGAGATTAGATCATGTTGCCACATCTATCTCATGCACGTGAAGGATCTTGCATGAAGGAGATTGATCCTATCTACCTCGGGAATGTCTGAAATCTTTGCAAATGATGGAGAACGCGTGATGGGTTATTGCCTCCATGAAGCAGTGAAGAACGAATGATGGAGAATATCTTGAGTTTTGTTCAAGACCATTGTATTCAAATGCAAAGTGCTCAATGGTCAGGATTGAACCGATCAATTGCTTAACCTAAGTGTTTAGGGTTTAGGGTTTATGATGCCGACCTATCTATGTTCTATAAGGTCGATGTTGTGTTTCATGTTGAGGTTGTTGGCAAATGTTGTGTGTGTATCTAAGTGCAGAGATACGTGATTCTTGCCAGACCAGATAAGAGGATTGATACTTGCATAGTGTGTGTGCAGAAGGAAGGAACTAAAGTGGATCTGCATTGGCATTGAGTGCTATTACCAGATCATTGTAATACCTGTTGATCTATAACTACTTCAAAAGTTGGAAAATTGCTTAACCAGGTAGCTTTAACTAGCTTGCTGTAAATCCTTTAACAGGGTGACTCAAAGCCATTGAGTTCATAAAAACCTTTAACAAGGTAACCTCTAACAAGGTTTAACTCTTAACTAGGTATTCTAGCCATCCCTTAACCAGGTGATCCCTAACAGGATCGGTTCCTAACAGAACCTGTTGTAACAATCTTTAACCGGACTAGGCTTCTAACAGAGCGAACTTCTAAAGAGTTCAAAGTAGCTTGTGGGTATTCATCCCCACCATGGTTTTTCCCAGTTGGGTTTCCACATGAAAAATATGTGTGTCATATATGATGTCTTTTTCATGTGATTCTTTGTTGTTTTCTGTCAAGTGGCGAATCATGTTGATCTAGCAAGTTATTATATTTCTGATGATAGATTATCTGTTTATGCATAAGGACAAAGTGGAAATGAGGGAGTAGGTTGTGTGGAAAGCTAAGAATATTGACCGGTTCATGTCTTTCACAATTGCACTATGTTTAACCGGTAGTAGTCTGGTTTGGATCGGTGTTAGGGATTGCCAGTAGTTTACAGTCTGCAATGAAACTGGTTCTGTAGAAGTTTTGTGCCTGTACTGATTCACCCCCCCTCCCCTCACAGTATCAGTTTATTACTTACCGTTCATCATTGAATTATCAATTGGTATTAGAGCATCCTCCAGGTCCTTTGTGTTGTAAGCTTAACCACTTGAGGGAAAGATCTTATTCTAATGATGAAGAGGGAAGGTCCAAAGTTCAATAGAGATAACTTTTAAATATGGAAGGACAGAATAAAGATATACATCAGAAGCATGGGTGCTAAACATTGGAGCTATGTTAAGAACGTTTATGTTATCCCTACTAGTACTCTCACCGATGACCAAAAGAGAGAGATTTAGGAGAATGGCAAGTCATGGAAGCCCTAATCAGTAGCCTATCTGACATTGAGTTTATTGATGTCCAGGATAAAGACAATCCCAAAGAAGTATGGGATACTCTTGAGAATATCTATGGCGGTGATGAGCATGTAAAACAAGCTAAGGAAGAAAGCCTTAGAGGGAAGTTTGAAGACATGTGGATGGTTGAAGGTGAGACCATTCAACAATATGGAATAAGAATCAAAACTATTGTTGGAGATATCAAAAGTGCAGGTGGTAAAATGGAAGATTCCACTGTTGTTAGCAAAGTTTTGAGATCCCTATTACCGGTCTATACAATAAGGGTTTTTGCTATTCAGGAGTTGAGATCAATAGAAAAGACTAAGGTATCCCTATACTTCATCATCGCAAAGTTAACAACCTGTGAGCTAAATAGTTTTGATGGCAGTGTTTAGAAGACTGAATCAGCTTTTAGAGCATCTGCTGCACCATCCAGAAAAGGAAAAGAAGCAAGCACCAACGGTGAACTAAGACAGAGCAGAGAAATGGATGATGAGGAGATTCTGATGGAATTTGAAGCTCTTCTTGCCAAGAGACTTCCTAAGGGAACCAGCAAATACAGAGGTAAGCTTCCTTTGAAATGCTTCTCTTGTAACTGGATAGGACACATCACTATAAATTGTCCTAATGGTGATAGCAAGGACAAACTGGAAAGGTTCAAGAAATTCAAAGGAGGAAACCGGAGAAATGGTTTTGTAGCAGTTGATGAAGGTGTCATAGATGAGGAATCAGAAAATGAAGAAAATGAAGATATTGTGTTTGATGCAGTCAAGGAGGATGTGTCAGACAAGAAGGCTCTTGTCTCCCACTTTGATAATTCCAATGAGTGGATTATTGACAGTGGTTGCTCTCACCATATGACTGGTGACCAGAGCAAGTTTATATCCCTGAAAGAGTATGATGGTGGTGTGGTTCATTTTGGTAATGATGCACCATGTATGGTCAAAGGTAGAGGGTCCATCTCTCTAAATGGAAAGAGCAGTGCTGACAATGTGTATTGGGTGGAAGGTCTTAGACACAATCTATTGAGTGTTTCCCAGCTAAATGACAGTGGACTCACTCTGGAATTCAAAAATGGATTCTGCAAAATCAAAGGAAAGAATGGTGAACTGATGGCCACCGGTATGTAGACCAAAGGTAACTTATTTCAGCTGAATGCAAATATAAGTACATTTCTTATGGCTAAGCTTTATGATAGTTGGATATGGCATAGGAGACTCTACCATGTAAGCTTTGATAACATTGTGAAGGCCAGTAAAACCAAGGCAGTTAGAGGATTACCTATGCTGAGCAAACCAAAAAATCCTTTGTGCAGAGAGTGTCAACTGGGAAAATGTCTTCCTCAACCTTCAAAGGTAAATCTTTCACTGCTAACAATTTACTTGATCTTGTGTATACTAATTTGTGTGGTCCTATGAAGACTAGGAGTGTGCAGGGAGATAGGTATTTTATGATTCTTACAGATGATTTCTCAAGAATGATGTGGGTCACATTCTTGAAGGACAAATCTAAAGCCTTTGGAAAGTTCAAAGCTTTCAAAGCACTGGTAGAAAAGCAAAGTGGTAGAAGAATTAAATGCCTTAGAACTGATCAAGGAGGGGAATTCACTTCTGGTGAATTCAACAAATATTGTGAAGAGAATGGCATCAAGAGGAAATTGTTAGCCCCTTGGACTCCATAGTAGAATGGCCTAGCAGAGAGAAACAACCGGACTGTGGTTGAAGCAGCTAGAACTATGTTGATCCAAGGAAGGCTCGCTCACACCTTTTGGAGAGAAGCGGTGAGCACTGCAGTCTACACAATGGACCAGGTACTCATCAAAAAGGGAAAGGATAAGACTCCTTATGAGTATTGGACCGGTAAGACACCAGTGGTAAGCTACTTCAGAGTGTTTGGTAGTAAATGTTATATCAAGAGGAGTGAACATCAGAGCAAGTTTGATGCTAAATGTGATGAGGGAATATTCCTAGGGTATTCCACTAAGAGCAAAGCTCTCAAATGTTTCAACAATAGGACTCAGAGAATTGTTGAAAGCATCAATGTTAGGGTTGATGAAAACTTTGAGAAATTAGACTAAACTGGTAGTGAGCATGTAGGAGATGAACGGGTAGTAACCTTTTGGGAATTGGTTGCAAATCTGCCCAGTACCAGCAACTGTGCTCCTACACCGGTAGATGCTGATGAAGAT
This sequence comes from Cryptomeria japonica, assembly GCF_030272615.1. Lineage (NCBI taxonomy): Eukaryota > Viridiplantae > Streptophyta > Pinopsida > Cupressales > Cupressaceae > Cryptomeria > Cryptomeria japonica. The sequence goes on along the minus strand of NC_081412.1, from coordinate 531,291,378 downwards.
GAGGATGATGAAGAAAAGCAAGAGGAAGTTGTTAAGAATATACCTAGGTATGTCAAACTCAATCATGATCCAAAGCAGATCATAGGAGACAAAGATGCAGGAATTCTTACAAGAAGAAAGGTCAGAGAAAGCTCATGTATGATCTCTGAATTTGAGCCTAAATCATTCAAAGAGGCACATAAAGATGAAGATTGGATCAAGGCAATAGAATAAGAACAAAGAGGTTGTATTGGAACATGTTTCCAGTAAGGAGCAGTTAGCAGATATATTCACCAAGCCTCTACCAAAGGCTTCATTTGCCTATTTGAGAGGTGAATTAGGGGTGTTGTCCCTTCAAGAGGTGAACTAAAAGTATGTGCTCAACATCAGTCAGGTATTGCAATGTCCAATCTTTTTCAGGATTGATGTATTGAAGGATGCTACTCCTCAGGGGGAGCAACATAGTGGAACAAGGAAGCTTGTGCCTCCACTTTGGCATTGTTGTCAAAGGGGGAGAAGATGTGAAGCAGGGAAGATATCTGCAGCAATAGGGAGAAGATGTGATGTTGAGTGATATCTTTTTGTATTGCCATCAATGCCAAAGGGGGAGATTGTTGGCATATGTGGAAGAGTATGATGATATGATGATATTGTATGTTGTCATTGATGTCAATATGCTGAGAAGTGAACCGGTATATTGAAGTTAAGCAACTGGCAAAGAGAACTGGTATGGTGGTGTAAACCGGTATATGTGCAATAAGTGAAGCGGTATGCTTGTCCAAGTGAACCAATATGATGTTGTGAACTGGAACCAGTATGTCAGAATGAGAACCAGTACATGGAATGTGGTAGGACTACCGGTTGGTAGTCTTAGCTTCAAGGTTTTCGGTTGAAGTGTTCCAAGCCCAATGACATTATGTGATGAGTTAGCATTGTAATGGAGATCAGATCGTGTTGCCACGTCAGTTTCGTGCACATGAAGGATCTTGCATGAAGGAGATTGATCCTATCTACCTCGAGAATGTGCAAAGTCTTTGCAAATGGTGGAGAACGCGTGATGGTTTATCGCCTCCATGAAGCGGTAAAGAATGAACGATGGAGAATGTCTTGAGATCTATTCAAGACTGTTGTATTCAAATGCAAAGTGCTCAATGGTTAGGATTGAATCGATCAATTGTTTAACCTAAGTGTTTAGGGTTTAGGGTTTATGATGCCGACCTATCAGTGATCTATAAGGTTGATGTTGTGTTTCATGTTGAGGTTGTTGGCAAATGTTGTGTGTGTATCTAAGTCCAGAGATATGCGATTCTTGTCAGACCAGAAAAGAGGATTGATACCTGCATAGTGTGTGTGCAGAAGGAAGGAACTAAAGTGGATCTACATTGGCATTGAGTGCTATTACTGAATCATTGTAATACCTATTGATCTTTAACTACTTCAACAGTTGGAAAATCCCTTAACAGGGTAGCTTTAACTAGCTTGCTGTAAATCCTTTAACAAGGTGACTCAAAGCCATTGAGTTCATAAAATCCTTTAACAAGGTAACCTCTAACAGGGTTTAACCCTTAACCGAGTATTCTAGCCATCCCTTAACCAGGTGATCACTAACAGGATCGGTTCCTAACAGAACCTGTTGTAACAGTCTTTAACCGGACTAGGCTTCTAACAGAGAAAACTTCTAAAGAGTTCAAAATAGCTTGTGGGTATTCATCTCCACCGTGGTTTTTCCCAGTTGGGTTTCCACGTGAAAAATATGTGTGTCATATTTGATGTCTTTTTCATGTGATGCTTTGTTGTTTTCTATCAAGCGGTGAATCATGTTGATCTAGCAAGTTATTATATTTCTGATGATAGATTATCTGTTTATGCATAAGGACAAAGTGGAAATGATGGAGTAGGTTGTGTGCAAAGCTAAGAAGATTGACCAGTTCATGTCTTTCATAGTTGCACTGTATTTAACCAGTAGTAGTCTTGTTTGGATCGGTGTTAGGGATTGCCAGTAGTTTATAGTCTACGATCAAACCAGTTCTGTAGAAGTTTTTGTGCCTATACTTATTCACCCCCCCCTCTCAGTACAGGTTTGGTACTCACCGTTCATCATTGAATTATCATCCTCTAACAAGGTGATCCATTAATTTGGGTTTACAATCCTCTACCGAGGTTACTCTTAACAGGGTACTACCTTTCATAGGGTATAGCTTCTAATAGAGCTTTGGGATCTTTAATAGGATTCACTCCTAGTAGAGCACTTTTGTAGACCTTAACCAGTCAGTTACCTATTACTGCAGATAGTTAACTTGTGAGTCCCATCTCACCGTGGTTTTTCCCAGTTGGTTTTGCCACGTATAAACACTTGTGTTATGGTGGATATTTTACTTGTTGTGGATGCTTTAATATCATTTTAATTGCATGCATAGTATTAAGTAAACCGGTTAAGTATCTTTATCAGTCTGTGTTTAAAGTGCTATTGTTTTTACTGTCATTGATTCACCCCCCCCCCCCCCCTCTCTCAGTTATTTATAAGTCTATCCTTTGCAAGTAAATGTATGAGTTTCTTTTAATCAATGCTTTGAGATATTTTTTATACGAGTTTTGTTTAATCAATGCATCTTTTAGTTATATTTATTGTTTATTATAAGAATAGAGTTTGATATGAAAGGTTAGAAATAAAATCTATTAAGTTGTTTTTAAAACTTTGTGAGAAAAGTTATATATTGTAAAAAAATTATGTCTGTTATTGAAGGGTTGTATTTTTATTGGTTATTTTTGTCTGGTAGCATCATTATATGATTGAAATTATGCAGTTAGGTAAGATAAGCATTAAATGCACTCGATTTCACTAAACCGACTATCTTCCTTATATTCTTTTACCAACTAGACAGGTTTCCTGCACTTACCAACTTCTCTGGTACTACAAAAGACTAGATAGTATTTAAAAATGTTATTGCATCTCAAGTATGCAGATTTTGGAATTGTGTACATGATTAAATAGGAACTGTTAAGATCTGACCTTGTGAAAATGCAGTCCCTTCATACCTTTATGATTAATTCGAAGTAGATGCACCTAACTCGGTAGGTAAGGTGATTTCTTCATTAGTTGACCCATTTTCCTTTTTTTTCCAATTTTTCTATAATTTGATTCTTATCTCTTCAGTATCTCCTCTGGGTTGATCTCTGCAATCTTTAGCCAAGTGTCCAACTTTGTGACAATGAAAACATGCCATTCTAGGATTTCTCCATGATCTCCGATTGTTCATTCCAAACCTTATCATACAGTTGGCACTTATATGTCCATATCTTCCACAAAAATCACACCATATCCTTGTATTGTAATCCCATGGTACTACAGTATATTGTCGGTTAAGATCTATGTGAGTTTGGTAGCTTCTATTATTTGCTCGGTATGTAGACCACATATAGTTTTCTGCCTAAACCAACACTTCTTGGTATTGTATCCATATCTATTGCAATTTTTGCAAAACCCCTTGAATTTTGTCTTCTAATAATTGCTAATAGACTTTGTCCTACATTGATTAGATGTATGACCATACTTATTGCAATTGTAACAATAACCATCAAACCTAATGACATTCAGTTGCTTACCTTTTCTTATTCGGCACATGTTGGCAGTATGTCCTTGTTTTCCACAATAATTACAAATAGGCTTCTTATCTTTCAACTTACCTTTATTTCCAGACTTCTTTGATGATTCTCCTTTCTCAGTAGTGTTGATTCCTTTCTCGGTAGAGTTGTTTCTTTTGTAACCGAGTTCGGCAGATTTGTTGGGTGATCTTATGTTTAGTTGCTCATCCAACATTCTTGACACTTCGTAACTTTTCTTCAGTTTTCTTTTGACTTCTTGTCTTCTTCAAGTTCATCAGTCAATCTTGATAATTCAAGTTTCAATGCTTGATTCTCATTTTCTTTTAGATTTGCTTCATGATGTGCATAACCCAATTGATCAGACAGATTATGTTGGATTCTAGTCATCCTTGTGATTTCATCATTCTTTTCAGACACCAATGCTTCTAGTTGTTGTTTTTCTCTTTCTAAATCTCTTATGTTATCCTCAGTTGTTCTCAATGCATCAAGATTTTTAGTCATCTGTGTGCTGAAGTACTCATGTTCCCTTTTCATTGCTTTTAGTTGATCATTTAGTGCTTTGTTCTTTTCATTCAATTCTACAATCATTTCTTCAGACTCTTCTGATATGTTGTTCTCAGATGATGTCTCAATTTGTTCCACCAACTCTTGTGAGTCCTGTAAATCATCAGACAATCTTCTTCTGACTTTCAATGATTTTTGCATGTGTCTCTGCATGTCTGCAATCACTTGATTAGCATGATCCAATTCTTCTTGAAGATTAACAATTTTGCATGATTGTTTATATCCTTCCATTGATAGGATCTTTCTCTTTAGGCTGTAAAACCCTTTTCCAAGAGTAGTGCTCTAATACCAATTGTTAGGTCCAACTAGGAAAGCTAATGTACTAAGAGAGGAGGGGTGAATCAGTACATCAAAAATTTTCTTCAAAAACAATCTTACTGATAAACATAAACTGTGTATAGCTGATCTCATAATATATAATGCTAAAACATAATCACAGAAATAACATTCATACACATTTCACTCCATAACTCAAATATTTTGGTTACGCAGAAACTCTTTGTTAGAGAGAAAAACTGTAGTGGGGATGGCACCCACAACTTCACTCCTGCAATAATAAAGGTTGCTCAGTTAGAGCTACATGTTTACCTATTTCTGATAGCTTACCCTGTTAGGAGTATCAAGATCTTTAGATCTACCTTGCTAAAGGATTTTACAAACACTTTTACAAAATGTTGTACCTGGTTAAAGGCTTTACAATTTATAGACTTTGTTAGAGTCTTTTACCATGTTAAAGGTTTCTATTACAACTCAAATAATTCAATCAAAAATCTTTACAAATATCTGCAACTTCACATCTGAAATGTTATAGCAGACTCTATGTGCTCAATATGAAATTACCTTGCTCATAGCATACCTCGGTAATTGATAAATCAACTCGGTGACCTCTTCTGTATACTTTGTCCCTTAAACTATTTTCTAAAAAACCTTCTCGGTGACCTCTGAATATCTCTGTCACTCTTCACATCTTATCTTCTCTCATGATTTTCATTTTCAAATCATCAATTCATTAAATCTTCCCTCTCAATATTAGATACTCAAATCCCTCTGTATATATAGATCTCTAAGATGATGATCTTGTTCATACATCGATCATACAAACATGTTTTATGGAATGAATAAACATAGAAATTATTTCATTGGATAAACTTCCTCAAAATCATACAGAATCTTTGAATGAAATTTCCTATGTAATAACGGTTCCCTTTTCTTGAATCTTGTAACACGTTTCCACATATGTGTCCAAATTCATTGAATCTAGTAACACATTTCCACTCGGTTCAGATTAACTCGGTATACCTTCTTTGTTGCTCGGTAGGCATAGGAACTTTACTCGGTAGGTAGCTTGGTATCTCTCATCTCGGTGACTAGCCTTTCTTCAGTAACTGATAGCCTTAGTACATACCGACTGAATATTTCGGTAGTATTAACGGACTAGATTATATAGGATGACTTTGGACATAAAACTAATGACAACTTAGTAAATAGTAACAATCTCCCCTTTTGACATTAGTTTGGTATTTTTGACAAAACTCCTTTCAAAGTCATAACACAAAATCTATATACTTACAAAATTTGACTGAAATGACAATATATACATTTGTTCAAATACATACTTCAAGTACATACTCCCCTTATCAATATGATGTACATAACTTGATTTGCATGCTCCTGATGTTCCATGCTCCCCCTGTCAATGTCATCTGTACACTCGGTAGATAGTATAAAACTATTGTACTCTGTATACTCGATACACTCCCCCCTTTTTGACAAACATCAAAACTAGTTACCATTTGTTGGGGGCAATTGGTCAAAAATAGATTTATACTTAGTACGAGTGTCGATGAGAGCATTGGTAAGGGCATACTTGACACTTTCCATTAAGGAATTTTGAGCTGTAATATCAGCTGACAATGAAATCAAACCATCTAAAGTGCTTCCCTCTATTTGAGTGGATAATTGTGTAGCTCAGTTGATCTACTCTTGAACAGATGATAAATGGGGAATAAATAATGTTTGAAGAGTCATGATATCCATCCTTATTTTGTGCTCTTCATTTCGAAGTTCTAACTGTTGAGCCATAAGAGTTTGTAGTTTTGTATAAAAATGTTGAATAGAATTGGGCTCGGTAGTTAGTGTATTGGAGAGATCGGTAATCTCTTCTTCAATTACTTTGGTCTTATGCTTGATATCTTTAATAAAGAATAAAAATGTACATAACTTCTAGAATAAATAAATAATGTGCTTGAGTTGAGGGGACAACTCAGCAATGAATCCAACAAGCTTGACTTTACCAATAGCAATTTCTTTCTTCACTTCTTCAATCATCTTGGCAGTTAGCTCTTTTTCTTTTAATTTGCTAAGGTATTATGATGCGTCTACTCCTGATGTTTCTAATTGAGTGAGTAGTTCATCTAGTTGCATATGGATGGCAGCATCTTTATTCATGGTAGCTTCAAGTAGCATGTCTGTCAATAACGCTTTGACCTTCTGAAGTACTCAGTTCTTCTTCTGAATAGCTATTTGTTTTTCCTGTCCTGCTTTGGCTTTACATGGCTCTCCAAATTCAATAAGTGCTTGCTCTTTTATTTTTGAAATGTCAACATTTGGCAACACAGGCTTTGACAGATCTACCTTAAAACTTTGCTTCTTTTCTTTCTTCTCTTTGGATGATGATGCCTTCACCAGTTGAATGAGTACAATGGCTTTGGAGGCTTGTTCTTCCTTGGTATGTTGCTCGATGGAAGCAACACTTTTGTCGGTTTATGTAGCCTCTGATGTAACCTTCAGTATTTCCTTGCTTGGGGTCTCAGTGGCAATAGTTTCAGTGTTTGCAGGTGCTTGAGAAGTTTGCTCGCCTGTGGCCTGAGAGATAGATTCACCTTGTGTAGCCTTTTGATCCTCTTTACCGTGTTTTGTGTCCTGAGGTTTCTCGGTTGACACTTGTTGAGTTACCGGAGGATAAGACTTAACCTGTTCCAAGACTGATTCACTTGATATCAGTTTGGCATAGGCATTTCCTTCTATCATCTCTTCTTCTTGTGCCTCAGTGTCCATGACATCCTTATCTAGTTGAATAGTTGAAGCAGGATCTTGCTCGGTGATGTCAACTATTTCCACTTCACCTTGAGGCTCTTCAGTCTGAATTCTGAATATGTCTTGCCATTTTTCTTTAGTTTCCTTCTCTACTTCAAGATAAAGGCCATTCATCATTTTCAAGGCCCTTTGCTTTACTTGAAAATTTGTCTGGTAGTTTTTCAAGTGATTTCTTATATCATCTACCGACATGTCTGGAAAGAGATGTACCGAAACTCTTTCTCTAATCTGTTTCTCTGAGTCCATAGCATATTTCCATCTGTTGTCAATATGAGAGTACAATACTTTTGGAAGAAAATTAGTTACTTCCAATGGAACTACATGGAATTTGAGAAGTGTACACACTACTGATTCCTCTATTTGCCTCTTTTCTTCTTCTATTTGGGAGTCATATTTTACATACCTAAATGATCCAAATCCTCCATATTGTTTCAATTTTGCACAAAAATTGTCAACATTGTGTACATCTTCCTTTGTGCTTTTAACAATCTGAAATTTATTTGCATCTTTAGATTCTGTGTCACTTGACTCCTTATTCAAAATGAGTCTCCTGGTCGACTTTCTATAAGTCTTTGTAACTTTAGGCAATTTTCTGCCTCTTATCCGGTGATACTGCAGATGATCTAGTGTTAGTTCGCTTAACTGGTGGAGTTGGTGATACCTTAGTTGTATCCTTTTTCTTTCTTTTCAAAATTTTGCCCTTTGGCAACTCGGTGCTTAGTGTAATTGCGGCTTCTTGAGCTTCAGATTCTTCCTCGATTGTAAGTTGATCATTTTTCCTACCTGTTGGCTTAGTAGGTGTGGAGGTAGAACCTTCTCCAATTTTCTCAGTTAAAACTTTGATCATTTTAGTGGCTTTCATGGTATCCTTTGGTACCACAATACTCATTTTTACATTTTCTTTTACCTCTTCATAGGTACCATACCTGATCTTGGTTGAGTGCCTTGGAAGTACCAAAAAGGCATCTATCTGTTGTTGAGTAATATCAAAATCAATCTCATAACCCATAGGCGGTAAAGATTGAGTTCTAGGTTCTACTGCATTAACATAATAGTAGTCGGTGTCCACTTCAAAACATATAGTATCCTTATATTTTTCCACTAGCTGAGGTGGGATCCTGTACCTGTTATGCATCTTGTCCTGAAATTTGTTAAAGTAATCATCTATTATCTCATTGAAATTATCACCTAGCTGATTGATAAAATCATTTATTTGATGGGTGATTGGTCAGTGTAATTCCCAAAGAATGTTACCGACTGAAGGAAAGAACTTCTGAAAATAGAAGAACATACACACTAAGAGTGACCCAAACTTTAGTGTGTTAGCAGTGTTATTCTTCTTAGGTTTCCTTATTGTGTTGAGATTTTCAAAAAGATTCTTCAACAATACTTCACATAAATCAACTTTCATACCCTTTTTCACAATTTTATAGGCCAAATCTATAGCTGCACATGGTACACTATTTTCTCTTGCCGATTGAAAGAAACAATAACTAATGACTCTAATTGCAAACTTTAGTTCTGCATCAGTTAAATTATTCAACTTAAGACCTCTACAATCAGACTCAACTCCGGTTAAAGTTATCAATTCCTTCTGTGAAATCATCTTTTGTGCTCGAGCATGGTCAAATATAGGGTATCTGATTATTAAGTGAATAATCTCCTTGGTGATCTTGAATGGTTGATCCTCTAACCACATAAAGTCATCATGCACTCTGCTCAAGAAAAATTTGACCCATTGGGGTTTGAAAACTCGAGGATAGGTTAGGGCTTCAGTCAATCCCTTAACTTTGATATGCTCATACTTACTATCCAGGATTCCATTGGTGCATAATTCATCATACATGTCCTTAATTTTGGTATGACCTAGCTCTTCCACACAGCACTTAGTATAAAATCTGACATCTTCAACCAATATAACCCTATCCAAAATAAGAGAGAATGCAGTTTTCTCATCAAGTTCAGATGCCACTTTGGGAGGTAAGGAATACTTTAGTGAGAGCTTCTCAATAGTCTCAACTACAACAAGTTTCTGCATCTTGGGAGCCATTTCAAACTAGGATTTCTACTAACAAAAAAGCTTAGGGTTTTAACAAACTAGAAAACGCTTTTCACTTAGTAAATATAATGCAAATATTCACAACTGATATTGACCGGTTAACTTGCTTGAAAATGCATTTAAGATTGTTGGAAAAAACCTTGAAATTAGCTCTGGAAATGTTTGATCACCTTTGACTCGCTTAACTCTACTCTTTGAAAATTGGTAAGTGTAAAATGACCGTACAAAGAACTTTAAATACACCCTTATCCTTATCGAGCTTCGTGCAGTTAGGTAAGATAAGCATTAAATGCACTCGGTTCCACTAAACCGACTATCTTCCTTATATTCTTTTACCAACTAGATAGGTTTCCTACACTTACCGACTTCTCTGGTACTACAAAAGACTAGATAGTATTTAAAAATGTTATTGCATCTCAGGTATGCAGATTTTGGAATTGTGCACATGATTAAATAGGAACTCTTAAGATCTGACCTTGTGAAAATGCAGTCCCTTCATACCTTTATGATTAATTCAAAGTAGATGCACCTAACTCGATAGGTAAGGTGATTTCTTCATTAGTTGACCCATTTTCCTTCTTTTTCCAGATTTTCTGTAATTTGATTCTTATCTCTTCAGTATCTCCTTTGGGTTGATCGCTGCAATCTTTAGCCAAGTGTCCAACTTTGTGACAATGAAAACATGCCATTCTAGGATTTCTCCATGATCTCTGATTGTTCATTCCAAACCTTATCATACAGTTGGCACTTATATGTCCATATCTTCCATAGCATTCACACCATATCCTTGTATTGTAATCCCATGGTACTGCAGTATATTGTCGGTTAAGATCTGTGTGAGTTTGGTAGCTTCTATTATTTGCTCGGTATGAAGACCACATATAGTTTTTCTGCTTAAACCAACACTTCTCAGTATTGTGTCCATATCTATTGTAGTTTTTACAAAACCCCTTGAATTTTGTCTTCTGATAATTGCTAACAGACTTTGTCCTACATTGATTAGATGTGTGACCATACTTATTGCAATTGTAACAATAACCATCAGACCTAGTGACATTCGGTTGCTTACCTTTTCTTATTCGGCACATGTTGTCAGTATGTCCTTGTTTTCCACAATAATTACAAATAGGCTTCTTATCTTTATTTCCAGCCTTCTTTGATGATTCTCCTTTCTTGGTAGTGTTCATTCCTTTGTCGGTAGAGTTGTTTCTTTTGTAACTGAGTCTGGCAAATTTGCTGGGTGATCTTATGTTTAGATGCTCATCCAACATTCTTGACGCTTCATAACTTTTCTTCAGTGTTTCTTTTGACTTCTTTTCTGCTTCAAGTTCATCAGTCAATCTTGATAATTCAAGTTTCAATGCTTGATTCTCATTTTCTTTTAGATTTGCTTCATGATGTGCATAACCCAATTGATTAGATAGATTATGCTGGATTCCAGTCATCCTTGTGATTTCATTATTCTTTTTAGACACCAATGCTTCTAGTTGTTGTTTTTCTCTTTCTAAATCTCTTATGTTATCCTCAGTTGTTCTCAATGCATCAAGATTTTCAGTCATCTATGTGCTGAAGTACTCATGTTCCCTTTTCATTGCTTTTAGTTGATCATTTAGTGCTTTGTTCTTTTCTTTCAATTCTACAATCATTTCTTCAGACTCTTCTGATATGTTGTTCTCAGATGATGTCTCAATTTGTTCCACCAACTCTTGTGAGTCCTGTAAATCATCAAACAATCTTCTTCTGACTTTCAATGATTTTTGCATTTGTCTCTGCATGTCTGCAATCACTCGATTAGCATGATCCAATTCTTCTTGAAGATTCACAATTATGCATGATTGTTTATAGCCTTCCATTGATAGGATCTTTCTCTTTAGACTGTAAAACCCTTTTCCAAGAGTAGTGCTCTGATACCAATTGTTAGGTCCAACTAGGAAAGCTAATGTACTGAGAGGGGAGGGGTGAATCAGTACATCAAAACTTTTCTTCAAAAACAATCTTACTGATAAACATAAACTGTGTATAGCTGATCTCATAATATATAATGCTAAAACATAATCATAGAAATAACATTCATACACATTTCACTCCATAACTCAAATATTTTGGGTTACGCAGAAACTCTTTGTTAGAGATAAAAACTACAGTGTGGATGGCACCCACAAATTCACTACTGCAATAATAAAGGTTGCTCGGTTAGAGCTACATGTTTAGCTATTTCTGATAGCTTACCCTGTTAGGAGTATCAAGATCTTTAAATCTACCTTGCTAAAGGATTTTATAAACACTTTTATAAAATGTTGTACATGGTTAAAGGCTTTACAATTTATAGACTTTGTTAGAGTCTTTTACCATGTTAAAGGTTTCTATTACAACTCAAATAATTCAATCAAAAATCTTTACAAATATCTGCAACTTTACATCTGAAATGTTATAGTAGACTCTATGTGCTCAATATGAAATTACCTTGCTCATAGCATACCTCGGTAATTGATAAATCAACTCGGTGACCTCTTCTGTATACTCTGTCCCTTAAATTGTTTTCTGAAAAACCTTCTTGGTGACCTTTGAATATCTCTGTCACTCTTCACATCTTATCTTCTCTCATGATTTTCATTTTCAAATCATCAATTCATCAATCTTCCCTCTCAATATTAGATACTCAAATCCCTCTGTATATATAGATCTCTGAGACGGTGATCTTGTTCATACATCGATCATACAAACATGTTTTATGGAATGAATAAACATAGAAATTATTTCATTGGATAAACTTCCTCAAAATCATACAAAATATTTGAATGCAATTTCCTATGTAATAACGGTTCCCTATTCTCGAATCTTGTAACACGTTTCCACATATGTGTCCAGGTTCATTGAATCTGGTAACACGTTTCCACTCGGTTCAGATTAACTCGGTATACCTTATTTTCTGCTCGGTAGGCATAGGAACTTTACTCGGTAGGTAGCTCGTTATCTCTCATCTCGATGACTAGCCTTTCTTCTGTAACCGACAGCCTTAGTACATACCGACTGAATATTTCGGTAGGATTAACCGACTAGAGTATATAGGATGGCTTTGGACATAAAACTAATGACAACTTAGTAAATAGTAATAATTTCTTGGAGCTGTAATTATCTCGTAATATTATTATTTCTTTATAATTATTTTCTTTATCAGCTAGCTTAAAGGAGATAGGTCTATTTCAATATCTACAAAACCTGTGTAATGGAAAAATGCTATATTGTGCTTCATACAGAACTATAATGAATGATAAATCAATTTTGAAATCCTAGAGAATTACCAAACCAAAATATGTATTGAAATGATTTAAGAATGAATCTAGGTTAACAGAAGAGTGAAAGTTCTTAAGTTCTATAGTTCAAAGAAAGTAAAGAGCAATCGAAAGATTTTTTGAGTATTAATGTTGCACAGTCAATAAGGAGAGCAAAATAAACACACAAACCTTTGTTCCATGTGAGATCTGTATAGCTTGGTCAACTTCACTTTATCTCATAAGGCCCTAGTGGCTAAAAGAGCATCATCTTTCTATCTATATAGTTTATAGCCTTGAGGTATTCCAACATAGCAAACAAGAATTGAATGGAACCAGAAAATCCGCTCTAAACATTTTGTGCAATAGCTAGAAAGTTACATTTTTCAGTATGTCCAATTCTAAGCATAGATTCCTCATCTAACAAAAAATTTCTAACAAGGAAAGGAATGTTCAAAGGTTTTCTTTTCTACGTTAACTAGACTCTAGTTACTTCATTAGCATGAGAGCTCACAATATTTTAGCATCTTGTGATTGTGACATTATGTTTAAATCAACACAGACTTACTAAATACTTCTTCACCCTAATGTGGATACACATATCCACATATTTGATATTCAAGACAGATAAAATGCAACTATGCATCAGTATTTACACATGATGTAATCTTCATTGCCACTTCACTGATATGCAAAATCAGCCAATAGGGAAAAAATTGAGTATTAAACCAGTACACTAACCTGGAAACTACAACCTACAACCTTATGACAAAGCTTTGTATTTGTTTCCTTTAAAGTGTTCAAAACTTTGCTATTTATTTTGATTATCATTACACACTAGATATTTTCCTTGGCTTGACTTCTGGAAAATAATTTTATCGATCCTTATTGACCATGGCATCTGTGCAATTTCACTATAAAGTAGTTTTAAATTTTTGCCAATTAATACTCGAACACATTTCAAATATTTTGCTTTCACTTGGCAAAAATATATTGGTAAATACAATTGATTTGCAGTGTCTTTGTCTATCATTGCAAATATGTATTTAGTATTCATTTTGTTAAAAAAATGCTATTGATTATTTTTGTCCTTCTGCAGACTAGTTAGAATGCTACACACAAATCAATTGTAATCGGATAAAGAGCTGGCAATTTCCATTAGTCAAGGTAATAATCTATTACATTTCTAGCCTTCAATAAGATTCTTTGTTTTAGAATTTCTATTTTTGTATCTGTGGGTCATAGATTTTAAATAGAAATTTAAGTTCGTCCATTCATAAACTATTTTCTAAGTGCAATTTTGCTAACAATTATTTGTTTTATGTGATGTCTACACTGCTACCTATCAATACCTACTTAGCTAAGTGCTACAAAAAATATATTTATTTCTATTTCTATTACTATTTTTCTCTTCATATAAAGCTCTTACTACTATCCTACAGATTTCAACACAATTTCTACAACATTGATTACTTGCTGAAAAATAAATTGAATGAATGATTCAATAATCGGATGATTACATTGAACGATATACACACGTATATATAGAGGCTAGAAGACGATGTTCTATAATTAGAACATAATGTTGAAGTAAAAGATTAAAGAGCTAAACTTTAAATTAAGCGTGAAAGCTAAATTAAGCGTGAAAGTCAAATTAAGCTTAAAAGGTAATTAACTAAAAAGAAAAAGCTAAATGCTAAATAAACCTTAAAAGCTATTAACTAAAAAGCTAAATGAGTCGACAACTAAAAATAGAAGATGACCATTATAGAAGATATTAATATTATTTTAACATCCTCCCTAATGGTCATCGTACTCAATAACCTACAGAAAACACTACAGGTGTTATGATCACAGATGCAAAGAACACATTGCTGCTACGGAAGATCTGCAAAATGTAAATGACCAAGAGTACCAAAAGCCATCCAAGTGAATGTAGCCTTCACACGTGAATTAGATATCTAGCACACACGAATTACTAAATCCTGAAACAATGATTTCGAGGAAAAAATCACAAACCCTTTTGCAGAAGAGTACCAACTCCAAAACTGACTGCAAGATACCACGATTGCAGATGTTCACCCTAAAAGGTGTGAACCAAACTAACTGCAACAAAGCTTGATTTTTTAGGATAAAAAATGATCAAAACCAGAGAACTTCTGGAATCACAAATCCTACGTGCACTTCGCAAATTACAGATGATTTTTTAGGAAAAAATCGTAAAAACCAGCAAACAATTTTTGAAGAAAAAATCATGAAAACCTAGAAATCCCATGCAAGCTTTGCGGATGATAGATAATAATTTTTAAGGAAAAAAAATCAAAAACCTGCGAACAATTTTTGAGGAAAAAATTGTGAAAACCAAGAAATCTGAGGTTACAAATCATCGTTTTTGTGGAAAAAAATAGTAAAACCCAGATAATTAAAATCTTACGCAAATATTGAGGATTATAGATGAGATAATTTTTAAGGGAAAATTATAAACCCTCCGAATAATTTATGAGGAAAAAATCGTGAAAACCCTCCCATGATTTTTTTGTGGAAAAAATCAGAAAATCGACAGACAATTTTTCAGGAAAAAATTGTGAAAACCCTGGGACCTATAAGATGAAGTCTGGCCTAAATCAATCTAATAAAGGTAACGATATTCAAATATCATGAACATGCACTGTTTCCAAGTGTTGTGGTTGAGGCCACTGAACTTCTGACTGTGTTCCAACATGATGTTGGTCAAAGATGCCATCACAAAAATGGAGGTTGAACGAGGTCAACCTAGTGAAAGCATGAGACAAAAGAATCTGATTCAAAAATCAAAATAGAAGCAGCTACACAAAAAATCTGAAACCCTGGAGGAGAATTCTGGCATGGATTCTAAGGCATGAATTTCAAGGTTTGGAAGAAACCCAGAAATTAAAATTTTCTGCAAACTTAAAACCTGAAATTTTTCCTAAAAATAATCAGAAAAAAAAATAATTTGTAGAAAATAAAAAAATACCCCTATTTTTTTTGGGAAAAAAAAATATTCCAGGTTGCAGGCCCGAAAATCTCCAGAACCCTAAAAAAAACATGAACTGCTGCCCAGCACAAAGAAATTCGCCCATGAACAAGAAACCCTCAAAACCCACAAAAAGCCTTCAAAAAAGTAAAATCATTTTTTTTATAAAAAACAATTAAAAAAATCTGGAAAATATTCCAAAAAGAAGGCCATGATTTTTATTAAAAAATTTGACCCGCTCTGATACCATGAAAAATAAATTGAATGAATGATTCAATAATCGGATGATTACATTGAACGATATACACACGTATATATAGAGGTTACAAGACGATGTTCTATAATTCGAACATAATGTTGAAGTAAAAGATTAAAGAGCTAAACGCTAAATTAAGCGTGAAAGCCAAATAAAGCTTATAAGCTAATTAATTAAAAAGAAAAAGCTAAATGCTAAATAAAGCTTAAAAGCTAATTAAATAAAAAGCTAAATGAGTCGACAACTAAAAATAGAAGATGACCATTATAGAAGATATTAATATTATTTTAACACTTGTAACTATTTGCTATGCACAATCTATACATCATTCATACATATAAAGCTCTTACTGCTACTCTATTGTTGCCTGTATTTCATTTTTAACTTGAACAATTATAAATGCTTAATATTTTTTCTCTACAAACATATCTATGTTCTGCATAATTGTATTTAATCACTGATTAATTTCTAGAGAACTTTATTTTGTTCATATTCATTTCTTTTGTATCATAGCAGGCACATATGCTTATTTGCTCAAGTTTCTCTTAAACATATCTTAATTTTGTTGACTTTGCATTTTGTAGGTTTCCAGATGCAGATTCTCAAAGTCAACTACACAAGAGCTTAAAATTCCATTCACATACTTATATCGTTACAAGAAATAGCTGCTATATATTGTTTTCTAGATAATTCATGCTTAGTTTTTCTAAATGTAATTTTTTTTTAGTGCTCAATTGCATATAGAACAACCATAGTATGAGGTACCATACTACTTAAACTTCCATTTTATACTAATCTTGAATACTGCTTCTTAGCACAATATAATTGCTTATCATTTCACTAGCAATTATCAGTTGTCAACTATTTCAGAACTTATATTATATGAATAAAAATAACTTTACTATGTCAAACTAACTTTTACAGTTATTGTTTTACAATATTTAAGACCCTAACATATTATGTACATATTATGAGACACCATGTTACTGATTTTTTCATTGTCACTGTACGTATGACCTTAACACAAATGTGGCCTAAATCCAATTCGAGATTTTTTTCAATAGTTGATAACACCGTATATCACAATTTCCAATTTCCTACTATTTTTGGCAATTGGCAGGGACTCCTGCTCTAACAGAGCTCTTGTTTTTGTATTGTTTTATGGTGAGCAAAATTTTACTATCATGCTTAACTTAAATACAACAAATAAAAACATGTGTAATATTTCTTAAAATTAGATCATTAACTCCAATATCTAATGTGTGAATATTATTTAGTATTTTTTTATTGAATTATTCATTTTTTTTTAATTGGTACTATGTTAAAAAATATTAGACCTAAATTTTATCATTATGTATTTCTCTTTGCCTATTTATCAAAATTAATTTTTTTTTAGTGAAACAAGGACATCAATGTGGAACTTGCAATGTAATATTTTCACATAGTTTCTTATTTTTCCTAGTGTTAGGTGACTTCATTTGACCCCCACAGCCATGACATGAAGTAGCTTATTTTTTCTTATAGAACTACAACATGTTGATAGGAGGGAAAAAGTTTATCACAAAGGTTCCATATAAATAGTTTCAATTTAAGGGGGTTTGATCAAACCCCTCCTACCATAGGGTGTTATAGAATTCCACATAGTTGTTGACTAGATCTTATCTAATGGGCTTTGGTTGAAGTCCTTTAGATTAAACTTTAATGATTTTGGTGTGATTTTTTACCTCTTTTTCTCATTTTAGCCCAAAAATGAGAATCAATATTGTGCATCTGCCCATCTATCACTTCACTGCAAATGAATTTCATAATGCTTCTACTTGTGTTTCTATTAGCAAAATACAATCTAAGAGGTTTGGGTTATTTAAATTATGTAATGGCTCTCTCTAATTCATCCTTTATGTGAGGATGTGGTAAATACTTTTGGATTTGTTCATGTCCTTGATGCCTCCTGTTTCATTCCTAATATTGATACTCTTTGACAATAGTGAATTCATTATAATTATTATGTTGATTTAAATCTCTAGTTTGCTTATTGAAATTGGGACTATGTTGAACTTCGTGATTACTATACTATTTAGGACGTGGTACATGATTATTTCTTATGATGATTTATCTTGTGCTAGACATTTCATATTGACAAATGAGACATTGTGGCATTATGTGGTTGCCAATATATTCAGGACTATATTAATGAGGGATTTAGGATTGGTGATTTATATGTGCTCATTTTGCATGTGAGGTTTATGTTTGCTTATGATGATATGATGGTATCTTATTATGGGGTATATGCATGAAGTTGTGGTACCAAAAAGGTGCCACACTTCAAAAAAAATAAAAAATGGTCATAAGGCGCACGCACTATAGGGCACGCCCCCTATAGGCTTGGTGTGCCAGGACGCACACCAAGCCTATAGAGTGTGCACCCTATAGTGCGCACGCCTTATGACCTTTTCAAACTTTAAAAAAACCCCAAGTCCGCATTTTGGATGCATTCTGCATTCCCAAACCCACCTTTTGGCGATTTGGGGTGTCATTTTCTTGCGCTCGCCCTTTGTAGAAGCTTGATATTGGGCACTAAGTTGTCCATCTCTCATCAAAATGCCACCACGTCATTGAAGAGCTCGAAGAGGTATGTATTTTTGTTTTCTTATTGTCATTTTTTTATTAATTTGAAGATTAAACTAGGTTTATTGATTTAAATTTATTTTCATTATCAAGAAATGAGATTAGACAAGAAAATGTTGAAAACACTCAATCACCTCCTCATGAAGACCATATTGAAGAAGAAGCACATCAAGAACCTACTACAATCCCTAGACATCCCATAGGTACACAAGAAAACCTATTAGGTCAAATAGAAAATAGCCAAAAAGAGCTTGAAGGTTTAATCACAAGGCTAAAAGATCCCACTAGAACAAACTCCCATAGGACAAACCTTGCCAGTTCTTTGCAATCTATTGTATCTCACATACAATCTGTGAGTGGGCAAATAAATTTTTGGTCCAGTAAGAAGGAAGAACAAAAGCATATGCGGCAGTGAAGAACAAGAAAGTTAATAAATTTGACTTGTGTGCTCTTTTTACGAACCCCCGAACGAATCAACCTTTACACCCTGGATATAGGAGATTTCCTATTCATTGGTGTCATCATGAAGGGATTAAGAACAATTTTTGGGATAGGTGGTGGATGGTATTTGATCAGACCCCATGCAATAATCATGAGGTACCCCAATACTTTTTGAGAAAATTGTGTTGTGAGTTTGTTCTTAATGAGATCCCAAACTATTTTGATTTTCTAGCTTTCCAAGGTAGAGGTGGGGGTTCCTCATATGATAGAGAGGGTACACAGTGTGACCCAAATCTCCCACCAAGACCCTTGGCCAAACCTATGGTGGAGCATGTTATTATTCCTTCCATTGTGAAGGAGAGTATTGAGGTTGAAACTCTAGACTCCATTAGCTCACTCACTTAGACCCTTATATAGTATGCTAGGCCTCTAGTAGAGGGTGATGCGAGTGATGATGGTGATTCTTCTAGGCATCGAGTTCCAGCTCATTTTGTCGATCTTGTGGTTCTCTTTGCACTTATGATCCTAATAGTTCTGAGAATGCACGTGCACGAGCAGAGTTTGCTACAGAGAACATTGTCATGATAGAATCCTTGTTGAACGAAACATTTAGCATTGATGCCCAGGTGAATTTAATTACAAGTTCATTTTATTATTTTTATTAAATTTTATATGGAAATTTGAGAATATATCTAAATTAGTAAATTATTATGATAAAAAATCACGGTCAAAGTGTTCACAATACTAGCAACATTCCTGCAGCACCCTTTTTCACGACTTTGTTGACTCCACAGGTATACAACGAGTGAAGAAATATAATTATTATATGTAGATAGTTGAACCTTATGTGAATGATTTTATAATTACTCATTTTGGATGTCAAATAGTTTGATGCTAGAGCTTCAACATCAACACCTCGTAGTGTATTTAATCGACAATCTTTCACCCAGGTAAGCAATTTATCTTTAATGTTGTTATTAAATAATATAGATAGTTTTGGTGATTAATCAATATACTTTGTTTAATTTTCAGATGTTGACATCAGAGACTCCTCCTGTTCTCTGCACGTCAATGGAGCGCAGTGTTGCTGCAGCAGTAGCAAGTTCAACTGCTTTGACAGAAGTATGAGACATATTTGTAAATTTAGTAAATTTAGCATTACATTTGTTATCTTAATAATATGTTATTGAAAATTTTAACGACACGTATATTTAGTTTAATTTATATTGTGATGCTTACAGGAGGGGCTTGTCACTCTAGATCATGAACGTGCACTTGTTGTGGATGAACATCATGATTATTTGTATGTGGTAAGTGACTATTCTATTATATGTGATTCTAAAATTCAATTTTTGGATATGCTAACATCATTTTTTTCATTGTATCAGGTGGAGTTACAAAAAAGTCTAGAGAGGAGGTCGAGTGGGCGTACTCAAAAGACACCTACATCATATACATCTCCATCCCCTCAATAGGCAAAGATATCTCATGATTTGTTTCCTTCCCCTAGAGGAAAATGAATAGAATAGGGTCCTATGTTGTATGCCTATATGGCAATTTTGAACATATGTTTTGTATTATGAATATGTGACATTCTATGTCCATATGGCTTTTGGCAAGCTCCTATTTGACTTTATTGGATACCATGTTGTATGCCTATATGGCAATTTTGAACATATGTTTTATATTACGAATATGTGACATTCTATGTCCATATGGCTTTTGGCAAGCTCCTATTTGACTTTATTGGATATCATGTTGTATGCCTTTAAAGCACTTTCGAACATATGTTTTGTTTTATGAATACGTGACATTCTATGTCCATATGGCTTTTTGCAAGCCTATTTGTCTGTATTGGATATATTTGATAGTTTTAACGGTATACAATGTTGTATGGATTTGTAGCTTTTTGGTTAATGCAAATCATTTATCATGGTTATCCATAATTGTAGTACAAATGATTAAATGAATAATTGCACAAATTGTATTGTTACTTAAGCTTTGAACCTAAATATGTGTTTGTAATCCAAGACACAAGCTTATGGAGATCAACACAAATTCAATAGTTATAGTCTAAATAAGGCTATATAAAGGAAACATGGAAAGAACCAAAATTAGACAATGTAAGACACCATTGTACCAATACCCATTCTAAAAAAATTGCATAGCCCATACACTTCTATTCATCTAATGCATGCATTTAAGTGATTTCGCTGCTAGGGTGTGGCCTGCAATGATCGGACGAGTTGGAGAGCAAAATGAAGGCATTCCTAACGTAAACCCGGCCACCCCGATGTGTACGAGTTGACGATTTGGTGCCACGACGAGCGGATTGAAAGATGGGGCATTGTGCAACTTTTCATTGAACTCATCTGACACTTTTTGTCGCAACCGAGAAAGTGTCGCCACGAGCAATTAGATCTGAGTCTACCTAAACCGAGAGAGACTTTTTTAGAGTGCCATAACATGACCCCATAGGATCAGATGGCTCATTCTTATGATTAACAGGCGTCGAGAAATGCGATGCTGAATATTGACAACTTTGATCAACTTGAGCACTTAAGCGATTTCGCTACTAAGGTGTGGCCCGCAACGATCGGGCAAGTTGGAGAGAAAACGAAGGCATTCCTAGCATAAAATTGGCCACCCCAACACGTATGAGCTAACGGTTCAGTGTCATGATGAGCAGATTGAAAGATGGGGCATTGTGCAACTTTTCATTGAACTCATCTGACACTTTTTGTCGCAACCGAGAAAGTGTTGCCACGAGCAATTGGATCCAAGTCTACCTAAACCGAGAGAGGATTTTTTAGAGTGTCATAACATGACCCCGTAGGATCAAACGGCTCATTCTTATGATTAACGAGTGCCGAGAAACATGATGCCGAATATTGACAACTTTGAGCAACTTGAGCACTTAAGCGATTTTGTTGTTAGGGTGTGGCCTGCAACGATCGGACGAGTTGGAGAGAAAAATGAAGGAACTCCTAGAGTAAACCCGGCCACCCTGATGCGTACGAGCTGATGGTTCGATGCCGCGACAAGCGGATTGAAAGATGGGGCATTGTCCAGCTTTTCATTGAACTTGTATACACCTAAAAATGGTCTGAAGATAATTAATTAAATAAGCAATTATCTCAATTAATCTCTCCTCCCCAATTTAATTGAATTCACTAAGCAATTTGATTAAATTTCCCTTTTCATCTACTTATTAATAAATCTAAGGATTTATTTAATAGGTTCATTTCACCCCTTTAATTAATTAATTCAAATTAATTAATTCCCTCCACCAAAATCATTTCTTCCAACTCCCTTTGCCAACTTCCTCCAATTTAACCATTGATATCTTTAGATTAATCTCAACTGTTGATTCATGCCAACTCACCCCTAGCCTTGGGAAATCTATAAATAGACCCTATTTTGGAGAACAAATGGCCAATTTATGAATTCATACGAATTCACATTCATTTGGTCCCAATTTGATTTCATCATTTGCATTGTTATTATAGGCATCTAGCTTATAGTTTATCATTCTTAGCAATGTTATCATGCTCAATTTAGCTTAAATCTTAGCTTAATCATGCTAGGATAATCAATCATTCATATAGCTTAATCATGCTATTCTTGCTAGATCATGCATTTTCAGCATTCAAATCCTCCATCTAAGTGTAGTAATATACTTGACCATCTACTCTTTCACATAAGATGCTAGATATGAATTCCCTTGAAGATGTCGGTGGACCATTTATGTTGCATTCCTGCAAAATATTATTAGCATGCAAATCTATACATATGTGTTGATAAACATCATAATGGTTAGAAAATTAGATATGTACTCTACAACAAGTTGTGCGTGTGTGATTTATTTTGACATAAAAAGGCTTTACCATTTCAAAGAATCTTTGACTAATTTTAATTTGAGGATACATACGTTGAAACTTGGCAAAAAATTGTGTTTGAGTCATATCCAAAAAATGTTTCAGATGTGGATCACGGATTTTACTACCAATCCTCCTTCTTACAACATCTCTTTGATTTGGAGAGACCCTTGTGTTATTCTTCCAAAAATCTTCAATTAGGGATCTCAAGGCTTCAACAATTGCTTTATCTTTCTGTGGTAATCTACTAGAAAATGCCCATAACTCGTTGTTATATGGATCCTCCGCTCTTTGTCGCCTTCCCATAGCTCTCATTAGACTTTGTCTACTTATCTTCAATTGTTTACTTGTCTTTATAATGAGGCGAGCTTTCTTAGTTTGAGTGCTTACAATTGTTGATGTAATGACACATCATGTGGCATTACTATCTTTTGTGCGTGAGTTAGAACCAACAGTATCATATGCATTCATCAGATTCTTCATAATAGATTTGTTGCTTGATTCAATCGATGTTCTTAGCCCAATAATCTTCATTATGGGCCTAAATTTCATATTTCTCATCATTTCAACAAATAGTTGACATCTTCTTGTCTCATTTAAAGGCTCAAAAAATATTTTCCATATCCGGTTAGCATGTCTTTGACAAGTATGCTTCGGAATATTGTCAACCATTGGTTTCAAAACATTAGCATCAATATCAATCAAATACTTAGGCTTTATATGCAAAACTCTAGGAGGTTTTCTCAAACTTTGAGTTACCTCAAGATTAGGAATGTCAACAACATTAGGGATAGGTGGAATACCTTCAACCAAAGATGAAAATGATGACATACCTTAAAATTGAGGTGTACAAGATGGTGTAGCTCCAATACGATGTCAATCATGAAGTACTTGCAATTTCAAATGTCATAGAGGGAGTGCATTCAATATGAGATGTTGTAGATGCCAACGGTGTGCCAATAAGAGATGATGTGCCTTCAACTTGAGATGTAAGAGATGTGGTGCCTTCAACTTGAATTGTGGTAGACATGATCTCAACCTCGGGATTCAATTGTCTCATTGCACAAAGGTTTTGCATCCATTGCCTTTGTGTGGCCAATTATGTCTCTCTCTTAGATTGGATGGATATTTCATGTTCCTCTTCAATTGGCACCTCTTCTTCTATGGTATTCAATTTCCTTTCTTCACAAAGTTGCTTCATTCCTTCTCTTTTTTTTTGCATTCTTAGCTTCACGCTCTTCCGGTGTTACATTTTTTGGTCGTTTCCTCGACATGATGATGATGTCTACATGTACATCTATGACTGTCCTAATGCATCTATGACTGTCCTAATTATGTTAGGACAATCCTAATGCATCTACGACTGTCCTAAATTATGCATATGTTAAAATGGATATATGAAATTGAAATTATTTCATGTATTACTTTTTTAAATTATTTCATAAGATCTTAAAAAGGATGTATGAAATTGAAAATTTTGTTTTAAACCTCTAAACAAATAATTTTCTTATGCAACTTCCTTCAAATGCATTGTTAGATCTAATGTAAATCTAATAGGATTATAATGAATTTTGACAAAACATTTTTATTCTAACATTTAAACAAAATAACACCTAATAAGTATTTGAATTCTAAAAAAAAAGAAAATATTACCTCAATTATTCAAATTTGATAAAAAAAAAAACTATGTTCTTCCTCTTCGACATTGCCAAATGAAAAAAAAAAAAGGTGGTGGAGAGCTGATGGAATGTATAAAATAACCTTGCATAAAATTTCAACACCATGCAAAAAGCATTTTTTTGTCTGATCATGCACAGAAAGCAGACAAAATGAGAGAATGTGGGCTTGGATCACGGGTCAAGGGTCCCATATAATCGTTTTTAGTGCAACTCATTTGGCTAGTGCCAAATGACTTCCATTGAAATTGTTTAACCTTTGATAAATTTCTACTCTATACCCTATAGTTTGATAGCCACAACCATAAAAATTAAACCATTTAAAACCTATAACAAATACCCTAGATCGTATGACCCAATATGCTAAATCCTCGACCCTATACAATAACCATAGACCCTATAACCCAATATGCTAAACCATATGAGGTAAGGATGGAGGGTGAGATATGGAGGGAGGGGGGTAATATGGTGTCCTAAGGGGTCATAGGACACTATATGACCCGTTAGGACACCATATGACCCCTTAGGACACCATATGACCCATAACGACACTATATGGTGTTCTAAGGGGTCACATGGTATCCTAAGGGATCATATTGTGTCCTATGGCCCCTTAGGACACCATATGACCCCTTAGGACATAATATGGTATCGTTATGGGTCGTATGGTGTTTTAAGGGGTCATATGGTGTCCTATGACCCCTTAGGACACCATATGACCCCTTAGGTGTTGTTAGGGATCATTTTGTGTCTTAACGGGTCATATGGTGTGTTATGACACCTTAAGACACCATATGACCCCTTAGGACACCTTATGTTGTCATTATGGGTCGTATGGTGTCCTAAGGGGTCATATGGTATCCTAAGGGATCATTAGACACCATAGGACCATACTAACACCATATGGTGTGCTAGGGGATCATATGGTGTCCTAAGGGGTCATAGGACACCATGCGAACCATACCGACACCATATGGTGTACTAAGGGGTCATATGGTGTCCTAAGGGGTCATAGGACACCATATGACCCCTTAGGACACAAGATGACCTCTAACAACACCTAAGGGGTCATATGGTGTCCTATGACCCATTAAGACACCATATGGTGTCGTTATGGGTTGTATGGTATCCTAAGGGTTCATATGGTGTCCTATGACAACTCAGGACACCATATGATCCCTTAGGACACAATATGGTGTCCTTATGGGTCGTATGGTGTCCTAAGGGGTCATATGGTATGGTGTCCTAAGGGGTCATATGGTGTCCTATGACCCCTTAGGACACCATATGACCCCTTAGGACATAATATGGTGTCGTTATGGGTCGTATGGTGTCCTGAGGGGTTATATGGTGTCCTATGACCCCTTAGGTGTCGTTAGGAATCATATTGTCTTAACAAGTCATATGGTGTGTTATGACCCCTTAAGACACAATATGACTCCTTAGGACACCTTATGTTGTCATTATGGGTCATATGGTGTCCTAAGGGATCATAAGACACCTAATGACCTCGTAGGACACCATACAACCCATAATAACATCATATGGTGTCCTAAGGGGTCATAGGACACCATATGACCCCTTAGGACATAATGTGAACCCTAACGACACGTAAGGGGTTATATTATGTCCTAAGGGGTCATAGGACACTATATGACTCGTTAGGACACCATATGACCCCTTAGGACACCATATGACCCATAACGACACTATATGGTGTTCTAAGGGGTCACATTGTGTCCTAAGGGGTCATCTGGTGTCCTATCACCCCTTAGGACACCATATGACCCCTTAGAACACAATATGGGGTTGTTAAGGGTCATAGTGTCGTGAGGGGTCATATTGTGTCCTACGACCCCTTAGGACACAATATGGGGTTGTTAAGGGTCATAGTGTCGTAAGGGGTCATATTGTGTCATATGACCCCTTAGGACACAATATGACCCCTTAGAATACAATATGTTGTCTTTATGGGTCATATGGTGTCCTAAGGGGTCATATGGTGTCCTATGACCCCTTAGGACACAATATGGTGTCGTTATGGGTTGTATGGTGTCTTAAGGGGTCATATGGTGTCTTATGATCCCTTAGGACACCATATGACCCCTTAGGACACAATATGGTGTCGTTATGGGTCATATGGTGTCCTAAGGGGTCATATGGTGTCCTATGCGGTCATAGAACATCATATGACCCCTTAGATGTTGTTAGGGATCATATTGTGTCTTAACGGGTCATATGGTGTGTTATGACACCTTAAGACACCATATGACCCCTTAGGACACCTTATGTTGTCATTATGAGTCATATGGTTTCCTAAGGGATCATCAGACACCATAGGACCATACTGACACCATATGGTGTACTAGGGGGTCATATGGTGTCCTAAGGGGTCATAGGAAACCATACGAAACATACCGACACCATATGGTGTACTAAGGGGTCATATGGTGTCCTAAGGGGTCATAGGACACCATATGACCCCTTAGGACACAATATGACCCCTAACGACACCTAAGGGGTCATATGGTGTCCTATGACCCATTAGACACCATATGGTGTCGTTATGGGTTGTATGGTGTCCTAAGGGGTCAAATGGTGTCCTATGACCACTTAGGACACCATATGGTGTCGTTATGGGTCCTATGATAACCTAAGAGGTCATATGTTGTCCTATGACCCCTTAGGACACCATATGACCCCTTAGGTGTTGTTAGGGGTCATATTGTGTCCTAAGGGGTCATATGGTGTCCTATCACCCCTTAGGACCTAGAGAGAGGAGGGAGTGAGGAAGAAACTGAGGGAAAGAGGTGAGAGAGGGAATTAGATGGGTGTAAGGATGGAGAGGGAGATAGCTCGATGGATAGAGGAATAAGGGAATTGTGAGAGCTAGAGAGAGGAGGGACAAAGAAGTATGTATCTATAAGAATGAAGAGTCGAAGAAGAGGTAAGGGGAGAGAGAGAATATGAGATCTAGTTCATAGAGAGAGATGGAACTACGAGGGAAGGGAGCTAAAGAAGGGAGAGGTGATATGGGGGTTTCTATGTACACATTTGGCGCTCTCCCTATTTGGCGTGCACCAAATATGGAATATGGACCACATTTGGTGCACGCCAAATGGGAAAACCCATTGATCACATTTGGTGCACGCCAAATAGGGAGAGCGCCATGTTTGGCACGCACCAAATGACCCGCTTTGGGAAACACCAAACCTAAGGGTTGGATTTTCCTTGGGCATCCAACCCAAAGGTTTGGACGACCATTTCAGGCTAGAGACGTGTTTTTATCAAAACATTGAAAATTTTGACATATTTTTGGTTGTGCTCTCCATCAGGTTTGCACGTGTTTCAATGAAGTTAAAAAAAAATATCATGGTAAACTTGAGCTCCCTCTTAGCTATCCAACAATGTAATTTATTTCAAATTTTGATTTCGTTGCCTTTCATCTATAATTTCTTTTGTCAGTGTGTTCGTTTTTTGTCAAAAACCAACATGCACTATTTTGGGTATAGGTTTTTACACATTCATCAAATTTTGAAAAAAACTTACATTTTTAGAAACTAGACTCCATTCTACACAATTTAAAAAAAAAAAAAAATTGATTTTTGATTAGTTTTCAATGATTTTAGGGGGGAGCACGCTCAAATTTCTATTTTTCAGGATGTGTCCACTTCAAAAATTAGTAAAAAATCATATACTCATTAAAAAATTAGCTGAAAAATCTGGCATAAACTACAAGGTGTTAGCTAATTTCTCACTGAAATGATTTTAAAAATTCAAAAAAAAGGTTAACATTTTAGGGGGGCCACAACAAATGCTATGTTATGTTTTCTGCATAAAAATAGGACCATTTTTTGTGGCCCCCCTTTTTGAAGCCCTTAATCTCCACCATTTTCAAAATAAATTAGTAGTTTAGAAAGTAGATTCGAAGCACTCTGACTCTTATTCTTGTTGCATCTTCAAATTTGGAGTGTAATTAGGTTCAATTTGTTGTTGAAGTTCAGACTTTGCTGATTTCAAAAAAAAAAGTGGCATCTTAAGACCCCCTTTTGGTACCACAACTTGGTGCATATACCCTATGTGTTAACCTCAGTTCATGTTTATATCAGGTAATGATGATGAAGATGATGCTATGTTTGTCATGATTTTTTTACTATTGCATTTGTGAAAGAGATGATGTCATACCACTCGTCATGAGCATGATATGACATTATGATTCTCTTTCACCTGTCTGATTATTTTATATTATATATATGTTGTTGTGTGTACATTGGTGGTTACAATTTTGCAAGTACTAGACATTGAGTCCACCTGGCTCCACATGCCTGGGCATGTCTTTATCCCAATGGCAAGTTGATTGGAGATGACATGAGATCCCAATATTCTATACTCTAGGTTTAGTCGGTATCCTGTTAGTTGGTGTCTTGGTTAGAGTTGCAATGTTAGCGTCATGTGGCATTTCATGTTACCTTATGTTGGGTTGCCTTGAGAAGTTGTGATTATTAATTAATTGGTTTATATAGTTTATTAATATTTAAATTAAATTAAAAGATGGCATTTGCGGATGACCCCACAACACAACAGTTAGTTGTGAGCCTCCTACATGGGAGGTCTTGGGTTCGAGTATACTCGACTGGTTCTTAGCTCCAAGGAAAAGCTAAAAATATTGTTTTGCCTATGACTTGTCAAAAAAAAAGTTAAAGGATGGCATTGATATTTAAATATAATGACGTATTTAATTATTGAGGGTTATTATTTATTAATGTTATTTTGTGGATCATAGTATACGGCATTTATAATTATGCATGAAAAATTATTTATTTATTTACCATATTTTATATATGAATGTGGGAGATATTAATGGTATTGAGTTTAAATTATATTGGTTGAAGCATTTATATTTATCTGCACATCTAATTATTTGTTTATTATTTATTTATGTATTTATTTATTTACTTACCCCTTGTTATGATTGGCCTTTTTGGGAGTTGTGCTTGTGAGATAATATTATTTATTATTTATTTATTTATTTATATTATTTTGTGGTTTAACAATTATTGGGCTTTTGATTTATTTATTTTATTTATTAGCCTTTTATATTTTATTTATTGGCTAATGGATTTAATCATTATTTATTTGTGTTTATTCTTTCTACCTATTTATTTACTTTACTTTACTTACCCTCTTTTATTAATGGTTGTGAGATTTGGAGATTGGGATAATATTATTTTATATTATTATTGTATTGTTTTTCGAGATGGTTGGTAGGAATTATTATATTTTGGATTATTTTGATTGGTTAGAGAAGTTGTATAGTTTTTTATTAATTTCTATTTATTGGGAGATTTGAGTTTGTCGTGGGATTGCCTGGCTAATTATCTGAAAATTATTGATTTGGCTTTTGGAGCTTGGCTTGGTTTTCTTGAGGTTGTGATTGCATTGGTGGATAAAGGATTTTACTTGTCTCTTTTCTGCATCAAAACTATTTTCCATAACTTCTACTTTCTAGGTTGGAGAATCTTTAGCCTTCTTTGCATTTCAATTCAAAAATCTTATCTTCTCCATGCCTATGAGAGAAATTTGGGACTTATTGTGTGATTAGATATGTATTTGGGAAATTAACATGTGCTATAGTTTTTGTTTATTTAAATTCTGAAGTTTCTTGGATGTGTCTTGCCGTGAATTTTGGGTCTTTTGAATTATATGTCATGGGAACTATTGATTTCTTTTCCTATGAGGGAGCTGGTTGCTTAGCCTTTTTATGTATTTGGTATTCTACCTGGTGATGTTGTGGAAGTGTTATTTGGTGATTCATGATGTTGTGAGTTTTGCCCCGTGAAAAGTTTATGTGTGTGATTGGAAAGGATTATATACTTGTATTGTGGAATTTTGATTCATTTGTCATTTCTATAACTTTATTTTGTTCAAAATTCATCTTTTATTGAGGTATTTAGCTTGGGCTTATGCATATATTTTATTTCTGGACTTAGTCAATTTCTTTCATGTTGTTTTGAGTCTCTTAACTCTTTTGTTTCATATGCACTAGTGTATTGTGTATATTCACTAGATTATATGATGAATGTGCCATTGTTTGTAACATGTGCGCTAAACTGTTTATGAGATGCATTGATCAATGGCACCTATGTGTTGTTTGGTTGGATGAATGTGCTAGCTTATATTGTGAATGTGATGTTTTATATTGTATATATGCTATTTGGTCTTATAAATGCGTTGTTCTTTTGGGTGAAAGTGCTGCAAAATATCACATATGCATTGTACTGTTTATTATATGTGTTGCACTGCTAATCGAATGCGCTATTCTAGTCTATGAATGCACCAAACTGTTATATTGGCTTTCTGAGTCTTTTATTGATTTTTTGTTTTGGTTTTCATCAGTCTAGAGGTTGTCTTTCAATACTTTTGAGTTTCCTAAGATGTTCCAGGAATTGGTTTATTGATTAAGATTGGGTAATTGCATTATTATGTGTTAAGCAAGATGAATTATACCTTGCTATTGTTTTGGGCTCATTTGGATATACTTTTGATATTGTGATTGTTGAATGTTATGTGATTTCAGATTGCCTACAAAGTTGTGATTGTTGATATTGGTTATTCATGTATTGTTGATTATCATATGGTTGAAAACCTTGGTTATCTGGGTTATGCTTATTTGGAAGCCCTTGTTCTTCTTAAGAGTTTGTTGTTACCCTAAGGTCTAGGAGCATGATTAGAGAGAGTGGGCTTTCATGAGTCTATCGAGGTCATGAGGAATGGACCACTAGGATTCCTTGTGTTAAGGGTATGTGCAGGATCATGGTGGGCCAAACAGGCCCTTAAGTGGCAATGAAAATCAGAAACAAAGAGTTAGGCAACTTAACGTAAAAATTTGGATAAGTTACCAACATTAGTTCAAAAATATGTAAGAATAGAATCTGTAGAAAATTGAATGTGATTTCTAAGCTACTAGTTGTTTTCTAAAAAAAATCTATTTGACAAAAATTTGAAATTTCAATGCAATAGAAATAAAATTTCAGGAAAAAAATAAGAATCGGGTACCTATCTGACCACCCAAATCACAATAAAATCATAATATTTTTTTATAAAATTTTAGATATAAGTAGAAGACTCGTGTCCGAATGTGACACATTTTTTTGCATTTTTTTTAAATAAATAATTAATTATGATTTTTTTACTACAACTTTTAAAAATATAAAAACTTGTATGTCTAACCACCATAACTTGGTCAAAACTCTATGAAATTGTTATTTTTTAAAATTCTATAGTATACGAAGCATAGAATGTGACGCATGTTTCGGCTTAAAAAAATGTCATACCGTTTGAAAGTTATTGATATTTTTCAATCGACCTATCAATCAGGACTTTAGTTAGAATATCGCCACTTTTTGGCCCCTCATGATCTTGCGCATTACCCTTAAGGAGTCGGGGTCTAGCATGTTGGGATAGCTCATTGGGAGTTTATTGTATAATCAAGTGATAACCTAATAAATTAATCTTAGGAGGGATGGGTAATAGTAATTCATCTTATTAAGATAAGAAATGTGTTTCTCATGGCCTAGAGTGCTAGTACATACTTAGGATGAGGTATGGGAAGATTTGGTAACCAAATAAACCAAACTCCCTTGATTTCCTCAAAGTTTTAGATGGTTCCACATGTGTATCATGGATACCGAGAACGGGGAGCTCTAACTCATCTTATATCCTTTATTGTTTTGGTGATAGCATGTGATGACACTCTTTCATACATGTAGATCCTAGTTCCTTATCCTTTTTTGTTGAGTTGCCTCTGGATGTTTATGTCTTGTGCTTTTAATTTAGCCTCGTGTTGTGTTTCGGAGTATTTTTCATATGGTTACTCTTCAGTTGTGGATGTTGGTTATGTCCCTTGGTTGTTAGGTGTCAAGCTAGATCTAGAGTGTGTGGGGGATCTTGTGGCATTCTTCATAGCACGATGGGTGGTTCCACATGGTTGGGTGGTTTGATGCCTTCTTCCATTGGGATCTCTCTCTTCGTTGGATGATTGAGTGCATGGATGTGGTTCCTTATCTCTTTAGCTTTCCTGATTGCTTGGAGAAGATGTTATTTACTTTTGTGGGTTTAGATACAATGATGTAATATGTATCATGAGATAATCATATTGGTAAATTACGAGACTGTGTATCTTGATGTAAGAAGATATTGTATTCATATGTAATTGGATATGGATACAGTAGGTTGTGATTATGAATCTTATAGTAGGAGATATCATTGTAACCTTGTTAGATATACATTGTACCTTGGATAATCATTATTCATGTAATTAGAGGCTGAGATTCATGGTTGAATATGTGATACTATTTGGAATTAGAAATACATGTATCTTATGTCATTGAATTAAGAATTATGCTTTAGTCTTGTGTGAAATCTTCTATTAGAGAATGAGAAATAATTATGCTTTAGAATGATGTTTGGAATTGTATGGATAATTTATGGTTGGGAATTAATTATTAGGAACATTTGGATTTGGTGTTTAAAATGATCCTATATCATAGAAATAAATTGGGTTGTATTTATATATGCATAATGGTTGGTATAATGGATGTTTTATATGATGATCGCTAGGGTATTGTGGAAAAGATACCTTTGCAAAACTTTTTTTGTATCCTAGATGATTGCTAATCTTGTAAATAGAGTTGTGGTTCTTGGTTGGAAAAGACTAAGTTATTTCTATCGTGTGTATTGGTGAGGTGAGATACGAGTTAGATTGTATGGTTTTATCTTCTAGGAAATGGATTAAGTTGATGGAATATATTTAATATAAGTAAGATATATTGGATTGATGGTTACCTTCTCATGATTTAGTTCCAATAAATATTAAGTTAATGTAGGAAGTAATGTTGTGGAATTTTATGATGATGCTTGTATTCTTAGTGTCATGATAAGTGATGGCGTTGAGATACCCTAGGGAAGGATAGTTTATGTGATGATTGTTGGTGTAAATAATTATTCATCTTGGATATTATTACAATATACTCAAGTTTACTTAGGAAATTCATTTCATAGTAGTTTGGGTAATGAGACACTTGGGTGTTTGTGCCACATTTGGATAGTGTGTGCAGGAGAATTTCCGCCTTTTATGGTGTTGATCTTGTTACTACTCTATCATATTCACTTATTGTGTGATGATAATTCCACCTTCGGTGGGTGATCCACCTCATGTGGAATATTTTATTGTTTCTCCTACCTACCACACCTATTTTCTACCTACCCTTGTTTCTTATTGAGCCACATGTCATGACTGTGTGCTCACATATCCATATAGCCTTGCCTATATATGCAGGCTCATATTCATTGTATGTAACAACTTTTGATGATCCAATTGATCAGTATTTCATCTTGATAGAATACAGTTTATTCCTATAATCTATTTTATTCTCTCTTATTTGTGCTTTACATTGCCTCTAGATCTTGGCAAAATCTCACATGGTATCAGAGCCATTAGAGTGTCATTGGTTTGCCAATTGAGAGAAATTTGATGCTATTTGGGGTTGTGTATTTTGGAACTTTCTATTGCGGGTTATTATTGAAGCTTGATGGGTCAAATCCGAGGTTACCATTGGATTGAGGAGGTCCAAAAAAGTCAGTTTTGCCTTTTCTTTCATCCAAATCAGACTTCGGAGGCCAAATCTAGAGGCATTTGAATTTTGAAGCTGAGACGAAAATTTTCCAGAAATTATAATTTTGCAGGCAATTTTCAATTAGTGATATCTCACTCATTTGGACTCCTTTTTTCAAGAATTTTTTTTTTGTTTTGGGGTAGAATTTCATGATCTGTACTGTGGTGTGGGAGTTTTCTGCTTTTCGGATACAGGTTTTTCTGAAATCATGAAATCCTGATTTTTACAACTTTGGAGGTTTCGTTTGGGCTCATATGGACTCCTTTTCAGGTGCCATTTTTTTTTTGAAAGTGCATAATTTTTTGTTTACTTTCATAATTTGTCATTTGTTTGCAGTGATTTTGAGTAGAAATTGTACTTTCAGTATTTGGTCATTTTTTGGCCTATTTGGTACTTGTATTTTGCTTGGATCTTAGCTTAGATCACTAGTAGTATTTTTTGAAGTCTCTTATATCTCATTTTGAGAAGTTGTAAAATTTAAACCATAAGTCCACCTTGCCTTGTTTTTCAAGTGGCCCATTGTACATGCACTAAGTATAAAGTGCCAAATCATGATTTTTTGGGGGGGGGTTCTTTTGATTGAGTAATTTGGGGGGGTGTCTTGTGTGATTGTGTCTCTCTTTATCTTGTGTTTTTTCCTTTTTGCTGCTATGGGTTCTTCTAAATTTCCTCTATTAACTCCTCATAAATATCCTACTTGGAAAATTGATGCATGAATTAAACTTATGGAAAAAGGACTAACTCATTATATTGATGGAACTATTGTTGCTCCCGCTGATCCTAAGGTTGATCATGTTGGTCACTTGGATTGGCTCACTAAAAATATCATGGAAATTGGTACCTTAAGAAAGTATGTATTAAAGGATCTCATTTTTCATATTGATAAATGTACTCTAATCAAGGATGCTTGGCAAAATTTTCAAGACTTGTATGGTCAAAATGATGAGATTAGGGGATATCAAATTGATAGTGATCTCACCATGTTAGATCCCAAGAACTTTGATACTATACAAGATTATGTCACTAAGGTAAAAGAGTTGAGGGCACAACTCATGGATTGTGGCATTGATAAGAAGGATACTCAATTGATCTTCAACTTGATGGGCAAGCTTCCACAAGAACATGCAGCATTTGTTTCTAGTTTCCAAACCCATAGGATGACAATGGGTTCAAGCTACATAATGCCTACTGTATATGGTGAAAATGGATAACAACAATATTGAAAGACTAAATGAATTCAACCACAAAACCCTAGCATAACAACAACAAAGATCCACCATAACATATGAAGATTACCTAAGACAATGTAAATCAAATGAAATCACAAAGATTATACCATCACATGTCCAATAGGGTTTGAATCTCCATTCTTCCTATCTCCATTGATCTTGCTTGATATATTTGCTCTCAGATTTTATATGCACAAGAGCTCAACAAAGAACATAAATGTGGTTGCAAGTAGGATCGCATATGAAAGTTCAAAAGCATAGTGTAGTTGAGTAATCATGGGGGGTTTGATAATGAAGGAAGCATTCCTTATATAGAAGACACCATAAGAAATAGAGGGATAAGATTGAGAGGTGTAAAAGATAAACAGTCGGCTATGATTAAAGGGTAGGTAGAGAAAATAAGAAAATAATGAGGGTAGGTAGTGTAGGAATTAAGAGATGAATGACATGTGTCATAGGTAGAAAAGGTTAATGAATTAATTAAATAAATAAAGATTTATTTAATTAATAGAAGAATAGGGATCAATTAAATAAATAAGATATTTATTTAATTTTGGAAAAGGATAATTTAAATAAATAAAGGTATTTATTTAAATGAGAAATAAGGCTAGAAGAGGATAAATGAATTAATTAAATAAATAAAAATTTATTTAATTAATAGAAGAATTAGGCTAAAATAATTAAATAAATAAAATATTTATTTAATTAGACATGACAATTTTAGGTGTCTACATTTTGCCCCTCTTTGAGACAATGCAGCTTGTCACGTTGTTTCAAAGAAGATAATATGAACTGATACAGAGTTGCCCCAAGATGGGAATGATATGCCCCCTCGAGAGATTGGATGAAAATATCTGGAAAGATCACAGACAATCTCTCGATAAGAATGAAAGGCTAGAATGGACTGACCGGATAGGATAGAGTGACAGAGTCATGGGATAATGAAGACTGACTCAAGAAACGAGGGCTAGGGCTAGGGCTAGGGTAGTCTATAAGATAGACCACGAGGGGAAAACATCCTCATTGTCATCCACACATCCAAGAGATCAGAGTGTAGAGAGAGAATAGAGCAACAACAATTAGCAGCGATGGCATTGGTGCATAGATTCGATCGCGTTTGTCGATTTCAGAGGCCAGCAGATGCAGGAGAGTTGGTGAGTACCATAAAACCTCCTTGTACTTTGTTGCAATAAATGTTGTCATTAATGCATGCTAGGTAGCGCAATAAATGCGCATTAGGTATGTCTAGAAAAAAAAATGTCAAGCGGGGTAAAAACATCAAGGCGCATCTGTGCAATATGCGAGCACGTTTGCATTGGGCAGGCGCATTTGTGCTATGTGGGCATTTATGTCTTCAAGGTCAAATCGGCAGTTCTGTGATAAACATACACTGTCGATTGGATAAGCTGCTGAGAGGATACACTCAAACAAGTCCTCTAGGGAAGACTAGGATAGCAGATAGGGCTAGGATTGACAATTTTGTGATAGAACATACGTTGCCAATTAGGAAACTACTCAAGGGGATACACTCAAGCAGAGGCCCTAGGATAGGATAGATCGAGGCACTTTGTGATGAACAAGGAGTACCAAGACATAGTACTTTGTGATGAACAAGGAGTACTAAAAAGAGCAGCACTTTGTGATGAATAGGGAGTGCAAATATGGGCAGCACTTTGTGATGAACAGGGAGTGCAAAAACATGTAGTACTTTGTGATGAACAGGGAGTACCACTAGGATAAATAGCAACACTTTGTGATGAACAGTGAGTGTCACTAGGATAAATAGTGTCATATGATAAATATAAGCACTAGGATAAAGAGCAGCATTTTGTGATGAATAGGGAATGCCACTATGACTGACATGATTGATTTGCTTGACTGCAGGAGTACCTACCTATGCTAGAGTCATGGGATAGATTCCCATCGACTCAGAGGTTACGACCAGAGCTGATATTTGAGGATAGAGCTGTGATTGAGGTTATGGGTCTGCAATTTATTCTATATGTGCCTGAGTTTCAGGCAAACATGGGATTGTTGACTGTGCTGGCTGAGAGATGGCACTCAAAGACATATACATTTCATTTGCCACTGGGTGAGATGACAGTCACCTTAGAGGATGTATACAGGATACTGAGGATACCGATCGATGGGGAGTTAGTACCCTACGATCGAGATGGAGACAAGGATGCACTGAGATGAGTGTTCTAGGATCCTGGATTGGAGATGAGGGCTAGACACGTGGCTTGGGATACCATGACACGAATAGGATTAGCACTACCAGCAGTGTTGGTAGGAGTTATCAGTGGATTCCTTTGTCCGGATAGGGCGACATGAGGATTGGCTGTGTAGCCATATGTATTTTGACATCATTGTATCATGACACTTATGATTATATGTATATGAGATGATTCATCTTTGCGGCAGCTATATGCATGTATAACTATGGGATGAGATGTTTCATGATGTATGTTTCTATGTGATGGTTATGATATGGATGCAAATATGTACATGATGAAATGCAATATTTTTTTTGTTCTTTTATGTTTTTAATATGTTATGCCAATGCAAATGTGAATGTATGAAATGCTTAATATGTGGTAATGCAGGTGCAACTACATGAGATGCAAATGTTTTTGGCATGTCATTATACTCAATCGTGTGATAGCAGGCTACATGGACTCAAGAAGGATGATGGAAGTCAATCAAGAAAGGGGGATGGAAGGTAGAAGATATGAAAATGAAAGAGCTTCTTGTGCGTTATCATCATTGAGCTTTATTATGGCAAGTAGGTTATGACAATCGAGGCATATGTTCGACCCAGAAAGTCATTGTACCTATTTGCATGGAGATAAGACAGTCACAAACAAGGAATGCCCCAGTTCACACTAGACTCACAGTGTCCTCATATCCTTGGACAAGTCATAGCATTACTAAGAGACAATCCGCAGATAGCAAAAAAATAGGTGACGATACCCCATCCTCGCCTTTCTAGTCAAAGACATCCTGGAGATAGAATCTCTAGTCAAAGACATCCTGGAAAAGCTAAAAGACATGTCACTAGAAAGATAAAATCAAAAGAAAACCAAGACTCGACACCAACATCCACTATAGTCCTCAAGTTTAGTGTCTCTTGTCACTTGTATAAGTCTATTTGATTGTGGTCACCATGTTTACTTTCACAAAAAGGATAGATAGCACTGAACCATGTGTTGTCTGAGTCTGTTGAAAGATTTGATTTGTTGAAGCCCATTGTTGTTGTTGTGTCTCATCTAAAACTGATTGAATCCATGAAACTGATACTTTATTGTGGAGAAGACGAAACTTTATTGCGGATTGGCGAAGAAAATGTTGCTTTATTGTGGATTGTGCGCAGATAGACTGAAGAAAACTAGAAGAAACTATACTCCTTGAAACATGTGATGCTCTTAGTTCCACACCCATCACTAGACGTAGGATTTGCCTTAGCCACAGATAGGAGCTGATTGATTGTGGATGGAAAGGTTGAAAAGGAATGTTATTATGAATGGCTAACCAATCTTGGGTAGATCAATAACAAGCCATGATGGGAATGGATAAGTTTATTATGAATGAATAGGTTGTGAGTGTGTGCAAAGTGAAAGGATGAAATGGAATCCTGAAGGAGAAAGGAGCAATGTCTCTACGCATGGTGTCGGTGACCCGGTTTTCACCATGGTACTTGCCCAGGGCACCACCGAAGTGGTTTTCACCATTGAACGAAATGTTTTTCTTTTTTTCAATTTTTTTGTGTCACAAGGCGCCTGTTTGCTAGGTTTTCACCAAGTAACGATTTTATTTTATTTTTTTATTTTTATTTTTATTTTTTAATTTTTTTGTATTTTTAAAATTAAGATACTCTGAAGAGCTATGTGTAAAACCTGTGAAGGTGCATGTTGTTGATAGGATCCTCCAAAGTTTCACCCTCTGTGGTTGAGAGCTGATATGCACCAGATCCATATACTGATGTGATGATGTAAGGACCAAGCCAATTTGGTTCGAATTTGCCCTTCTTCTCTCTGTCATGCTGATTTTTAGGATTTTCTCTGAGAACCAAGTCACCTACCTCAAATGTGTGAGGCTTAACCTTATGACTGTAACTGCGATGTTCCTTGACTGAATGATGTGTAGCTTGAGTGACTGTCTTCCTTGATAAAGGAATTGAGATAGAATTACTAATGTGTGGACTACATAGGCCCATATGTGTGTCACCTGAAGAAGTTTGGGCATCCCTGATAACAAATTCCCTTGAGGAAGCTCCATTAAAGGTCCATGATGTATCGCCAGAAGGGAATATATGTATGGAACAAGTGGATGATTGATGAAGGCTTATGATTGCGAAAAGAAGTGAAAGTAGGATAGCATGATGGAGACTTAGGATCAACAAGTATGCTTTTTGTCTTGAAATTTTAGAACTTTTGCCCCTAGTTATTTTGATATTAGGGGAGATGAACTCTTGTTCTTTTTCATTCATAGGATTTTTATCCTTGACTTTGATTTTTGCAGAGTCCAATAGCTTTTGATTTTGATTTGGACTGAAGGATTTTTCTTTATTTTTACTTTTAGATTTTTCTTTTCAAAGCTTGATTTGTCATCCCCAATTAGTAAGGGCTTTTGAGATTCTTGTTGATACAAGTCTGGGAGAGGAGTGAAAATGGAATGAGTGGATGAAATGGTAAGGCTATGTGAGTTCTCAAGAGGGCTGGTGATACTCTCAATAGATTCTTCGCTGGAACCACTCTTAGAACTATTGATATCAAGAGGTGTTTGCACCACTAGAGGAGATTTGCATTCAGACTTAGTAGCCACAACACTAGGTGGTTCACACCCAATTCCTTGATATTGAAAATTGTTTATAGATTGTTCCTATTGACTAAATACCTTAGGAGATAGTGGGAGTTGATCAACATGAAAGATATACTCACCACATCCCAGGTCTCTAATCTTGATCTTTTCTTTGATCTCTATTTGTTTTGATGTAGAAGCTTTCAAGGATTCTGGATCAACATATGTTGAAGAAGGAATAGCCTCTTGATTCACTGGTATTGTTATTTCTGATCTAGGTCGGAGATTGTTGCAATATATAAATGGATTTGGGTCAGCTTTGACGGTCACTTCAACTCCATTGTGTGGAAACTTAATGCATTGATGGTATGTAGATGGGACTGCGCTCATCTCATGAATCCAAGGATGTCCCAAGAGTATGTTGTATGTGAGATCTAGATCAAGGACCTGAAAAACCACATCCTTTGTAATGGGCCCAACTCTGAGAGGAAAGGTGACTGTGCCCTTGGATGAATGCTCTTCATCATCATATGCTTTGATGGTAATTTTGTTTGTAGAATTCACATCTTTGTCTGAATATCCCAATTGTTTAATAGTGCTCAATGTACAAATGTTCAGACCTGCTCCTCCATCTATCAGGACTCATTTTATTCGATGTTTGTGTATGAAGGCTTCAATGTGTAAAGGTGCATTATGTGGCTGACTTACGGAGGTGTTAGCTTCTGTAAATGTGAGGGAGTGTGG
Source organism: Cryptomeria japonica (assembly GCF_030272615.1). Classification (NCBI taxonomy): domain Eukaryota; kingdom Viridiplantae; phylum Streptophyta; class Pinopsida; order Cupressales; family Cupressaceae; genus Cryptomeria; species Cryptomeria japonica. The sequence goes on along the minus strand of NC_081412.1, from coordinate 531,250,487 downwards.
AACGGAAAGGTATCACACCATGGCTTGAAACTGGTCCACGTTCAGATCAGTAGGGATAGTAGTGTCTCTCAAGATTTTGTCAAGAATAGCTTTATGTGTGGGGGATATGCGTAAGATCTCAAGGATTGAGATAAGCGCGGGTGTCTTCCCTAACTGTTCTACAAGGTCATACTCAGGCTTGGTTGATGAGGAAGCAGTGTTTTTAGCTGGAGCACCTTGCAAAGTGAATTTACCTCGACAAGTTGTGACATTACATTCAAAGGTAGGTTCAGAAGAAGATCCAATGCCTTTTAGGACAATCTTGGGTCTTTGGGTAGAAGTCTCGGTAATTTTATCCTTGATGATAATGGTAGAGACATAATTGTCCATCGAAATGTGATTGATAGTTGAATCATAGTTATAAGATGCTCTGGTATAGTTGGTTTGGTCATCTGTGGCTGTAGCTTTTCCCTTGTCATGCTTTGGGAATGGTTCCTTAAACATCTCATGTTCTTGATTGGATAAGCATCCTTCAATCTCAATGTCACCTCTATCAATAAGATCTTGTATGATGTTCTTCAGTCGATGACAATTTCCTGTCTTATGACCTTTGCTCTTATGAAATTCGCAATACTCATCATCATTCCACTAATTTGGTTTGACCTTTGGCTCATATGGAGGAAAATCTGGAATTATGATTATCTTGTTTGCCACTAGCTTTTTGAAAACGGACTCAAGTGGTTCTCCCAATGGGGTGTACTTCCTTCATGATTTGGAAGTTGTTTGAGTATTCACTTGATTGTTTATAGAGCTTGATCTGGAAAAAATGATTTTGGGTCGTACTATATTGGCATCAACAACACCATCATTGTCTGTGTTCTTGTTTTTATTCCAAAATCTTGGCTTATCTTTTCCTTTAAAGTCATCTTTGCTTTCCTTGAATATCTTAATGACTCCTTGTTCAATTAGGACCTTCTCTGTCGCTAAGCCCTTTTCAATGACATCCTTCAAGGTGGTCAAACAAGATTTTCTTAGGTCATAACCAATGTCTTTGTTAACATTTTGGGTGAATATTTCTACCATTTGTTTTTGTGGAATTTCACAAGAGCATCTTCTGGCTAGATTCCTCCATCTTTGTAAAAATGATGAAAAAGATTCTCCATCCTTTTGTTTGGTGTTGCACAAAGTGGTGACTGATATGTCTGTCTCTACGTTGTATGAGAAATGTTGGATAAATGCCTTTGCTAAGTCACCCCATGACTTAATTCCAGGTGGAAGTTGGGAGAACCATTCCATAGCTTGATCACCTAAGCTTTGTGGGAATAATCTCATCAAATATGTCTCTTCTGCTGCTACGTCAATGCAAGTTGTGAAAAACTGTCTTACGTGTGCCTTAGGATCCCCTTTTCCTCTATACTTATCAAACTTAGGTGTCACAAAGTGTGTAGGAAATGGAGGCATTGGAATGCTTTTGTCAAATGGATAGGGACATATGTCTCTCATTGTGTAAGTTGGCTTTGGTGTATTTATGTCCTCCATTTTCTTTTGTAAGTCCTTAATTTTCTGTTCCAAATTGTTCTTAGGTGGAGATCGACTTCTTGGACCATACCCCATGCCTGAACCAATGGGTGGAGGAGGAGCATGTTGCATATATGGATGATATTGATCATACTCATGTTCATATGGAGGAGGTCTATAATGGTGTTGCGTATGCGTATAAGGACCACTTGGTATAGAGTCATGGTGAGGAATGGAATATCTGCTTTGTCCATGTATACCATACTCTATAGGCATGTCATGAGTTTGTTCTAGTGTGTTGCCCCCAAATTTGATGCGGGGTTTCCTTGTGTCCAAATTTTGAGCATGTCTTTGAATATCCAATTGCCTTGGTGGTTGATCCTTAGCATTGGTATGTGATTGAGTGTATTTTTATGCATAACACTTCCATAATGGTTTGTGAAGGTGAGTATCATATGCTTGACCATGTGTATGTGGGACCTCTGGTTTTTGAAACAAAGATGATGGGATTCAGGCACAAGATGTGGTCCTCTATTGCCTCCACTATTAGGCCTCCTTTGATCCATGTTGAGGTGAGGTTGTTGCAAAGGTCGATTTTCCATTATTTGAGTCATGTCAAAATCATGAGGGATCTTGGTTCCACTTTGTTCCATCACTTGTAAGAAATATTTTCTATCTCTCCTCATTATTTCCTCAACCAATCAATTGAAACGGGGATCCATAATGGATTCTTCCACTTCTGTTGAATGTATTGAAATGTTGTCCATATTGTCATTGTGTGTATCATTGTTGTTTATAGTGTCCATGTGCTCAACATTTGGAATGTTTCTATAGGCATCCATGTCAGGTAATGTAGTATGATCAAAATTGAAAAAGACATCATTGTCATACTCATAGGCACTCATGTTTGCGGACTCTTGAGCCTCTTTAGCTTCTCTCCTAGATTTTTGGGAACGAGTTTCAATCATGAACTAGGTATTAACCAAGATGTGTGAGACTAGATGAAAATGGAAAGAGAATGGAAGACCAAGAGTTGGATGGAATTTAAATGAATCTAAGGTGTACTTGCAATGTCCAAAGTGTAAGACCAAGTATGTATGTAGTAGAGTAGGTGTGGCTTCCAAAGAGATGATAGTTTCTCTTGATGAGGTAAGTTGACCTTGACTCTAAGTAAGACCAAATGAGACCCAAAGGTGATAGACCTTGATGAGGGACCACTTAGCAAAATGTTGTTGTATGTAAAGTGTTGACAAAGTATGATGAGGACAAGCAAGTGACCTTTTGACTCAAGTTTAGACAAATATGAATGTAATGTAAGGTGTAAAGCAATGATGGACTTTGTGAGACCCAAAGATAGGTTGAATGCTAGATGAAAACCCAGAGAGATAACCTAGGAAGCTCAATAAGTCTGAAACTGACTATTCTTGTTTGTTGAATTATGAAATTTTTCAATCCTGAACACAGACGTGCCTGTATACTTCACAGATGCGCTTAAATGACACAAACGCACTTAAATGACATAGACGTGGTTCTGCCAGACACAGACATGTTTCTGAGATGCTGCATTGTTGCTCAAAAGACACAGACGCGTTTCTACCCTTCACAGACGCGTTTAGATGACATAGACGCTTTTTTGTCAAACACAAACGCATTTTTGCAAACTTTGTGTAATTTTTCCAATCTGTGAAGTTGTTTTGTTTTGACCAAATCTGAATGTTTGACTATTTTTCATGACAAGAGGACACAGTGTTGATGAGGACTCAATGTTTGCAAGTGTTTAGACTCAAAATGACTCAAAGAAAAGTGTGTTGTTTGATGTAAAATTGATTTGCATACACTTGAAGACACAAAAGACACAATGTTTTAATGTTTGGTCTTGAATGTTTGATTGTTCAAAATAAGTCAAGCACAATTCTTATGGCTGGCCAAGACAATAGTTGTTGATCCCACATGGAGTTTCCCCCGAGGCTACGCTATTCAGAGTGGATACTTAGATGCTTGACCCCATTGGCTCCACCCTCGGCACTCACTTCTCGGGGTAGTCAAGCATCAGTCCCCATGAAAACTCCTTGTGGCGAACTTTGTATCTCTTCTAAGAACCGTATGTGTGTGGGCCACTACCAGAGGTCTGACCTCCTGCCCCAACAACTAGAAGGATTTTGGCTTCTAAAATAAAAAGGTGCTAGTAAGGGCATCTTCTTGTGTGGCCATACATGTGGCACTTTCAGTTCTATAAATATAGAAGGTTCCCAGCCGGTAGGGGTTATGCCCTACAAATGATCAAATAAATTTGATCAAACGGGTTTATGGGGAGACATAGTGTCGGTATGAACTAATCAGCACATTTTATCCATAGTTTTCACCATGAATACAGTTGTTTATAGTGGAAAATTGGGTCATTCTCTCCTCACTAGTAGTCCTAATGACCACACAGGGAGACAGGCCCTCTAAAGATTAAATAAAAAGAGCCTATTGCTCAAGACACAAAAGACAATGGTTCAATTTTAGTGCACCAATTGAAGTGCTTGCTAGTCTATGAGAACAAGGCACACAATAAAGTTCAAAAACCATTGCCAAGGTCCTACAAAAAAGATTTGTTAGTAGTTTGGATTGTTTCAAATGATCACCCCTTCCTACAAGCACACAAGTTAGGTAAATTTTAGATCCAAAAGACTTTGTGAAATAGGGGCCTTCAACAATGCGTTTTGTTGACCAATTCAAATATCTGATTCATCATAAAAAAAAGACCACCTGTAAAATTTCAAGAGATTTCTAGAAATGTAAGAAAATCCAAAAAATTTGCTAATTTTCTCCAAAAATTATTTTTTTATGAAAAATCATAAAAAATTCATATAAAATGCAAAATAGATCCAAAAAATCTGAAATATTTACTGGAGAGTCCTGATGGTCTTCCAAACCTGCTTAAAAAAAAATTTGCAACAAATCCAAGCAGTTTGTGAGATATGAGTAAACTAATGCAAAACCCTAATTTTCAAAGATCCAATTTTTGAGGAATGATTTTGCATCAAATTTAAAATCACAAAGAATAGATCCTATTTATAATTTTGAGAGCTTTCCAAAAATGTAAGAAAATCCAAAAAAATCGCTAATTTGCTCTCAAAATTATTTTTTTATAAAAAATCATATAAAATGAAACCTTGATCCAAAAAATCTGAAATTTTTATTGAACATCTCTGATAACTTTTCTGACTTGCAAAAAAAATTTGATGCCAAAATTCGAAGTCTTTTGTGAGATCTGATCAAAGTAAGGAAAACCCTAATTTTTAAAGATCCAATTTTTAGGGAAATATTTTGCATCAAAATTAAAATCACAAAGAACAGATCCTATGTATAATTATGTGAGATTTCCAAAAATGTAAGAAAATCCAAAAAATTCACTCATTTTCTCTCAAAATTATTTTTTTATGAAAATTCATAGAAAATTAAAATATGCTCCAATAGATCTGAATTTTTCTTTGAGAGCTCCTGATACTGTCTTCAACCTGCAAAAAAACTTTGATGCAAAATTTCCAATCCGTTTGTGAGATATGATCGAATATCTCCAAGATCTTGATTTTGTGTCCAAAACCCTAGCTGCACAAGGTTATTCTCCAAATTGTTTTAAAAAACAACAATATATGGTTAGGAAAACCTGCAAAAAAAACACAGATCTAACAAAAATCCATGTCCCACGGGGCGTGCCAAAATGTTTTCGGTGAAAATGGATAACAACAATATTGAAAGACTAAATAAATTCAACCACAAAACCCTAGCATAACAACAACAAAGATCCACCATAACATATGAAGATTACCTAAGACAATGCAAATCAAATGAAATCACAAAGATTATACCATCACATGTCCAATAGGGTTTGGATCTTCATTCTTCCTATCTCCATTGATCTTGCTTGATATATTTGCTCTCAGATTTTATATGCACAAGAGCTCAACAAAGAACGGAAATGTGGTTGCAAGTAGGATCACATATGAAAGTTCAAAAGCATAGTGTAGTTGAGTAATCATCGAGGGTTTGATAATGAAGGAAGCATCTTCTTATATAGAAGACACCATAAGAAATGGAGGGATAAGATTGAGAGGTGTAAAAGATAAATGGTCGGCTATGATTAAAGGGTAGGTAGAGAAAATAAGAAAATAATGAGGGGGTAGGTAGTGTAGGAATTAAGAGATGAATGACATGTGTCATAGGTAGAAAAGGTTAATGAATTAATTAAATAAATAAAGATTTATTTAATTAATAGAAGAATAGGGATCAATTAAATAAATAAGATATTTATTTAATTTAGGAAATGGATAATTTAAATAAATAAAGGTATTTATTTAAATGAGAAATAAGGCTAGAAGAGGATAAATGAATTAATTAAATAAATAAGAATTTATTTAATTAATAGAAGAATTAGGCTAAAATAATTAAATAAATAAAATATTTATTTAATTAGACATGACAATTTTAGGTGTCTACACCTACATTTGATGCTTTCACTGAAATATTGATGATGGAACAAACTAAGTTGATAAGCATGGGCATTCTTAAGAATTATAAGTCTCAAGCATATGTGGCAACTCAAGGGAACAAAGGAAATCAAGGAAAGGACAACTCAAACAAGAAGAAATGGCAATCAAAGCCTAAGGACAAAGCACCATCTTCTCCACAAAAAGGAGATTCATCCTCTTCCAAGAGGGGAAATTCACCAAAGAGGGAGAGACCTACTTGTGCCTATTGTAAAAAGTTTGGTCATGAGGAGTGTCATTGTCATTCTAAGAAGATTGATGAGCTCACACATATCCTCAAAAAACATAACATTGATTTGCCTAATGTCTACAAGAAGGATGATTCATCAACTTCTACTTCCTCACAATCAAAAGGAAAAGGGCAAGCATTCATGGCTTCTACAAGTGGGAATACTCACTCTTTTGGGACAAGAAAAGGAAAATCTCTTTGTGCTACTACAAGTCATGATTCAGGGAGATGGCTTCTAGATTCAGGGGCTTCTCATCATATGGCATCTTCGCAGTCTAAGTTCTCTTCATTTGAGCCTTGCACCATGCCACATATTTTGATGGGCAATCATACATACATGGATGTGATTGGGACATGATCTATTGCCATTGGGGATAACTCCTTCAATGATGTGTTGTGTGTACCCCACTTGACAAACAATCACCTTTCCATCTATCAAATCACACATGGCACAACTAAGAGAATTGTGGAGTTCACACCTGAGTCAGTTTTCATTAGAGACTTGCAGACTAGAGCTATCATTGCGGCTGGAGTGGTTGATCATTCATCTCAGTTATACTCCTTTTCAGATTTTGATGATGATGATGATTTCACATATTATGATTCTACACATAATGATCACACTTCTTGTAATGATTCATATTTTGAGGAGAACTTTGGGTACTTGAACTTGGGGATTCTTACATGTGACCCCATTCTTGAGCCTTGCATTTCATCTCCTCCTATTGATATCACATCACCTATTGCACCTAATGATGTGGATAGTGCGACAATTTTTCCTTCATGTGATTCAATGCAGCAGGATATTCATTGTCTTCCAGCTTCAGATTCTTGGGATGAGTACTTGACAGACATTGCAGGTTTATTTGTGGAATCCTACATTGCAGATTTGGGAGACATCATTGATGATATTCATCTTCTCTTTGATGAAGATGATCCTTCTTTGATTGTTACGAGGGAACATTCTGACCCTCTTGTTCATTCTCTACATGATCATTCTTTCGAGATTGACATGATTGTGGATACTTATGTACATCAGTTGGAGGAGGTCTCTTTATGTTTTGAGGAGACATGTGAGTCTTTGGACATTGTTCTACATTCTTCTCCACTAGATCTTGGAGTGCCTTTTTCAGTAGTGTGGAGCAGTTTACCACCTTTGGAGGGGGTATCTTTCAGCATCAACATGGGGAAACTTGAGCAGTTTTCAGAGACTTCATCCATCATGAGTTTTTTTCATACATCTTCCCTTCATGATTGGGGAGACTTCATGGATAGACCTTTGGTTTTTTTTCTTCCTAAGGGGAGGAATGCTATTCGACGTTCGTGGAGCAGTTTCTTCATACATCATCGAGCTTCTATCATTGGTGTAGATTCTACATTGAGGGGGGGCTTCCTAGCTTCTCTTCTTCTCTCATATGGGGAGGACTTTTTCCTCACATGGGGTTTTGTTCCTCATATACTTCTATGAGAGTTCTCTTGTATAGTTTGTATCTCTCTTTTGGGGGAGGGTTTTTTCCCATGGGGTTTTTCTCTCTTTCCCCGCTTTGTGAGAGATTTCATTGCATTGGTTGGCATGCATTTGCATTTGTACATGGGTACCTAACATGGCCTCATAGCGGGGACCCATCTTGCATTGCTTAGTTGCATTGTAGACTTAAGTGCATTCCCCTAAGTTGCACTTAAGGGGGTGGGGGAATCTCACAATGATGATTATTTCCGCTTGCATACTTATGTTCTTATGATCATGTTTGAATTAATTATGTGCACGACAAGATGATGTTATGGTTATTTGAGTTATATGAGTTGCATTAGTTATCTTTTTAAAAAAATATATCTCTATTTGCATGTTAGATGGTTATATTTCTCTAGGGTATTTTGGCGGAAAAAAATATCTACCTCCCACATTTTGTGTTAGCTACTAAATTATTTAGCTACCATCTTGTATATTAACATATTAAGGTTTTATTAAGTGTAGTTTTTCTCCTTATATGTCCTCCCAAGAAATTATTTAGTGGTTCTTTTATTGATGGTTTTTCTAACTTTATTAGAGAGAGAATATTTAATAGAACACAATATGGAATGATTGAGTTTATATTTTTCAACCTCTACATCCTTCAACCAATGGCATAAAACCTAATACTACATACAATCTATCTCCATGATTGCATTTTTAAAACTAAAAGTGGAACTAGAAAGAGAATGATTTAAATTTCTATGCACCACTCTTACTTTTAGTGTTACTCATTGTGAGCTCTTGAATTGTGTTATTTATACATGGTAAAAAAATATCTTATTTGATCACAAATCCTTTCTCCTTGGCTGGAAAAATCCAAATTTACTCCAAAATTCTAGCTTTAGTTGATGTGTATACTTAATCCTTTCCCTATAGCTCTTGTTCTATAATTTCCACTTTAGACTCTAAACCCACTATATCCCTCGATCCCGTCATGAATAAAAATCTAAAGGTCTCTTAAACTATGTTTCATTATCTTTCCTAATTTTGGTCATTTCAAAGTGCAAGTCTAAGAGATATTTGTTCATATTTTTATTGTCAAAAATCAAGTCTTTGACAATATCACATAAGGAAAAGAGGGCATTTTTAGGGAGTCCAAATTCTTAGAGAAAGAAATAATAATAAGTCAAAAAAGGGGAGGGGGAAACCTAAGAATGGGTAGGTGTGGGAATGGTAGGGGAGCTAGGACTACCGTTAAAGAACAATTAACACCTTTGACTAGATTTTTTGGACTACCAACAAATACCTTTGTTGACCTTCAGCCTAAGGCCTAATGGTTACTAATATGATGCTTCTTCAATCTAACCTTAAGGATCCTTCATGAAAGGGACAACAATAGAGGAGTACTTTTAGACCATCCAATACTTTATGTAAGGGCATGAGGCCTAGGAAATTTGTAATGTCCCCAATATGAATATTATCATTTTTCTACTTTATTTAGTTCTAATCAACACAAGGTTAGCATCTATTACAAGATTAGTAAAGCATATAAAAATGGATAAATATCCCCTTTAAATGTGAAAAACTAACATAACAACCACAATAATTGATTACTCATTAATTCAATGTGATTTCAACTTGCAATAAATTTAAGCTTTACCAAAAAAAATTAGAACAACTAAAATAGTTATTATTAAAAAAAATTATAATTAATTAACAACAAATAGAATTAAAGGAGCAAAATAGGCTTACAAACCCTAAGCACTAAGGGAGTAGGTTCTGGATTAAGGCAAAAATAGGTTTTGAAGGGGCCTTGAAACCCTTTACATAAAAGATTATAACAAGCTTAGAATCAAAGCATTAGAAAATCCAAAACAAAATAGGTTGCAAAAGATAGGACAAAACATAGAGCATCCAAGAATCCAACAAATGCCCAAACGTGCAAATAAAAAACCAGCAAAGAACCAGAACACAAAACACAAAAACAAAAAACACAGAAAAGACAACACAATTACATGAGGCTCTTAAGGGTTTCAACAACCTCAGCCTCCAACAGGCTCATATTGTTAGCAGCCATCCTCATCTCTTTGTAATCCACGCTCTGAGTCGCAGCTTTTTTCTTCATGTTGCCCTGGGTCCGCTTACAAGGGCCTTGATCAGCCTGAGTCTTGTCATTATCATCACCAATATTGATCAGAACTTTCTCCTATTGCACATTGTCAAGATTATTCACCATGGCTTTCATGGCATCCATCATCTATTTGACAATCTTGTGACTGTTGGTAATAATTGTAATGAGAGTGGCTTTAATTATCTTATAGTTCTCTTCCACATGGGTGAGCCTATCCTCAAATATTTTTTGCATCTGATCAATACCCTCAATTGCTCTATTGATGTAGTCCACCACAAATTTATTTTCATCTTTCGTCCATTGTCCGTTACATTTCTAATTTTCTTGAGCAATTTCCACGAGAATAGCTTCCATCTTGCTACCCAAGGCCCTTTGGTTGAGTCTTACCTCTTTAAGCTCATGAAAGAGCCACTTAAAAATGCTGAAAGTATCAATGGCGTGGTCCCTAACCATTCCCAAAACATTGTCGTAGGCATCCCTCTTATCACTCAGCTCCGCACTCTTCGCATGAATGTCCTTGGTTGTATTATGTGGAGGCGGCGAAGGGGGCTATTCAAGGTTCTGGCTGCCAGGCTTCATGCAAGCCCTATTACCACCCGTGGAGCCCTTAGAATTAGCCTTATTACCACTAGACACGAGGGAATCCTTGCCAATCGAGGTGGACGATGAAGAAACAACCAATTGCTTCCGCACATTCTTACCCTTACCCAAAGAAGATTTAGCCTTCAGGGAAATCTCAATTTGGCTTTTTTATGAGGGGGAGGAGAATCCGCCTCAAAGTCCGAGTTGGACTCAGCACTAAGGGAGTAGGTTATCACCCAAATAAATATGCATTGAAAAAGCTTCTAAAATAGAATATCATTGAAGCTCAAATGTAATCCTTATGTGGAATTCCACAATGTCAGATAAGGGTTTTTTTTCCTCCAACCTCTAGTGATAGACAAATAGGATTTATATTCCATTTAACAAAATAAATGGAATCTTTAGCTAGTAGGTCCTCGCACTGCACCAAATAATTGATAATGTTCTATTTCTCAAATTCATTTCATGAGTATCCAAGATGACATTTGGTATCCAAATGAATCTTCCTTTGTTATCCAAAGGTGGAAAGTGTTTGAAATGTGTAACATTCTCCCCCAATTTATTTTTAAGACAAGAAACATGGAAGATGTTATCAATTCTACTATTCTTAGGTATCTTTTTCTCATAGGCTACTCCTCCCACTTTTCTTATGATCTTATAAGGGCCATAATATATGGGATTCAACTTTTATACTCCATTCTTCTTTAATGAATACTTCCTATAGGGTTGTACCCTCAAGTAAACCATGTCTCCAACTTCAAATACTTTTTTGGTACAATGTTAATCAACATAGGTATTATGTAGGTTCTGTGCCTGTTGAAGATAGTCCTTGATATATTTCAATATCCCTTGACTCTACTTTATCGTATGTATCTATTGCTCTAAAAACCATATTTTTAATGATCGCAAGATTCATAAAAGTTAAAGCGTTATATCCATACAAGTTCATAAAAGGTGACATAACTATGGACATATATGGTGGGAGGTATTATGGGAAATTTCCTCCCAAATATAGCCATGGGTATTCCTCGTCCTCTATCTTCTCCTTCATAAAATTTTCTATTAATCTTCTTAGAATGGGTTTCTTCTACTTCCTAATTGAAAATGACTTCAATATAATGCACCTATCCTTTTCCAAGCCATTTGTGTCCCCACTCCCAAGGTTCTTTGCAATGGAGGTAGAGTTTTTTCTTCTTAGTTTATTTCAATTATCTTCATTTATTTTTATTGGTGGCTAAAACTTATATATGTTTGAATCTCCTTTTTGGAACTTATTTTGGTTTATAAGAGGACAATTAGAATAAGATTTATTACAAGACACAAAATACTCCAAGTTGAGGGCTCTTTTGATTACCTCTTGGAGAGTGGAAGGATATTATGTCTTGCCTAAACTCCTCAATGGCTCAGCTATTCCTACAAATAGAATCATGATTCCCCTTTCAAAGACATCAAGGACTTTGATTATGATCCTCTAAAATTCCCCTATATAGTGTTCCAGTGCTCCATATTGTTGTAGTTGGGCCCATTCTTGAAATTGGATCTATATATCAACCCCATCAAATCATTCAATCAATATTTTTGTAAATTCTTTAAAATTAGTGATGAGACTATGGCATTGTGTCACTATTCATGATACCACCATTCATGGGCTACCCCTTCCAAGTGTAGAGAGGAAAACTTGATAGCTTATTCTTCATACATTAGATTGACAGATAAGTAGGTATTGATTTTCTACATCCAAAAATAAGCTAAATAATGTTGTGCCCCATAAAAAAATAAGTACAGTAACCTTACCCAAGTGTTGTTACAATTCCTTGTTAGCCTGATTCTGAGTTGGTATCTTCTAGGTTTGAAGAACATTTCAAGATTTTATGTTTTAGAAAGTAGTAAATGATAAATCATCCCAAACTTTCACCTCAAGAGTTCCATAGTCAACATAAAGATCTAAAAATTATATCAACTTAGTTGCCTATTTATCTAGTGGATCTTCTCTTCTTTATAAGAATTTGGGTTAGAAGAGATTGGGTGAAGAACCAACAATTTGGTTAACCCTGATGCACTTCCTCTTCTAACATTTGATTTTAGAATTTCAAGATTTTTTTAATTTTGCACAACTTGCACTAATATTTCTATCATATATTTGAGTTAATGAATTCATAAACAAACATGCCACCTTTGATCCTAGATTTTAATTAAAATGACATACCACCTTTGATCCTAGATTTTAATTAAAATATGCACATAAAAATTTCAAATTCTTATATTTTCTCTCCAAAATAAACCCTCATACAAGTATTACATAACAAAATAAGACACGGTAAGTATTACAAAGTCACTTCCCTATTTTATTTCCCCAATCCCACAAAAAAATAGAAAATGGGCTTAAGGAACACCCCGAGATCTTACATGAAAAAAGTTAAGAATTTGGGGACCCATCGAGTGTTTACCAAATTTTGAAGAAGAGAAATATGAGAGCTTGATGAATAGGTATATCGATCTTCCCATCATCATATTCAAAAATAGTAGACACAAAAAAGACATCAATTAAAAGAAGGGAATTCTTATTAACTTATTATGCTAAAAGCAATTGAAAAAGAGAAGTGGTATGAGAAAAGATTCACGTGTCTTCCTTCCAACGTGATTTATTTCATGTTGGGTGAGCACACCTCATCCATGGATGTGGAAGGGAGGTGTATAGAATCTCATCTTGGAGCTCATGGATTTGTCTAATCCCCCTTTTTTTTCTTTAATCCTTAAAGAGTTTTAGACCATCAAGAGGAAATTCAATAAGAACAACCACATTTTCCTTAGGAACTTTGAGAGCAATCTCTCCTAGAGACAAAATGATCCAAGGTCCATGCCAAAGAAAAATTAATTGATAGTTTGGAATCACTTTCTTTGATCTTTTCAATGTAATCAAACCCCCCACTTCAAGATGTTCAAAATAATCATATTTTTATTCAATAATTCACAAGAGAATGACTAAATATGAAGATGGTCACTCCCTGTATTAGAAACGTGAAATTGAACATCAAAATTCCCAAAAAAAGCTAGACTACATAGACGAAAAATAAAAGAGAATGAAAAAGAAAAGTGGGAGAGAATGGGGGATGATAGCAAGTGAAAATATTAGTATTTATCACTATTTTTATGGCTGAAAAGTAGCGAATGCTTTCAAACATTATGCTTCAAATCTAAATGCAAGTAGAGAAGGTTTTGCTAGCGGTATAGCTCATTCACAAAAATTTATTAATCACTACCAAGTAGTGACTCTTCTGTCATTAATTAAGTTCATCCCAAATTTTATTGTCATATCAAGTAGGGACTAGAGGGACATAATTTATAACAATTTTTTTCAATGGAATGTTGGTTCCAATATTTGAGTGACTTCATAATAGCAAACATTTTCAATATTAGTTTTAAAAATCTCATCAATTTGAAAAGAAGTGAAAAACTTATAAACTAGTTAGGAACACATACCTAATTTACAAAAAACTCTATCAAAGAGAGTGACAAGGGGATAAACCAGATGATCTTCCTTCCGTGTTGGATTATCAATTGATATTATTTGTGTATAAATGGTTTATTTTAATGATGATATTCCTAACAAATTTGTACAATATAATATTTATAATGTTTATTGATATTATCATTGGTATATTGGGAATGTGCTATGATTAGACTATTTTAATTCACTTCACATAAATAGATTTAATGGATATTAGAGGTCAATAACTATAATATAATTATAATATCCTTTAATAATGTGATTCAATTTCACTTATTTTTTATATAATTATCATTTATACTCTATAGATATAAAAATAAAAACAAGTCTTTTTTCAATATTTAATTATAATAGAATTTTTCACCTTTATGGAAGCTTGAAATTAAACTATTCAATTTTTACCCATATAATAATATCAAATCAAAGCCTCTCCCAACTGGCATGTGGAAAATGAACCTCGATGAAGTCTCTGGAGGGGATTTTGAACCCTTAGGTGTGAGATGTGTAATTAGGGATTACATGTGTAACATGGTTAAAGTTGCATTAAAGAAACTATAAAGACAAGAATGAATAATGAAGTCAAAGCAAGTTTTATTGCTTGGCCTACACTTGGTGAAATTATAAAATAAATTGATATAATTATGATTGAAGGTTATTTAATAGAAATTTTTCTCTGCATTAAAAAAATACCTTCAAATCATGGAAGGATTAACAATATTTTGAATGATTCTTGTACTATCAAGGATAATCTATCCTCCTTCATCACAAGTTACTATTTCCATGAGGGAAATATGGTTACCAAATTCCTTTCAAACCAAGGCATAGATATTATGATGAAATGATCACTAGTAGTAATGACAATAGGTAGTTAGGCCTCCAAGAGGTAGGGAATAATTAACAATAAATATTATGAATAAATCATGTGATGGATTAGTTACAAGGCTATTTATATCAATATTTATCAATGTTCTCTAGTCAGCAAGGTACTTCTCTCCACAACGCATGCTTGACATTATTTGTATATGACATTAATCAACAATATGTCCTTTATCCTCTTGAGACTCTAGAGCATTTCCAAATAATGTCATATTTTCCCTCAAGTTCATGGAGTGGATTATTTAGATGGTAGGAAATCTTTAACAAATGACATTTTTAAATGAGATAAAAGGAGGTGAGAACATGGCTAATATTTTTCTTTCGAAGTAGGTTGCTTTTGAAAGTATTTCAAAATGTTTTAGCTATGTATTTTATTGAGGGGATAGTGTAGCACAAAGTCAATATAGACATTTCATTCACCTTCATCACTAATATTTTCACTATAGAAAATGATAAGGAGCTCACAAAGGCCTTTGGAAAATACTAGACATATGTGATAAGTTCAAGGTATGCATAAATAAAGTTGTTGACAAAGTGACCCATGTGTCAACCTAACTTCTTTCCTATGTAGTGGTTTAGAATTCAAAGGGTTGGCTTCTATTGGAATGGTACATAGAATTGAGTAAAGGTCAATAGCATTGATCAAGGAGGTTGTTATCGTACAAGAATACCCCAAAGGTATTACAAGGTTTAATAGCTCAATTATGGATGTCATGGAACTTAGTGTCCCAAAAAAAGTCTTCCCCTCTTCAAGAGAAATTCACCTATCCAAGGCATCCAAGGCCATTAAAATTATATAGTGAAGTGTGGGACTAGTAAAAGGGGAGGACAATTCTTATTATTTATAATTCCTAAATGTTTGTTCATGCTCTCAACATGGGAATGTTTAGTAATCTCTAGATTTGAGTTTATAATGGTTACACGCTACTACTATCTATCTCACCAATTTTCTCTCATAGCCTCTAGTTCTAAAATAGGTTGTTATTAGCAATTTTTTGGCGCAAATACTTGACCATCAATTTCTAGTTATCTCCACGTAAGGGATTTTTTGTTTTCAACATATATGGTATATATTGACTACCATTTTGTAAACGATCTATCAATTCGTTTGCCCATAGTCAAAATAGGAATTTGTATGCATTTCTCTCAATATATTAATAGAAAGGGAGAGGGCCCATGCCCCTTGCTTGAATTATCAAAGAACAAATATAGTAAAAAATTTATAATTATTGACAACATATATACTTAAAAGAATATGATATAAGACTTATTTCTTATGATTCTCTTAACACTTTTATAATTGTTAAATTTCTATATATAGCTTCACTTATGATGAAACAATATTTATCACTTTTTATTAAAAAATATTAAAACTTTTATAAAATTTGTAATTATATATTTCAAACAGAATATATTTTCCTTACAATCTTATTAGCCCATTATAATTAATATAGTACATAACCTTCAATTTCACTTATTGATTTCAAGTGAGAGGAAATAGGGTTTGCATGCTCTATGTTGTAAACAAAGGAATTCCTTCACTCTAAGATAATTACATTATTTAGCTTAGGAAGGGCAATTATAGTGTAAAGCTTAATCATGGACCATTCCTTCCCATTTTAAGATAAAATAAGTGCATTCTCGTCATATAGAGGAATGAATTAAGATGGGTGCTATCTTCTTCTAGACGAATGCATCATAGTCCATTTTAAGAATGATGGCAAGATGTGAATTAAGATCATGTGGGCAAAAGTGTACTATTTTTTATTGATAAACTACCACAGAGTTAGCTAATATATGAGGAAGATGAAGATAATGTCAGTAGTTGGGTAAGATAGTGAGTAGACTTGCAAAAGACTTTCCCCCCACAATCATTCCATCTTTAATGGGTTGCAACTCATAAGCAAATTTCCATTCCTTAAAGCAGTACAATAGGTGGGGAACCTTTGAACAGTTGAATGCAGGCTCTGGCCCATTTGATACTGGGTAAAACATGATTATGGTGTGTTTCACATTGATAAAATCTTATCCTCCTGCATTTTTGGATTGTTCCATGTTTTTAGAAGGTAAATAGTGGATAGAAAGTAAATAACTGGTCCAATATTGTTCTTTATGTGGAACCCTCTAGAAAGTAAACAGCTGGTGCGGTGTTATTTTCATGGAGCCCTCTCACCATTGTTAATTGTTAATTGTTTAAGCTTCTTCCATTTAAAGAGTTGGAAGCAACAAATCATGGATTGAGAAGTCTTGTATGATATCAGGATTCAGTAAGATTTTCTGTGGGTTTGGCTAAGTGTAAAGCTTGAAAGCAGCAGTTTGAGCTTTCTCTTTTCACTAATCCAAAATTTGGAACCAATTGATCTTTAACCAGAGCTAGTGTTATTGATCAGATTTGTCAAATTCAGAAAGTTTTGTGATATCTGATTTCACAATCTATGAGACTAATGTTGCTATTTTTTATTTTGATTGTGTAAGATTTTTTTATCATCATCGTTTCAGATTACAATCCGTGATCCATCAACAGAATGTTAGAGAGCTAAAGGAAGGAAGTTTGTTAGATCTTGTTTTGCTCAAGGTCAGATTTCACTGATACAATTTCATTTCTCAAATGACTTCTTGTTGAAATTTAATCCCTTAAGCTTAAAAACAAGGAAGTGAATGCATTTTTATGTTGCTATAGTTTACAATCAGGTGATTTACTTAGCTATGTTTCTGAGATTTGGGTATGGGAGGTGTTTGCTTCCAGATCTGTTTCTTGAAAAGCTTCTAATTAGTCAAAAATTTTGCTGCTAGTAGTAGTAACTTTCTAACAGTTCTTTTGAATTTTATGAAATGTGTTGCAGAAATCAAGAAATCCAAGGCAGTTGATGAAATCTGCAGAGTTTCAATTTCTTCATCTGAGGAGAATTTACCTTGTATGGGCTTAAGTTTTTCTCTTCAGGAATTTGCTTTGAATTTCTAGTTGCAGGGACAGGATGATTCTACTGGGATTGTTGGCAGAACTGTTGCAGAAGTATATAACTAGAGTTTTGGGTTCTCAAATTACAGTCACTGAATCTATTCTCCCTGTAATGCCCAGATTAATAGCATCAACAAGCTATCCAGTTCTCATAAGTTTCTAAGGCTTAATGCAATCTTATGCTACAAACTCGATTGTTCTGGTCATTGATTAAATTCAAAATCCCAAAACTATGCTTAGATGTAGAAGATTGTTCTGTTCATTTGTTAGAAGGTGATTTGAAGAGGAGATCGTTTCAAACCTCACGAAGAATTGAACTTCAATTTGTTTCAATGATTTTGCAGAACTAAATAATTTTGTTACTGAAATTGGGATTTTGCTGTAAATTATAAGGATACCCATTGTTGCTGTGATGGATTCAAATGCTAAAAATTAAGCTCCATTGAAATAATCTTCTCAAATGAATTTTAATGCGATTTGTCTTTGGTATTGTTCCCGATAGAGTGGAGGAGTAATGATCTTTTTCCGGTCAGGAAGTATTGAACTTCAATTCGTTTCAATGATTTTGCAGAACTAAATAATTTTGTTACTGAAATTGGGATTTTGCTGTAAATTATAAGGATACCCATTGTTGCTGTGATGGATTCAAATGCAAAAAATTAAGATAATCTTCTCAATTGAATTTTAATGCGACTTGTCTTTGGTATTGTTCCCGATAGAGTGGGGGAGTAATGATCTTTTCCCAGTCATGAACATTTTATCCACTTTTTCACATTTTCAATGAGAGAAAACTGATTTCGCGGTGCAGAAAGCAACGTTTTGGGCCAAAGATGACCCCACTGTTGATGGTAATTGACATCCATAATATATTGTCGTCCTTCAACAAGGAATTTACTTTCAGAGTAAAGCAATAAGTTTTTACTTTTATAGGGTATTCATTCTTCAAAGTTGTTTAGATCAAGATTCATTTAATGTTGAGAACCTTTCAGCATCATCAAAGATCATTTTAATTATTCGGTTTACGGTCTTATTTCTTATATGACTTAATTTTTTGTAGAATCATTAAGAATCATTTAACATCTCCAAAAGATCAAGAACCCATTCAATATCATCAAAAGATCAAGGACCCATTGACAAACAACATATATTTTAAATGAAATAAAATTACATTGTAGTGTAAAGAAAATGAACTTTCCTTTTGGTTAATCTATCTTGATATAATAAAATATATAAGTTTAATTAATTTAGATTAATTTAATGGTAATAATGTGAGGATGTATTTAGTTTTATAATTGAAGAATGTATATAATTTTAAAAAATTGTACATTTTGGATTTGGAATAGAATGTCTTAGTTTGTTATTTACCTTGTGATCAGAATATTATGTTTTCTCTATGCAAAGTCAAATTCAAGGATCCACATTGAGTTTGTTGTCATGGATATTGTAGTGTTGAAAATTGCATACCCCTTTGTAATTTGACCTACATCTTTTGTAACCACTTTGGTGTCTATTCCTCTAGCACCTGAGTAGGCTCACGTCAACCCTTGCATCAGTCTTTTCCCTCTCGGGATGCTCAAGACACCTTTCAACAGCTATCCATCAGGTTTTGTTTCATGTTAGTCGTGTGTCTCACTTGTCTTCTGTCATTTTCGAGCGTGATTCATTTGGACACTAGTGCGTCGCGCGGACATCCGTGCATCGCGCATTCGTCCTGCGAAATCTCAACATTCGAATGTCGGTTCTAAGTGTGCCTTTCCACTTGTCACCTATCTTGGTCAGTGGAAACGGCTCGGAATTTTCTAAAACGGCTCGCCAGCCCTCTTTTCCCTCCTCTTATCTCTTTTAAATCTATCCTCTCTCTTCACTGAAGCTCTCTAGATTTTGAACACAATCTCTCTTATTCTTTGGGCTCTCACAACTTTTTCCGGCTCTCGCTTGCTACAACAATCTCTATTTTGCTACAACACTCTCAAGCTCTCACAGTTTTCTTTTGCATCTCTCTTGGCTTTCTCAAGCCTCTTTGGTAATATATATCTATTTATCCTATCTTTGAGCATTTTGGGATTTATCAAGTCCCTCTTCTATCATTTATCATTTATCATTTATCTTATCTTGCATTTTATCTTTTATTCTATCAATCTATCTGGCTATCTATGGAGGTGGAAACACCAAAATAGGGATTTGACTGAGGCAGGTCCCCAAAAAGCACCAAACATTTTTTTCTTTCTAGCTTGTGTGCAGATTGCATTAGAGAAGATTCATTTGATTGGAGGCTTCATAGCGTGGACCTATCATTTGTCTACTTTCTTCCCTTTTCTCTTATTTCACTTTATTTCCTAGTTGCCTATATTTTATATTATCGTACTTCTTTCATTTATCTATACAACTGTTAGTCCCTTCTCTGTACAGTTCTTTGTTTCTGTCCATGCAGGACGGTAGTGCGTCGCGTTGGAGTCCTAGTTTCATGTGTTCGTCCTAGTCACAGAGAGCTACTAGAACTGTCTAGAAGGTCTGTTTGTTTTGTATTATCTTAGTTCTATATCTCGTATCCCCTTGCTCATCCTAAGTGCCAGTTTAAGTGAGGTAGCGGTGGATCGATTTGTCCTCTAAGATTCATCGTCTTGGAGGTAACAAATCCCCTCCTCTACAAATATGTCCTTCACTTAAAAACTTGATTTAACAACTTG
The DNA here is from genome assembly GCF_030272615.1 of Cryptomeria japonica. NCBI lineage: Eukaryota > Viridiplantae > Streptophyta > Pinopsida > Cupressales > Cupressaceae > Cryptomeria > Cryptomeria japonica. The sequence continues at coordinate 531,230,033 of NC_081412.1, read as the reverse complement.
TAAAAATCTAATTTTCTACTCATCCTATTGTCTTTGTTTCTTTCATCTTTCATAGTATCTAAAGACAAGCAATTTATAGAAATATCTTCAAAATGTTGATGTTATGTCACAAGGGGACATTGTTCTCTTAGGCCATCTCACAGAAATATGTCTTCAAGATTAAAAAAATAACTCTCTTCAAACATACATATGCTCCTAGAATATGAGTACATTTAGGTTTCTTTAGTGCACCAATTAAAGTGTGAATGAATTGTCAAATGAGAGGATACTTGAATATGTGTAAGTGAATGCATTGAATACTTTAAGTGCAAGGAGATAGCAATAAACAACATAAATTTGTGTTTAGTTGTCCTTTAGAAGGAAAAGGATTGCAACAAGTTAGAGCTAGCCAATTTGAATTTAAAAAGATCAACTTTGAGGGTCCAGAGCTAACCTCATGATTGTGGACTTGACATAGGACATAAAAGGGGTGGATCAAGGTGGGAAACATGTACATGGAAGCATGCACAAGAATGGGTGTAATAAATATGTAGATAGGACAAATATAGTGGAATGTGTGAACATAGGAATGGAGTAAACAATATAAGTGTAAAAATATGTGTAATAGGTGGCATAGAGAAAATGACCTAAATTTATATAAAATTATGTCATTTGTCAATGTGTCAACGTATCAAAGGTAATCTCCTCAAAATGAGTCATAAAAATAAATGGTGAATGACATGGGTATTGCAAATTTCATTATTACAAATAGTAACACCATCTAAAAATGTTGCCCAAGTCCTTCCAAATTCATATTATAGATTTATGTGACATATCACAAGCGTTATGACCTCCATGGCCTTGTTGGGACTCAAATTTGTGGTGTCTTTTTGCTCGAGTCCCTTCCATCATGTGTTTCTTAGTCATATTTTGCCCCACTATTTATAATCAATCCAAGGTATCTTAAATAGGCTCTTATGTTCAATTATCTCTCTATATTATGTTTGTTTCTCCTTATACTTAGGCTACTCACGAAAATGTCAAATTACAAATGTGTCTGAGTTTCATTTGTGCGTTCAATTTAAAACATCAAGGAGGTCATGATTTCATGAACCTCCCAAAATATTTACAAAGGAACAAGTTATAAGTTTTAGCAAGTTCACAAGTTCGTGAACCTTTTGAATATATGACACAAAACAAAGCAGAAGTCAAATGTTTGTGATGCTAAAAATATGGTAAATAAGAAAGGCATACACATATATTGAGACAATAAAACATAATGGAAAGCTTAATTGAAAACTAAATTAAAGATGCAAACCATAAGCCTTCCTTGAAATGTCCCATCTTCCTCTATTCTTGAGGACCTTGAAGGTGTTGGATTGATTGGCTCTCAGCGGAGCAATGACCTCCAAAGTGGCAACTCAAGAGTTGAATAGCTACTTGATCATGATTGATTATGCAAATGATATGAAATTCATGATCTAAGAAACTAGATTAACATGCTATGATTAATCCAAAAGTCTAATTATTAGATAATTGAAAAGCAAATTGCCTATAGTAATGATGCTAAAAATATGAATGCAAGGGATCCTTATTGCTCCAAAATGGGGGATATTTATAGGAACTCCAAGGCCAAAGCTGAGGTGGCAGGAATCAATGGTCCAGATCTGATCTGAAGATATCAAGGGCCAAGATTGAGGAAGTTGGAGAAGAGGATGGAGGAAGGGACACTTGTCATCTCTGTGGTGACAAGTGTCAAGGAGCCTTGCTCGTGAGAGGGAAAGTGTCAAAGGGAGGAGAAATGTGGCAAAGGTGCCATGTGTCTCAAGGGGAGAATATCCACACCATAGGAGGTTAGGATAAGGAGGTTAGAATGTGCAAGATAGGATAGGGTTAGATGGAATGGGTTAGGTTAGGGGATGGTTAGGTTAGGTGGTTAAAAGTTAGGAGGCATGTGCTCATTTGAATTTAGAAATTCAAATAATTTGGAAAATGATAATTAATCTCAACAAACTTGAGTTTGTTAATCTTAATTAGGAATTAGAAGAATTGATTAAAATGAGGGGAATTAATTAATTTAAAATTAATTAATCAAAAGGGGATATGAAATGAACTATATAAATAAATCATGTAGATTTATTTACTAGTAGATGAATAGAGAAATTAATCAAATTTCTTGTGAATTTAATTAATTGGGAAGGGGGATTAATCAAATAACCGTGTATTTAATTAACTATCTTCAGACTATTTTTAGGTGTATACAATGTTAAATAAAGAAAAAAAATATGTTTGGCATGTCAACACATTTGGGAGATCATGAACTTGTCGATGTGCCAACTTGGATTGTTGGTTTTCAATTTCACCAAAAGTATGAAGCATTGAAGAGAAAGGGGAAGAGAGGAAGAGAAAGAAAGGAAGAATGAATCCAAGTTTTGGCAAGTTCGTAAGTTTGTGAATTTCTTGAAATGTTAAAATATATTTTTTTGTTTTCAAGAGCACCCACAAGGAAAAAGAAACAATGACAAAGAGTGAGAGGAGTCTTCATCAAAGATTTCCAAACTCAATTTTTCAAAATACAAGTTTGTTGAAAGGTAAGTTTGTCAACATAAAATTTTATCAAAATGTATTGATACCACAAAGTGCTAGGACAAAGGTTTTAAAATGAAAAAAGAGCAAATAGGTGAAATGAGGACTTATTTAAACTATTTACAAATGTAGATTGCCAAATAGAATGACATGATTTTCACATCTATCTATAGCTTCCTGCATTTATTCTAGCTATTTGCATTCAACATCAAGTCTTTTTTGCATCTCAAATGCCCATTTTGGGTAGGATTGGGTTTGCACCATAATTTTTAAATCTACTATAGTGTTACTATTAGGGTTGATGTCTTGTAGCCATTAAAAGATAATTTAATCATTTTGAAATAGTTTTGGAGTTGGTTATTTGGGCTTTTGTTGGTCATGGTACAAAATGGCCTAGGTTTTGAATGTCTAATAGTTTATCCACCATTATAAATACTCTCTAAGTTTAAGCTTAGAGGAAGTTATCATAGCAAATGTATGTAAACAATTATCTCCTTGAATAGTTGTTGATATTTTAGACTATTTGTTTGGAGTGAGAGGTGTGGTCCATGCCCTCTTCATGTAAACTATCTTCTAGTCCATATTTGTTGGTGTAGCTATAATGGGTATTTGAAAATATTGTAGCATTTAAATATTGTAGTGTCATAAATTGTATACCTTTACAATTCACACTATTTTTTGGCTCACTTTGGTGGTTCTCCCTCATGTTCTTGATTCATGATTGATTGTGCTTAATCCATGACCAAATTTGGAAGGCCAACACAATCCTAAACTCACTATCTTTGGTTTTGTTTCTTATTGCATGGACTATGGCACCTAGCCTTTTCAGGCCCAAATTTCAACCTTTAATGGTCAAGAAAATGTAGAGTGGGAAAGTGCTCCTTGATGTCGACCTTCTTAGAAATTTAAGCACAAAACATGTAAGTTGTTTACAAATACAACTCACTCCCCCTCATTTGAACATCTTTCTACAAGAATTTATTCTCTTATCACTTCAATTGAGAAATACAATCAAGCATCTTCAAGGCATTATAGGAGAGATTTGAAGTTAAACATTTAAGCATTCAAGTTCAACAATCATAGTCAAGTATACGGGTTCCTCCAGAATAAAGGCATGCATCAAATCCTATGAAGAAATATCAACCTTTTGTGAGGCTTCAAGGCAAGAAGTTTGTAGAAAAGGTATCATTTGTCAATTCAACATTTCCTTAAGGTTTTCAACCTTTGGCCTACGAGGGTTAAGCTCTCTCTTGCATCATATCATAGTTGTAGTGGAGGTTAATTCCTACCTAGGGTCTAACTTAGGCAAACTCCTATAAAACATAACATTTTTCCTTCCTTTTTGTGTGCAAGTTACAAATCAAACAGCTAAAAGTTACAAAGTTGTAAACAACAAAGTGAGACATACAATTCTAGATTTTGAGCAAGCAAAAACTTATGGTCTATGTCAATTTACACATGTGACCAACACTTTTTGGTTTAACTTTGGAGGGAACGATCTATAAAGCATCCCTATACAAAATCTAAAGTTTTAGTTGATGGAAAAACCTCTAGATCTAGAGTGCCTAGCACACTTGACTAACATTTTTTTGCTGAAAATTGGGATTTTGTTGTAAATTTTAAGGATGCCCAGTGTTGTTGTGATGGATTCAAATGCTAAAAATTAAGCTCCATTGAAATAATCTTCTCAATTGAATTTTAAATCGATTTGTCTTTGGTATTGTTCCTAATAGAGTGGAGTAATGATCATTTTCTAGTCATGAACATTATCCAATTTTTCATGTTTTCAATGAAAGAAAACTAATTTTGTGGTGCATAAAGAAACATTTTGGGATCAAAGATGACCCCACTGTTGATGGCAATTGGAATCCATAATATATTGTCGTCATTCAATAAATAAACTTTGAGGGTTCTCATATGAAAAAGCAATAATTTTTTTCTTTTATAGAAGATTTTATATCTTCGATTAAGGGGATTTATTATGTTGAGGTAATCTACATTATGATTATAGTATTATTCTTTACAAGACTTGATTTTTAGTAGACTTATTAGAACCATTCAAATTCACCAAAAGATCAAACATAAATGAAATAAATTTGAAACTAGTATAAAAGAAAATGAACTTTCCTTTTGGTTAATCTATCTTGATTTAATAAGGTACATAAGTTTAATTAATTTAGATGAATATAATGGTAATAATATGACGGTATAGGCCTATTAATGGGTCATGGCAAGTTAATCCTCCAACTTCTAATGATGAAAAGGTGGAATGGTCAGCTCCCAAATGTAGTTGGATCAAATTCAATTTTGGTGGAGCTTCGAAAGGGAACCCTGGTTCATCAAGAGCTGGATGTGTTGCTAGAGATTGGAAGGGACAAACATTAGCATGGAGTAAGTTGGGACTTGACCCGGTAACGAACAATGTTGCGGAAGCAAAGATGACCCTTCTCGTAATTAACTTAGTGAAGAAATTATTGACTTCCTTGGTCCATTTGGAGGGGAATTCAGATATTATTACTAATGTTATTATTAAGGGTGGCTCTAAGAATTGGAAAATTGACAAGGTAGTAAAGGTCGTTAGGGAGAAATTATTATCTTTTGAAGAGTTTAAAATCTCTCATGTATGGTGGATGGTCAATATGGAGGCTGATGACTTGTCAATGCAGTTTGTTGAATTAAAGTTTGAGATTGAAGAGGAGATATGGGAAGATTGTCGAGGGGGTGGATTGGATGAGACGCATCTATTCTAGATCCAAAACGGCAGTACAGATTGACTAACACACGTGTTAGTCGTGCGTTTTACACTGTTGTACAATAAACGGTTGTGATTGACAAACACATCGCTATCACGTTGTACGAAAGGTCTATTTTGGAGCCAGAATAGCTTCGGTCGATTGGATGTAGGGATGACTTCTTATGATAGTACGTAGGGGGTACCATTTGCATTAAATGGTAATCAGTTAAGTGTCGTCATTATGCTTTTTGGGAAGAGTGTGAAGTGGGCTCGGTTGATGTGTGTATGCCAAACATTTATTTGGTCTACTTCTCAAGATTGTTTTGTTTCTCATTTCAATAGTTAGTGAATTTTGTTTCAGAGCTGAAGGTTGGGTAGTCAATATGCAGGTGAACTTCTCATTACAAATGCTCAAGCTCATGGTGGAATTTTGGGGTAGGATCTCAGAAGAGCATCTAAAGTGTGTTTTCAAGTTCAAGGATGATTAATTCCTCCATTTAAGGTGTCTGTGGTTTTAGGGGAGTCATTCCTAAAGGTAGTGTACAAATATAGAACAAGCATTAACATTACTTCCCTTTTGTTGGCATTGTGTCTTGAATTGTGCTCTAAGGAAGAGGCTTTTTGGATTGTTATGCAGTGCATTTGGGAGTAGTTTTGGGGATTAGCATATTTCATGGCGATAGCAAGGCCAAGTGAAGGCTTCGTGGTGCCAGGTGGAGATTGGTTGCATGTTAGAGAAGTTACTCCCCCTCTACACCCCTTCTTCATTTGGTGTGTTCATCAAGACAAGGAAATATGTCATGCTATGGCCCAAAATTGGGCTAGGTGAAATTAAGAATTATCTACGCACTCTAAAAAATAGAGCTCACTATGAGGAATTGGAGGAAGCATCCTAGAGTGGGGATGAGAAATAGGAAGAGTCAAAGAGGAAGAGGGGACGTCCTTCAGGTTTGAAGAGTCCCAATAAGTCGAAGATAGAAGAGGTGATGGGCACTTCTTCAAATAACAAGAAGAGGGTGGTGGTTGATGCTTCCACTGTGCAATTGGCATAATGTCTTTTTTGGAGTTTTTTGTATGCATTGTGGACCAAGAGGGATGATGCACCTCGTATGACTTGTCGAGTATTTCTGCTTGTGTGTCTTAGTAGGTTTTTGCTTAATTCTAGGTGGGTGGTTTATTGTATGTCATCGTTGTACTTGGCTTTGTTCTTGGAGATCAAGGGTGGTGTTATTATGTGTTTCAAATTCCCCCTGATGTTTACAGTGGTTTTTTGGATTGGTGGTGTTTCATATTATCAATGGACTTTTGTTGTAATTTTTGACAATTTTAATTTTAAATAAAATCAAACCTTTACCTATCAAAAAATAATAATAATGTGAGGGTATACTATTTTTAACTAAAAAGTATTTAGCTTTATAATTGTATAATGTACGTTATTTGAAAATTTATATATTTTGGGATTTGTTATAGAATGTCTTAGTTTATTATTTACCTTGTGATCTATATATTATGTTATCTCTATGCAAGGTCAAGTTCAAGGATCTAGGTTGAGTTGTAGTCATGGATATGTCCTTCACTTACAAACTTCATCTAGCAACTTATAAAAATCTAATTTTCTACCCATCATATTGCCTTTGTTTCTTTTATTTTTCCTAATATCTAAATATTAGTCATTATTAAAAATACCCCAAAAATATTATTGTTTTGACACAAGAGGACGTGTTCTTCTAGGTCATCTCACAAAAATGTATACAGGATAAAAAAAATAACTCTCTTCAAACATGCATATGCTCCTAGAATACTTGTGTATATCTAGATTTCTTTTAGTTTACCAATCAAAATGTGAGTGAATCCTCAAAGGAGAGGATACTTGAAGATATGTAAGTGAATGCATTGAATACTTTAAGTGCAAGGACATAGTAGTAAATCAAATAAAGTTGTGTTTAGTTGTACCTTAAAAAGAAAAGGTTTGGCACAAGTTAGAGTTGCCCAATTTGAATTTAAAAATATCAACTTCAAGTGTCCAAGGTTAATCTCATGATTGTTGACTTGACATGGAACATAAAAGGGGTGGATCAAGGTGGAAAACATGTACGTGGAGGTACACACATGTATGGGTGTAATAAATATGTAGATAGGACAAGTATAGTGGAATGTATGAACATAAGAATGGAGTAAAGGATATTTGTGTAAAAATATGTGTAATAGGTGGCATAGGGAAAATGATCTAACTTTATACAAAATTATGTCATTTATCAATATGTCAATGTATCAAAGGTAATCTCCTCAAAATGAGTCATAAAAATAAAATGGCGAATGGCATGGGTATTGCAAATTTCATCATTACAACTAGCAACACCATCTTTAAAAGTTACCCAAGTCCTTCTAACTTCCAAGTTCATATTATAGATTTATGTGAGGCATCAAAAACCTTATGACCTCCATGGCTTTATTGGGACTCGAATTTGTGGTGTCTTTTTTCTTGAGGCCCTTTCATCATGTGTGTCTTATTCATTTTGTGCCCCAATATTTATAATCAATCTAAGAAAAAAAATTTAGGCCCCTATATTCAATTATCTCTATATCATGTTTGTCTCTCCGTATACTTAAGCTACTCACCCAAAATGTAAAATTATAAATTTATCTAAGTTTCATTTGTGTTTCAATTCAAAACATCAAGGATTTTGCGAGTTCATGAACCTAAATAAAGACAAAGAAATGTTTTCCATGTCAACACATTTGTGTGTTCACAAACTTGTCGATATGCCAACTTGATTTGTAAGTTTTCAATTTCGTCGAAAGTGAGAAGCATCGAAGAGAAAGAAGAGGAGAATGAATCCAAGCTTTGACAAGTTTGTAAGTTTGTGAACTTGTTTAAATGTTTAAAAAATAAAATAATTTTTTTTTAAGAGCGCCCACAAGAAAAAAACAAAGGATGATAAAGAAAGAGAGAATCCTTCATCAGAGTTTGTCAAAAGACAAGTTTGTTGAAAGGTAGGTTCATAGAAATGTATTAACATCACAAAGTGCTAGGACAAATGTTTAAAAATGCAAAAAGAGAATATGCAAAATGAGAACCTATTTAAACTATTTGTATACATAAAGTGTCAAATATAATGGCATGATTTTCATATATATCCCTAGCTACCTGCATTTATTCTAGCTATTCGCATGCAATTCGTCATCTTCTTTGTAATCCAAATGTCCATTTTGGGTAGGATTGGATTTGCACCATTATTTTTAAATATGTTATAGTGCTACAATTAGGATTGATGCCGTGTGGCCATTAAAAGAGCATTTGATCATTTTGAAATGGTTTCGGAGTTGGTTCTTTGGGTTTTTGTTGGGCATGGTACAAAATAGTCTAGGATTTCAATGTTTGAAAGTCTATCCACCATTAGAGATACTCTCTAAGTTGAATCTTAGAAGTAGTTATTGTAGCAAATTTACGTAAACAATTGTCTCCTTGACTAGTTGTTGATATTTTAGACTATTTATTTGGCGTGAGAAGTGTGGTCCATGTCCTCTTCTTGTAAACTTTCTTCCACATATTTATTGGAATAGCTATTATGGGTATTTGAAAATATTGTAGCATTTGAATCTATTGCATACTCAATATATGTAATGATATTCTACCTATTATAGATGAATATCAACAAGTTTAGGGAAGGGTTATTAAGAAAAAATATTTATATTGTATCATACCTTTGTTATTACTTATAGTTATTTGCTTGTCATGGTTGATATAACATTGTTATACTCAATAAGATGTTGGTCAATAAGGATATTGACCTTCCACGCCCATTAAAATATTAAAACCACTCACCAATAGTATAGTAAGTAGAAGTAGATTATTATAATGTTGTTTATGATTCACTGGTGCAACCAAGAATGAATCTTAAATGAAATTTTATATTATGAGTGAATCATTTATAGCGTGTTTATACTTTGCTAATGTTAAAGAGTCTAAAAAGAAATAATCTCAAGGGATTACATTAGTGATGTCATCTATAGATACATGTATAGAGCATTCAAATCAACTATGGAGAGGTTATTTCAGCCAATTAAACTTAATGACAATTATTGGGGTTAAATTTACATTTGGATATGGTTGTTGTGGATTATATAAATGTGTTTTTTTTTTATTATTTAAGTACCTATTTGAGAACGCCTCTAGAAATACTCTCCTAGAATTAAATTGAGCCTAAAGAGTAGGAGAGACTATCCACTCTTATGTGTTAACCTTTTACCATCCTAAGTCTCTTGATGAGCCTTTATTCACCTTCTTGAAGACAAACTCTTGGCCTTAAAAGGTAGGAAAAAACTCTAATATTTGGGAGAATAGATTTTGGGACAACATAATGAATTAAGATGGAAGTAGTGGATTTGTAGACTTTTAAATAAAAAATATTGATGGCAGAGATTGATTTGCATGATCTTTCATTTACTTGATTCATTTGATTTATTTGTTTTATTTCCGTTTAAAATGTGCATATAAAAATAAGAGAAAAACTATTAAAAAAATTATGGATAGAAGAAGTTGATATCTGAGAATAGCATGTGAAGATAATTAATCAATTATTTGGATGATTGATTAATTATGTGTACATGGAGTTTTATTTATGGAATACGTTAGAGGATAGTTAATCACTTGTTTTTATAATTAATTAGTTATATGTTCATGAAGATATTTGCGGGATGCATGAGAGGATTATTAATCAATTATTTTCATAATTAAATAATTATGTGTGTGGGTTTGAAAATGGGTTAATTAACAATAAATTATTAGTGAATTTAGAAGATAATTTTACAGGGTAAATATGAGAATTGGTATTGATTAATTAATAATAATTATTAATTAAATGTGAGGATAATGTTGAGAATTAATTGATTAATAAATGAATTACTTAAGAGGAAATTGATTAATTAATAATACTTAATTAGCTAATGGAATGTGGTGACATGGGAAATTAATTAACCAATCAATGTATTGATATAGAAGGAATTGACTAGAATGAACTAATGTATAGAATTGTCAATAGAGGATGGTGTAATTTAGGTGTGTACACTACACATGGCTATTTGGAAGTTTTCACTTTAGCCATTAAAAACTATCACTCAAAAAATAAAAAAGAGAAAAAGGTGATGATGTTTTCGATAGTTATAAGGTGACTGTTGTCACAAAAGTTGCACCCTGTGATGATCAACCTTGATCATAACCCTTGTGAAACATGGAAACAACCTCCCAAGTATGGGACCTTGCATTGTTGTGAGGTTGAATCTCCGGAGAAGTCTGACTTCCTTTCAATCCAATGTAAAGTGTTGGATCAACCCAACACATGAAAGTCTAATCTACTGATCTGACAAGGAAAAGGGAGAAAGAGGAAAGGGAAACTGAAAGAGGGGAAAAGGTTTGTACCTAGACATACATAAAATCCTATCCTAACTAGCTTCCAAGATGCAAAGTGAAGGTTGAAAATCAACACAATCACCTATAGCTGAGGAAAGAAAACCAGAATGTATTCAGACAACGGGATAAGAAAGATACACAAACTGTAAGAAATGGATAAAGGTAAAAAGAGTAAACTTTATCCATATGAAGGTAAGGAAATTTTTTACATTTGCAAAGAAACATAAGTTTTATGTAGAGAAAAAAGAAAAAAGGTCCCCAGAAAGGGTGACAAAATTGCATTTTAAGATCAGGCATAACTCAGGTCGGAATGCAGTTAGAAATCCTAACCCTAACCAGGGTCAGGTTACAAAATATCAGAGCAAAGAAGAAGATCGGATCAAGGATCCGATGGCGAGCAAGGACAACTCTAAAAGATGTCCTTTGTCTCTAAAAAAGCGAAATCCCTGCAAATCAGGGAGAGAACTCTGCGCGAAATGGGTCTGAGTACATCTGCAAAGTAAAAGTCTTCATCCAACAATGAATAGGCATGGGATGGCATCTGGAATCAGCTGCATGAATCATGTCTGGAGTAATGGTGAAAATCCTTGGTGGTTGGAAGCAAAATAGATCAGAAATCGGGCGCCGACTAAGTTCAAAAATGTCTCGACCACCGGGTCGATAACCACCCTTGACAGAGAGAATTCAAAATTCAATGACCTCTACAAGTTCAAATATCCATCGTCGATCAAGAGACCTCATGCGTAGATAAACGTGCGAGATCTTGCCACATACGCGCCCAAAAATCCTAATTGAAGCTTAAGTCATGACCGTCGGATGGAGTTCAAGTGATGATCAACTGTGGAGATCGCGCCGAAGGAAAAGGTCAGGCCCACCACTTCCCACATTTCATTGAGACTAGGCACTTTGGCAAGAATCGAAAGTGCGTCTTGTAGTATGGAAAGTTAGGCTGAAAGGCCTTACCACTTAAAGCCCACCACATCTGTCGCCCGCAAGCTCTCTTGGAACCTTAAAAAACACTACGAGATGGCAGGGAATCCATTTGCTTCTCTTTATTTTATATCCCTGCAAGTTGCCCTTAGGCACATTGAAATGTTTGCGGGGTGGTGGGGAACACCCTCACATCGCCCCAAAAAGCTATGCAGGATGGTGGGGAAGCCATCCGCCCTTAGCCTTGTTTACCCCACAGGGTCCTTTGTGTGCTTTATCCTTCCTCACAGGGTAGCGGGGAAGAGACTTCCTCACTATTCCCCCGCTATCCCGCGCACAACTTCACTCTTCTCTTTTTCCTATGTGGGGTGGGTGATATCATAGGCCAGATTCACCATCCATCTATCCCACGACATCATCTACTGGCCTTAAAAAATCTTGTGGGGTAGCGAGGCCCACCTGAGAGGAAAACGCCATCGACCGATAAGAAGAAATAAAGGGAAACCGGCTAGCAAACGATAGGGAACCTGTTAGACAATTCAAATAACCGAAAGACAACTGAGAGGGGGGTGAATCAATCGTCACCAGATTACCAAAACCTTAAGCAATTAAAAATTTAATACCAGAACCCAAAAGATCATACTGGAATGCATAAACCAAATATCAAAATAACAGATAAACTAATTAAGCATAAGAAATAATCAAAGAATAAATACCATCCACATGACACCAAGATTTATACGTGCAAAACCCGGTAAAGGGAAAAACCACGATGGGAAGCCTACCCATAGTCAGATAATACTTATGTAGAAGTATGTGAATTACAATTGAGGGGCCTAAACTTGCAAGAAGGCTGACAACCTAAAGCACATTGCTCGTCACAAAAGGAGTCTCACTGACTACATAGAAATCTAGACTGCAATCCGAAAGAAGGAATGAACTGCAAAGATAGCATCTCCTATGCTTGAATACAGTTCTGGTTAAGCTCAATACCAAAGGACTAAATCCTCTTACATAAACCCAACTCAATTACCAATGATCGACCAAATCCTCTGCCTGGATGATTATTATATTATTCTCTCCTTACATATCCATATCCCATTCCATGATGATCTACAATGAGATCTTACATCATATATATACAAATCCTCGACCATAAACAATAAGGTCACCCACCAAATAATAAAATAATTACATAATTACAAAACATGTCGGCCAAAGACCAAAAAAATAATAACCAACCCATAAGACATCCTAGAAACACATCGAGAGATCCAATCCACATGTTACATTAAGTCGGTCCATAACCTAGATACACCAGGACCCAATATAGGCCCATACATGCCAAAGAAATAATCCCAATCAACCAAGTCTCGAACACAATCACCATCAACATCTCGAATCATCACCAGAAGCCACACCAACACCACTTATGCATATCATCAAAGAATCTTCAACAAAGCTCTACCAGTGAAACCCTCGTCAGAACCACAAACCAAGATTTCTAGCAAACATGATAGCATCCGATCACCAGAACAAAACCAACTGACTGAACATGAACATGAGTAGCATGAATAAACCAATTCCATAACCCAAACATATCGGAGCATATCGGATCATACCGGATCAAATCCAACCAGAAACCAAACAACCTACCAAGACCAGAAGGGTGTCAGTAAAGCATCCAAAACAACTAGTGTTGACATCATTGATAAAACATCAATGCAACACATAATCAATTCCTCCAAATGGCCAACAGAACCCTCTATCCGGTAGCCCTAAGTGATTTGACTGTCGTTATCGTTCAACCTCAAAATAGAACTTGGATCCCGAATATATGAAAAGGCTCCAAATCACTCGTTGCCAACAAAAATGCGCATAACACGAAGGTTATCCAGGTGCACATAACATGCAGGTTATGCAAAAAAACTTTGAATTTTCTTAGATTGTCTTAAGTTGACAGAAAAAGGTCAACATTGATCATCAAAATATGTAAGAGGTCAAGCGAGGTCCAAAGGTACTGGAGAAAGGTGAATTATCAAGGTCGTGAATTAGATCAAGTAAGAAAAAGCATGATTAAGTAATAGAATGTATGGCCCCTGTTAAATTAATTGGTGAATGAAGAGAAAAATAATGATGAGAAATAGATTATAAGGTCAAATTTTTAAGTGATGAAGTGATGAAAAGGAATCAATCCACTAAAGAGACAAGGATTGATTAATGCTCCTAAACAAGGAGGGAAATGTAAGGAGATGACATCAAATTCATCCCCCGAGTGATGAAATTATATAATAGGGAGATGATGTGAAATTTATGCCCCCAATATATGAAAGGATGACTATTCCATTAAAAGTGTATGTCATAAGAAATGGGGAGTATGGCTGGAGATAATATGTGCAGCCTAAAAGAGAAAAGATATAAACTCAAACAGGGGTGGAAGAAGTGAATTGTCATGATGGTTGGTAATTGGAAGAATCCATGGAATCATACTTGAAAAGAATATACTTAAGGGGAAAAGAGATAATAAATGATGTCCCCGAGTGCTAAGGTAAAAAAATTTAAGAAACGTTCCCTCAAAGAAAAGAGAAATGTGGGGAAGTGAGGAGCAATAAAAAAACCACATTGATTAATCATAAATAAAAAATAATTAATATCATTGTTCTATATGGACAGAGTTAGATCTAATAGTATATTATAATAGTTAACATACATGTATCAACATTCTCTCCTTATTATAGAATAAGAAGTATCATCAAGAGGAAATAAATTAATGATAGGGGGAGATGATGCATATGGGAGAATAATATAATGAAAAGTAACAGTGAGGGAAAAACTAACAAGAAGTAAAGAAGATCAAGATAGAGGCAAATAGGAAAGACAAAGGAAGGAAACAAAGAGTAAGTTAAAGGGAAAAGGTAAAATAAAGGTGAGATTAAATTATCAAGAGTGTTAGGACAAGAAGAAGTGGGTAGAAGTAGATTCACAAGATAATAAACCAATTTTAAGGAAGAGATGAAAAATAATTGATTATTGGCAAGGGTCACAAAGTGTATGAATAGATTTTGAAATGTAATCCTAAGCCTATCCACCAAAGACATGTAAGGATTTAATCATGGTACAACTTCTTTGTGCATAGTATAATTGTGATGGTCGTAGCTAATTCAAGCACCACTCAAATGGGTTAAAATATGGACAACACTTGTATCATATCCTTGTTATGAGGCATAGAAAAAAGGCACTCTCGTAGAAAAATTCAATAAGCAATGGTTGAATAGATTTTTTGTTCAATTCATGTGGGAGTAGAATTTGTTTTGTGGTACTTGGGTTATTACCGTGGTCTACTCAGTGTCCTTGATGGGTTTGAATGGGATAATTTTGGATGGTTTGTTTATTATTTTTAATGTTTATTTAACTCAATTGAGTGATTAACTCTTATAAAAAGTTAATATTGGCATTTCCAATTTATTACATGATATTTATTATCTATCTAGATTCATGTGAAAATAGTTTATGATTGGTCTCACACATGAAATATCTTAGGTATGCTTGGTCGAATCTTATTTTTCTTGGTTTTTTGTTAAATTAACCTCAATATTTCAATTTGTTATTGACCTTAATCTTCAATTGGAGTTACCTAAATAGGAAAAAATCTCACTAATCTTGTTTAGATTTTATTTTATCCAATATTATTTTACTCTAAGAAACATGAGGAGTAAGAGTTGATTGAGGAGGAAGAAATATTGAAGAAAGAGACAAGTATACTTTGTTTTTAAGTTCAGTGAGTGCCTCATGAAAAAAATAGGGCTTCTACTTAAATTCATGTGTCTTCTATTGTGATCAAGGGGATTTTGTAAGAAACTTAATCAAATAAATCTATTATATTCTAAAAGAAAGCATTTTAATCTATTTTAAATAAATAAATATTCTCACTCTAACCAAGAAACAACACAAATTTATAGTTATTAGGTAATTTTGAATCTTAAAAAATAACATGTAATGTCAAGAAACTCAAAAGAAGCTTTTGGCATTGTGGGCGGTGGCTTGCATCCTTGAAAAAACCTAAATTCTTTTTAGATCTTACTCTACAATAATTGTAACCTCCACTTGATAACAATGGAGATTGGGACTTAGCTCTAGATATAGGAATTGGAGATTACTTGGGAGATGTAGGAAGCTATGAGTATACAATGCATAAAGGAAAAGGTTGATAGAGTCTTGTACTTAGAATAAGGTTGTTGTAGGTGTACAATTTAAAGGGCTTAATTGTCTAAGGTGACACTATTCTTATGATAAAATGAATGGAATAGGGAATGCAGAGATTCAAGCAAGAGCCTTGATAAAATATAAAATAATCAACCTCCCTAAATACCAAAGTGAAGGGTAGATTTTATTGGTTTGAAGCTTCTCAATCATGGGGAAGTGCTTGGGAGAAGACTGGAGAGTTAATGTATAAATGATTAAACAGTTGATTGAGAGTTGAGGAGGTGGATAATCGGTCAAGTAAATTAATACTTTAGTTAAGAATAAAAATAAATCTTAATCACAAGTAAAAATGATAGAAAAAAATAGAATTGAAGTAATTATACATCTACCAAATGTGATAGTGTTTCCACTAATTTGGGTTCGAAGTTGTCCATCTCTCTCAAGAAAGTCACTCGAGTGACCCTACAAATTAAGAAATGTTGCCTAGGTAATGCTACACTCTCTTGAGAAACCCTTTCTAGTCAAATATCTACAAAAGGTTTGCATTGTTACAAAAGTACTGAAAACTCAATTCAAAGGATAAACAAGACGGATGAGAGGCTAGGAGAGGCAAGAACATTATCATCAAGTTATAAAATGTTGATAGGATGTGAAATTCATGACATGTAGGTTAGGGACTCATCAAACTACCATGTTGGCTCATGCAATTTTAGGCACTTAAGTAGTATCTAATGATAATGGGATAGAAGAAGTGATAGGTTTCATGTTAGTAGTGTTATGGGGAAGATCTATAGAGTAGAAAGTAAGCAAATATTTGCCATAATTTAATAAAGGACAAAGTCATTATAACTATTAACTTTGAGGGGAAAATGAGAAATTCAAATTCATAGAAGGGACTAGGATATGGAGCTGTGTAATGGATATTTAACAAGTGAGTCCAATATTAGGTCATGAATACAACAAGAAAAATATGAAAGCAATCCTGCATTGTGAGATCATCCTAGAATGACTTATAACAAAATCAATAATAGAAAAGGATAAGAAAAAGTGGGAATATCTTGAGATAATGAATAAGGTTTACATTTTCTTTAGATAACGATCTTTGAGGCGCTTTGATATAGCTTTGAAATTCATCCCTTTGAATTCCATTATTTTATTCTTTGCTTACTTTGTTTGGATGTATTTTAATGAGTATGTTCATCAAAATGCTTTTATAACACTCAACATTGTAGAAGGAAAGAGGATGAAAAATTAATTCACTATAAGACTCTAGGATTCACTATGAAGTTTCAAGTATCCAAAAAGTAGAAGGGATGAGTACACATAAACTTGATCATGGGTTTCGTTGGTTCCCAAATCAACAGATCCTAAACCCTAGAGGATTAACCACTTACTCATCAACATGTTTAAGATAGGACTTGGCCAACGAACAAGATTCAGTCTCAAGACTAAAATCTTCTACACTTTTGGCTCTGCAAGACCAATGCGGGTGTACCTCAACAATATCTTAACAAACTATTCTTATGTATACATGGACATTGTTGTTTAAGAAGACTTCCCAATGAAAATATACCAAGGAAAGCTTATGAACTATAGACTTTGGCTACAATCCTGGTCTCAAACCTTCACTCTGCTATTGGGACTGATTTTTACACTAATATTACTCCTACACCTATTCCCACAAACAAAATATAAATTATTTCTCAGATATTGTGGTTCTGAAACTTATTGAGAACAATAAACCAGTGCCTATCCAACATAAAACAAAGTCCAGATATAAGTGAACAAGAAATAAACATGAAACATTTTGCAATGACAAATCCCATTCAACATTTAATGCCTTGCATACAATGTTGTATGAAACAAACCCAAGTCATTCTTAATATCACATTCAATATGCACATTGCAATAACTTGAAACAAAATTTAACCCTTTCATGAAAAGAGACCTATCTCACAGATTACACATTCTTCATTGAAGAAGATGAACAATTGAATTCTTAACACAAAAACCCATACAATGCACAAACACAAATGAAGACAACTCAAAGATCATTTCATTTCATTCATTTATTTCAAAAAACTCTATACATTTCAATGTATTTTTTCAAAGTGCACTTGCAAGCTAAAACTCTATTTTATATTATCAAAGCCTAATACAATATTGTTTCAAAAACTTAGAACCCTTTCCTATCGTCCCTGATTTCCCTTTTATAGGACAAGGGAGCAAACACAAGCTTCAAGCTGAATGGGACACTTGTCAAAAAATATTTTCTCAATATAATGAAATATGTTATGAAGCATCCTTTACAAGTACATGACAAAATCCTTCTGGAAGCATGAGGGAAGGCGGGTGGAGTAACAACTTTTTGTGATCAACGCAACAAACTTGGAAGGAGTGGTGCTAATGTGACTTCATGTTGCATCTCATATCATTGTCAAATTTGAAACTTTTGTGTTGAAGGCAATGTGGGACTGGGGTTGGTACATGTTGCATGTGTAACAAAAATGTACCTACAAAAGATAACCTGCAAAAAGGGTGAGGTAGACCAAAATATAGGGACAACAACTAGTCTTCTTTTGGCTGATCTTCCTCTAATGAGTAGTATTGTTTGTGTCAATTGTCCATCCACTCTATGATGGTCTAGCAAAAAGATCTCAAATCCTACAACTTATTCATAGCTTCTTTTGTCTTGTTGGTGGGCACAGTTGCAGCTTCTACAATGAATTTATGGTAAAAAGAATCAATGTCAAGAATTATTTCAATGATTAAATGATATGTGTTCTTTTGGGTGGGGTCTCCTCCCACCAATAAATTCAAAGCTATATTAATTGATTCTTTAAACTCAAGTCTCCATCCGTCCAAGACCTTGATTGGCCATTCTCAGTCAAAATTTTAGGAATATCCCTCTTCTAGAGACCCCTAAATGATGCCATTTTCTCCCTTAATTGTTTGTCTTCATCTTCTACATGAGGGAGTTCTTTTATCATTATGTTATAATTCTTCCATGTCATCCCATAATTTGGGGTGTTGAAGACACAATTTTTATTGCTAAAAGCACTTCCTTCAATATAGTGCCCTTTGGGAACCACATGGCTCTCAATGGCTGGAAGAATGAAAGAATGTCACCTAATTGGGTGCAAATCTAGAATACAGAAGAATATGAAGCATGAACTTCATCCAATTTATTCAATATTCTGTTAGTAATTTGCAAAATTATGGCCTTTCTGATTTCTAGGCACTTATTCTTTGCATCCTCCTGTACCTTTTGCAATTCTTCTTTCATCTTTTGCAAATCCTTTGGTTTTTTCTCTCTATCTTTAATTGGACATTTTCAATGTATAATTTTGCTTTTTCTTGAGTTCTTTATGTTTCTTTTCTTCCTCCTCAGTAACTTTTTTTGCAAATTATGAGGCATGGAATGCCAATGTGATAGCCTCTAAAGTCATGGTGTCAATGAAGGTCCCGATGATAGAATCACCTACTTTTTGTTCCACCCTATGTAGCAAAATTGGCTTATCTATATTGGGGGCCCTTACCCAATGTGCAAATACCTTGATGTTCGGATTGAATCTCGAGCCCTGCTTGCCAAATTCCTGGGCATATATTGGATCCTTTTGCCTCATCACCTGATCGAAAATGAATATTTTTTTCATGTTCCACACCAAGATTATCATTATGCCATTGGCTTTTATCATTTCTTTGGCCTCTTATGGGGTGAAATCAACATTATCTTTATCAAAATTTGCAAGTTCTTCATTTGACATGCCTTTTATTTTTTCCTGCAACCAAAAGGCTTTGAATTCCTGTGTCTTGATGAAATTATCACCAGACAAAAATTGTACTACAACAATAATTCTCTCATCTCCAACCTTTTCCTCGGGGATAAAATTTGGCACAATTGCCTTGTCCTCGTCATTTGGAATCTTAATAGAATCATCATCCTTGAATTTTTCTCTTGGATGGGAATGTGGAGGGGAATGTGGAGGGACATTTGCATCCACCTCATTATCTACAATTTCAACAAAATTAGACAAGGCTACCTTACCCTTTTCAACTTTTCTAATTGTTCCTATAGCTAGCCAATTGGCTTGTGGAATTTTTTGTGAGGGAGCAACCTTGAAAGACTCTTCTATCAAAATTGCCTTTCCCTTTACTTTGAAAGATGTTGGAGGTACATATGCAGGTCTTTCCTCCTCAACTCCCCCTACTAGTTGCTCTGTCTGGGCCTTTGATTGTGCATTACTCAAAATAGCCTCAAAACTTCTCAATTTGCACAACATCTGTGCAAAGTCATTTTTATATTTGAGCAAAATCCTTAAAATCTAGGGTCCCTCTACCTTCTTTCCTACTCCATTCTCTTTAGAATGTCCCACTTCTTCCTCCTTTGGATGGCATCACTGGGACAACAATTTCTTATCAGATCCTCATATTCATCATGCTTATGGGAGGTGCTTCTTACTTTCATTGTTTGTGTTCTGAGCTCGTTTGTATACCCCTCCGGTTCATACTCCCAATCTTTTCCAAATTTGAGGCGATAGGTTTCCACCATGAAATCCTACACCTTTTAAAATGTCTCATGTAGTTCCCAACAGTAAGATCTTCATATACAATAAGTTGAGGGAGGTGTGTCCCCTTCTTCTCTATCTGAACCCATTTCTTCTCCATTCACATCATTTGCCACATGAATTCTATGAGATCCAACCTTGGAGAAATAGTAAGTGGTAGAATATGGGGTGGTTGTTTGCATCCAAAAATTCTAATAATTGTGTAGTCGGACTACAAGAAAAAGTCTCCAAAATTATGGCTGAATGCACCCTTTAGGAATTGTACATCTTTAGGCTTAACATCCCTCATTCTTAATAATTTTATGATATCCCTAGGGATACTTGGAAGATAGAATCCATAATGTCTTAAGATCTTAACGACAAAATGTTAAAAAAATATTGTATAATTAGACCACTTGGACCCCTTATCCCATACTTGGGTCCACCTTTCACTGGCCACTTGTTGGCTGAATTAGGATAAAAAATAGTTAACTTCAAAGTTGCATCCCAATCAGTCCCATTTTAGAAAATAATTAA
Source organism: Cryptomeria japonica (assembly GCF_030272615.1). Lineage (NCBI taxonomy): Eukaryota > Viridiplantae > Streptophyta > Pinopsida > Cupressales > Cupressaceae > Cryptomeria > Cryptomeria japonica. The sequence continues at coordinate 531,209,107 of NC_081412.1, read as the reverse complement.
GTGGCATAATAATTAATAATATCTAAAATCCAATTGGGCTTTCTCATCCTTTGCCTTCATTAGCCCTTCATGAAACTTGTCTTGAATGTATGTTGAAAATTCATACAATTCATTCGACTATGGATGTTGGATTTTTATTGACATCATCATTAGGTCTATGGGCATCTTACACCTTCCACAATCCATTCCTAAGACTTGGCATAGAGCATAATGTGTTTTTACAAAATAATTTTCAAATGTTACCAAGTCGAAGGGCTCCTTTTCAATGTTCAGAATGTAATTCTTCCCCATTTGAAACATTCTTTTTCTATAATGTGGGATTTTTTGTTCTCTATAAAAGTCCTTTTTAATGCCATATTATGTGTCCAACCTCCTCAAGTGGCTTGAGATCACTACTGTTCAAACCAAAACATTGAATGATGGCATCCTTGGCTATATCAACTATAATGTACCCATCTGTCATTCTTACTATCATTCTTTCAAGACGATATTGTTTCCCCAATAGCCTGATTAACAATGGCTTTACAAAATTGGGGACAACAAGCTTGGCAAGGTCTAGGTTCCAACAATTTGATACAGGGGCAGGCTTGTCCCTATTGCCATAGAAGTAGTAAAATATATCCCATCCCCCCTTAGTGGTGATGGCATCTCTGGATTTTAAGTATTTATCTGAGAAGACATTCTTGTAAGTCTCTAGCTTGATTGACCCCTTGAAAAGCTCCAGGAGATCTTGATGCAGGCTCCTTGCATCTCTCCTTTTCTTCTTCTCCATTTCCTCCAACTTCTTGTCAACATCCTTAGCCAACTCTTCAATAGTTTTGGTCGGAATTGATGTAGTAGGGCCTTGTGAGGGTTTCTATTGTTGATTGGGCAAAGGGTTTCCAGTGGCAGGAGGATTTTCTGTAATTGAAGCAAGGTTTTTTTCAACAATTAAGGCTTGTTCAGTGGATGAGGAAGCAGTTTTATTAGCAGAAGCTCTCCTTCTTTTTGGCTTTGGAGATTCACCTTGATAAGAAGGATTGGGTTCATCAATTGGTGGTTCTTTCTCAGAGGGTGAAGTAATGACCTTTTTTGGTGCCCCTTCCTCTTTGGCTTAGAGGATTCTTCTTAGGCAGGCTAGTTCAATTTTGCACTGGGAGGATTTGGTTCAGCAGAGGGAGGGTTAGGTGTAATAGATGACTCATTGGAAATTGCAGGAGCTGGATGAATTACTACAAGGGGAGTGGCGTGAGTGATTTCTGGGGTGGCAAACCCCTTCTGGTTGGATTTAGAGGCTTCTCATTGCTCAAGAGTTTTCTTAAAAGTTGGGGAGGTGGTCTCTTTCCTTTTGGATGTCATCTCTACATTCTAGGGCTAAGGATTACACTTCTACTTTGAACACAAACCCTATTCAACCTCCTAATTCTTTAACAAAAACATAGAGATACAGGATTTATAATCACTTACTTGAATTCTGAAAGTTCTTTGGGTGCAATTTAAGCTTTTGGAAGCTGCTCTGGATCGCCTAAAATCACTCTTTAATCACTCTTGAATGCAAGGTGCTCAAGTGAGCTTCAGAAATTGCTTTTATTCTTCATAGGAGGGCTGCCATTAATTCCTTCGTGCAAGCTCTACGAGTTGGTGACTTTAAAATTAAATTCCATCATTGATCTAAGAATGGACAGTTATGATTACATTTTGACCTCCTTGACCACTAACATGGTGCCCTACAATTCTTCCTTCGCCACCCTTTTATTTTCCTTGTTTTCTAAAGTTATGTATTTAATATTTCTTTGCCACCTTTATGCATATTTTTTCTCCCTACAAGATAGTGGGACTGCATATTTTTATCATTTCACTACCTCGTGAGGTCAATTTTCTTCCATCCTCCTTGTTGCGGGGTAGCGAGGCTACTTGTTTCTTCATTATTCTTCTTTATCCCGATACCTCGTGGTAACATTGCCTTCTTCGTGTTTGGCTTGTGGGGTAGCAGGGCCAAGGTTTTCTCTTAACACTTATGCCATCCCACTAACTCACATGATATCTACTAAGGCCTTGTCACCCTCACGGGGTGAAGTTGTTTTTGTTCTTAAGATCCATCCTACTAGCCCGTGGGATATCTACAAAGGTCTTTCCTTCTTTATTTTTATTTTTGCGGGCTGGCGGGGTAGCCACTTCTTTCCTTTATGTCAGCTTTGTCCTCCAAGCCCATGGGGACATTTGTATTACTATCATAATTTCATAGGGGTGGTGGGGTGACCTCTTCATCCCGGTGGTGTATGATATCTCGTGATCCCACGGGGCATCTTCTACCTTTGATCAACCCTTGCGAGGTTACCCTACTCACTACACCTTACATGCATCTCGCTACCCCACAGGATGTAATTACTTGGAAAAGAAACCATGTGGTGTGAAGATTTTCTCCTTGCTAGTAAACATCCTACTACCCCACGATGCTTCTCTTAGTGTCAAATGGACCTTGCGGGGTGGCAGGGAGGGGCATAAAACTCAAACCCTACCATCTTGCTGAATTTTAGAATGCCATAGGTCATCACTTAAGTGACAAATTTATCATGTGGACCTTATTTGAGGGTAAAAGGGTCATGAGACTCAAAAGCACTAGGAAACAAGGACTTAGGGACTCAAAAAGTAACCGGCCCGACAAAAAGGACCTAGCACACGGGGTCAGTTAATAAAGGACTAAGGCCCTCCCAATTATGATTTAAAATTTTGTAACCTGTTGCAGCTAGTCAACAGTGAAATAGAAAGAAAGTAATTTTCACTAAGTCGTAGAGGACTCAAACTCTATCAAGACACCTGCAAAACCCTAACCCTAGGGGACTTGGGAGACAAAAAAAGGGCAAAATTTGACACCCCTAATAGGTTTCATACATAGTACATGAGATCATATGTATGTAGAGAAGAAAAATATGATCCAAGTGGAACCTATATTTCTTTGAGGTCTTTGAACAATCAACACTTTTTTTTCTCTTAATATTTCTAATGCTTGTGTTTCTCAATGTAACAATTATGTTTCTGAGAGTAGTACCTATGTTTCTCATAGGGATGCCTATGTTTCTCATAATGTTGTCTATGTTTCTTCAAGTGGTACTTGTGTTTATCAAGGTGGCACTTGTGTTTCTCAAAGGAATGCCTATGTTTCTTAGAGGGATGCCTATATTTCTCAATGAGGTGCTTGTGTTTCTTAGTGACACCTATGTTTCTCAGTCTGGTACTTGTCTTTCTCAATGCAGAACCTATGTTTCTCAAAGTGGCACTTGTGTTTCTTAGAGTGATATGTTGGCAAGAGACACTATTCCGAAAGATATTAGTGCTTGATGATTGTTTAGGGGTTTTCATTGATGGAAACTCGGTCAAATGTGTCATCGAGTATATGCCAATTCACTTTACCAGAAGTTTTGCTTAAGTCTGGAAGGTGGAACACAGTGTTCGAGTATGAGTACAATGAGAAGATCTCAATTTTGGGTGCACATTTTTGTTTGCGGTGGAAGAGGTAGTCGGTTTGTTGGTTGGAATTTCTTTGTCTGCAATCCTAGCTTTCGGTGTTGATTCTTGTGCAAGTTTGATGATCTAGTATCCTGTATTTTAGGAAGAACAGGGTTATTTTGGTGTAGAGTGTTATGTGGAATCTTCAGGATGATTTTGTTGATTGATTTCATGTTCGAGGTTGTTGTGCCGACTTATTTGAAGTGTATTATTAATTTGTTTTATTCCACATGAGCATTGGTAATTGGATTGAGTTGACTTCTTATTACATGTTTCATCTTTTTAGAGCCGACACGTTGGACACCTAATCAAGTGATGTGGATATATAAGGCTGATCTATATGAGCATTTTGTGATTAGATGGTGGTATGCAAAGATTGTATGTGCATCTGTGCACAGCTTCACGTGCGATATCCTTGGATTGGTGCTCCGGTATATGACAGAGCAGAGTAGATCAGAGTGGTGTGCTAGAACAGTGGAAGTAGACTTATGTTCTTAACAATAACTGCATTTTGGCATTTGTAGATACTATTCATCAGTTCAGAAAATCAATTATCATTTGTAATCATTTGTAGGACAGTGAGTCCTCTAGGGGTTGCAACCCTCTCTTTTGTAATTGAGCAGTGAGCTCTACGCAGTGTGCCTGAATGTATGTGCATTCCCCTTGAAATATTATTATACTCCTGATCATAGTATTATAATATTGTGGGTCTCAATCCCATCATGGTTTTTCCCTTTTCGGGTTTCCACGTAAAAATTATGGTGTTATGGTTTTATGCTTGTTTGTGTTGAGTTTTTGCACTTTACTTTTATTCATTCGCACACGGTGGTTTAAGTATCAATTAAAGAAAGATATAAATTGTAGAAAACTAATTCACCCCCCCTCCACCCCCTCTCAGTGTTCATTGATTCCAACATGATATATGTTTTTTTCAAAGTGCTAGTTGTATTTATTAGTGTGACACTTGCATTTCTCAAAGTGGCACTTGTGTTTCTTAGAACTTGGTGCATTTGTTTCTTAAAGTCGCACCCCTGTTTCTTAGACTGACACCTACATTTCTTAAAATTATGCTTTTGATTGTTTCAATCTTTCATAAGTTTTCCAAGTTTTATTTTAGGCTAACTAATTTTTTGGGGTCAACTAACATAGTGGTGCGACTTGTTTTTGGCTATCAAAGGAAAATAAAGAAACTACTAATAATATGTTTATAGATTTGTTGGTCCATGATTTATTTTTCTACTAATATAGGCACTAAAGTTAGTTTAAAGCTTGTTAATAAATATTATGTGTCATGTTCATTGGTGAGTGGTCTGTATTCTCTCATTTTGCACTTTGTGTAATATTGAGGTTAAAAAACCATCACTTACACTCTTTTATAATTTTATTTTATTTTTATTGTTATCCCAAGGAGCCCAACGTGTGTATGCTCTTCTCTTGTGCTTTGAGTGATATTGGGTAACCAAAAACACTTAGATCATTCCTTCTAAGAGGTCTACATTAGGATTTGATCACCCTAAGGGATGACCTCAACTCTTGTGTTCCAATAGAGTATAAAGTGTGGCGGTAAATCAAAAGACACCCCTCTTGAAAGTGGAATCTTGTCAATTCATGCTCAGCCTCCAAGGAATTTATACCTTGGAGAAGTGAAGGTGGAGACTGGGTCATCCTCTTCTCTTTGTTGTTTAACACTATTCCCTTTCATCTATAAATTTAGCCTCATGTACTCTTGAGGTATTTAGACGACCCCCTATTTAGCCTTGTGAAGTTTAAAATAAGACCTTTCAATCATTTCTTAGAGTGGTGTAAGTTTAATTATCAAGATTTAAGTTACTGACCATGTACCTCCCTGAGTATAGATTGAAACTCTTTAGGCATAGTGTTGAGGGCCTCCAAAGAAAGGGAAAAGGTGAGTCCTTATGCTACTAGATTCCTACCCGTCAACTCTTGAAGTATAGTTTCCTTGCACTATCTTGATATACTTTATCATGTGAGTCTACACTAAGTTAACACTCCTACTTGACTAATTTTAGCACTTATACATGTGATTTGTGTGTCATGTGAAACCAATGCAAACTTATCTTTCCAAATTCCTTTATCCACTTTATTTATTTAGTGTGCTTTCAAATTATTCCCCTAGTTAAGAAAGCATTTACCTTCATTAGAATCCAACCAATTTTCCAATATTTTCACCCACGCCCATCTATTCTCCATCCAATCCAATTTATTTGGTTTCATACATCCCCATCCAATTCATACATACCCATCCAAACCAACATCATGAATTCATACAATATCCCAACAAGACCAAAAATTATAATCAAAGGCAACCCCTATTACATTGATGATGATGAGGATAGTCTTGTTAACCAACTTGAATATGATCCCTATGATGGTAGTCAGAATCTTGTGGACCACCTTGAAGCAATTGTTAATAGAAATCCTCGTCCATGCTTCTACCACTTACCCATTAACAATCAACTACCTTTTCACCAAACAATTACTAGCATAAACTATCCATTTACACCTCCATGCATTCTTAATGTCCACACTTATCCTACCTATGACAAAGTGAATTCATCTAATCCCCCATCCATATCACCTTCTTATCCCTCACCCACATAAACTCCCCATCCAACATCGATACCTCCACCTCCAACCTTGTATAGCATCCAAATCACCTCCAATCCTCCAATCTATCATTCTAGTCCCCCAATTCATAATTCTAATCCTCCATCTAAGACTAAAGCATCAATAATTTTCACTCCCAAATATTTCCAAGGACTATTCACAAAGAAGACTAAGTCTCAAAACACAAATAAAGTGCAATCTCTTCATTTCATGTACATCTAATTTCATCTCTTCTAATTCCATAAAAATATATAATCCCTTGAACTTCATGAATCCCCTATCCCTCCATCTACTTTATTTAAAGAGTTTATCCAACCATCATCCCACATCATGTCATTCACCAAATAAACCATGTAAAACCATTACTCCAAAGAATTCTTCCATAGATTCAACTCCAAATTAATATCTAAGCATCGACCATCCCATGATCCCATTCCAAATCAATAGAAAGGAATATATTCTACTCCAACACATCATACCCTTCCATATCAAGATCAAAGCCTCCCTTCCACTCCATCTAATAATCTCATTCCAAATAAAGAGAAAGGTATCCCTTCCACCCCATTCCATGATCCCACTCCTTCCACTCAATCTAATTATTCCTTCCAAATTCAAGACGAAACTATCTCTTCCAACCTATTTAATGACAATCTTCCTAATCAAGAGAAAAATATGGAACTTTCAATTCCCCTCGTGATCCCTCCCAAAGTCAAGATCAAAATATTCCTCCTTCTCAATGTCAAGATCTGACACCTCTTCTTCTCATCATGATCCCTTTCCTTATCAAGATCAAAGTTTAGTCATCCGTATCCAAGCTATTCATGAAACCTCCACCTATCAAATGGGTTCCTCCACTTTCATCCACCTCAATTTAATCCATGATCCTATCATTCCTACCACATCATATCCCCCTAGAAATAGGCTCATGCCTTTCTTCCAAAATAATTATCCCACTAGAAAAATGATATGTCAAAATATGCACTATAAAGGAAATAGGTTAGGCCTTCATGAACAAGGAATCTTAGAACTCCTTCATATCAATGAAAATTCATATTATTATGGCCTTGCATACATAGATCACTCTCAATATGTTGGTATCCCTCCCAAAATCCACACCCCTCCATCCATTTATCCAAAAATCCCCATCCTCTACGTTCAAATTCTATCTTGGGTCCTTATATTACAAATCTTAATCCTCCATCCCTTCCATTTATTTGATTCCCTATGTCCTAAAATTAAAATCTTTATGGACTTTTCATCCATCTTGGGTCCTTACATTCCACCACCCATCACTCCTATCTCAAAATACATCCATCCTATTTATCTACAACCTTAAATCCAAAATCAAGATCAATATAGGTACACATCCTCAAAGCCCTTCCCACAACATACTTACTTTCACTTATCCAAAAAATCTCCATAGCATTCCTCTTTATGCACCCATCTCATTACCCTTGGAAAAAATTTGGATGTCAAACATAAATTGCATAAACCTAGAAATCCACATACATATAAGAATCAATATTTCCATCCAAAAGACATACCAAAACAAAGAAAAATACAATCCAAAAGCAAATAGAGAAATCTAAAATACCTTCAAGAAAACAAAATATAAAAAAATCATGTAGATTCCCAAACTACTCGTAAAAGTTGTGCCTCCCAAATAAAAATAAAAAATTGGCATCCAAACTTTCTAATCCAAAAGCTTCCTCCACACCGAAGTCATCCAATCTTCATTTAAAAATCCTCTATATTTCAAATTCATTTTGGGTCTCTATGTACCAAAATTCATATCTACCCCATCTAAATCTCTAAATTCAAAATCTACTTCACTTCCACAACTCCACTACCCCCCCAAGGTGTGTGCCAATGCTAGTCTTAACAACAATTCCTTCCACTTATCCAAAGCCTTCCAACAACCCATCCATTATCAACCATTCATCCTCCATCATCATTCTTTAATCAAAACCTTTGCATAAAACCTTATTTCTTTCCATCATTCTGCCAATTTCTATTCATAGCATACCTCTAACTGCTATGATCCATTGTAATGCATCTTTGAGGTTTACTATCCATAAAACTAGATGATTGAGTCCCTCCTTCATTCCATTATCACCCATTCACTATCTTCCTGTAGATAGGAAAATGGAATGCATCAAAGCAATGTTAAACTAGCTCAACCACAAAAACTAGATTGCAATGATAAGAAATCCTAATTACAATCAATAAAGGCATGAAGATGAAATACTACAATAAAAAGCAAACCAAAGCCTGTATCTCCTTCATTGTTCCTTCGTTTCCCTTCTTTCTCCTTCAAATTACTTTGTTTGTGGATCTCACCTACAAGTGCAAAAGCATAGTATGAAAGCAAGATGACTAGAAAAATGGCAGCATAAGGATACTAGAAGCGTGATTGATTGATCTCCTTTGATTGAAGAAACTCATCCAATTTATAGACAAATTGGAGAGAAGACAAGATTAGCATGAAGAGATTTGAATGGAAATTCAAATCAAGAATGGCAAATTATGCACAAATTATGACAAGATTGATTGATTGACAAAAATTATGACAAATTATGACAAGGTTAAAATGTCATTCCCATGACAAAAGGGAAGAGAGAAAATAGCCTCCATGATTGCAACAAATGGAAGCATAAACATAGGAGAAAATTAGGGGAAAAATTAGAAAAATTGAAGAAAATAGGAGAAATAGAAATTAGGAATTAGGAGAAATTAGTAAATTGGAAAATTGAGGAAAAAGATGAAATAGAAATTAGGTGAATTAATTAATAGGTTTTCATCCATTAATTAATTCATGAAAAAGACCTAGGACTAAATAAATAGATTTATTTAACCCACGAAGAAGAAGAAAAGGATTAAATGATCAAATCATAAAACCCTAGAAATAAGAGGACAAGGAATTAGGTCGAGACAACAAGAAATTAATATAGGTTCGATCATGATTCTGATTGACAAAGGACCAATGTTGATAAATGATTGAGATTGATTGACAAAAATCAATGACAAATTGACCAAGATTGACAAGGAGATCAAATTGATAGGCGCCAATTGACGAGGAACAATGACTAATCGATCCAAATTGACATGATTGAAAAGGACAAGGATCGATGACGAATCGATCGCAAAATGACAAGATTGAGAAGAGGATAAAACCCTAATAGTGAATCGATCGCAAAATGACAAGGCTGACAAGGACAAGGATTGATGACGAATCGATTGCAAAATGACAAGATTGACAAGTTGATAATCGCAAATGATTACTAAAAGATGATTGAAAGATTGACAAGAGGACAAAATCCTAATTATATCATCGATTAGGATTGACAATGTGCAAAATGATGATAAACTAGCTCAACCACAAAAACTAGATTGCAATGATAAGAAATCCTAATTACAATCAATAAAGGCATGAAGATGAAATACTACAATAAAAAGCAAACCAAAGCCTGTATCTCCTTCATTGTTCCTCCATTGTCCTTCTTTCATAATCAACTTGGGTTTTCAAAATCAACAACCTTCAATTCAAAACAAAATCCAAACAAAAGTCCAAATTTCTCCAAGTATTCATCCAACATTTGAACATGGCTTGTCAAAACATTGAATATCTTTGTTTCAAAATTCATGTCACTTTAGGCTAGGTTTTGCATAGTCCAACTTAGATGCTAGGGCATATGGTCATCTCCCTTCATTTTAGTCCTTTTCATTGCGAGCGTCCTCATTTTGCACTTAGGTTCAAAAATCATTTCCCTAGGTTTTGCATTTCATTGTCATATCCAAGATAGATTTCCATTAGGTCTTGCCTAGGTTGCATTTTGCATATTCCAAGTCATTGGTCTTCGCATATCCTTATCATTGTATTATCATCTTCTTCATCTTGTCATATCATATCCTTAGCTCATTTTCATGTTATATCCTAAGTCATTGTCATAATCATTACCTTCCTGCATTTAGTCTCAAAAATTTAGTTTGTCAAACTTTAAAAAAAAAAAATCAAAACTTTGGATGATACCCCAAGTTGTTGTTAAGAAGTCTTGACCTTGGCTAGAACTTGTCCTTTTTATTAATATCATTTTTGTCAAACCTAGCTTAGTATCCAAGCATATAGGTGAGACATTGTCAATTTGTGCTATTGTCATTTGGTCCTTTGTCCTTTAAGGTCTTGGCTTCATTTCAACTTCCCAAGGTTGAGTCTTTAGGTTTGCATTTCAAAAAGTTTGTCCAAATCTTGAAAAACAACAAAAACATAGGTTTCATTCTTGCCATAGATTGCATTTTCATCTATTTAGGTTGCAGTTAGTTGCATATCATACATCATCCTTTTAAAATCAAAAATCCCAAAAATATTGCATTTGCATAGTGACATGCCTGTTGAAACAAGGTCAAAATCTAAGAAGATGGGTGAACCAACATATCAACCCATGGACAATGTATCAAACTCACAGTTTCAACCCAGTCAAACATTACACATTGAAGGCTCGTCAAACACATCATTACCACAATATGGAATGGTTCAACATGCTTGTTGAAACAAGGTCAAAATCTAAGAAGATGGGTGAACCAACATATCAACCCATGGACAATGTATCAAACTCACAGTTTCAACCCAGTCAAACATTACACATTGAAGGCTCGTCAAACACATCATTACCACAATATGGAATGGTTCAACTTGGACCACCTCCACTATATGAGCCAGTGTTTGTACCCATGAAACCGGGATATGGAAGTGTTCCACCAACACCAAGGAAAAATGCACCTTTTGACTGGAATCAACCGAACCTGCAACATGAAATTCAAACATTACATGAAGACCAAACTCTTTCACAAGGATTCGGTTCAGATCAAGGCATTCAACAAGAAATAAATCCAAATGTTTTACCAGATTCTTCATCAGATTCTGATGCTTCCGATAATATCGATATGTTCCTTAAAGATCTGAAGTTGACAAAAAAGACGGATAAATTCTTGAACAAGGTCTAAATGATGTTTCCACAAAAATATCTTGATATGATGAGTAATGTGACCTCCTCAAATGCACAAATTAATGTGCAAAAACAACAAGGTGGTGAGTTGTTAAGTTTCTCTCCACATCCAAACGAAGAAAATGTGCAACAAGAAACTCAACACACCTTGATGAGTAAACGTGCTTCAAAAACATTGACAGTGACTATTCCACAAAAGTCACCATTCGAAACAATAAACAATCTGTTATTTAATACAACACCCTTAACACAAGATCAAATGATGGCCACACAAATATTGACAGCTGTCCCTCAACAAGAAACGATTCCTCAAATGATTGCTAGTGGATCAAAATCTAAGATGCAAGAAAGCTTTACGACTGGAATGCCTGATCTTACTAATGTTCAAAACAATCCTACAATGCAACAAAGTTTCTATGTCCCATCAAGTTCAATATGTTTGGCAAATACTCAAGTACCCGTTATGCAAAATATTGTGATAGATCCTTCGATAGTGGCAACAAAAAGAGCCACAAATAGTGGTGTGCACCAACAACAAATGTTGCAACAATTGAGGAATGCACAAAAGGCACAATCGAATGCACAACAACAACAATATCGCATTCAACAACATGTTGCAATGTCTTCTGCACCATTACAAGTTAATTCAAACTTGCAACCACCACAATGGATTGGACAAACAACACAACAAGTCAATGCAAGTGCCATCCCCCATCTCAAGGAGAAACAACAGAAACCTCCCAAACAAAGTTTTTTGCAAATAATGGGATTTACATCAGGACAACAACAGTTGACACAAAGTCAACAAATTCCGATTCATCAGCATCAACAACAACATGTGCCTCAATATGGGCCAGGCAAAACAAGTTATCATACATCACAACCACAACTGATTACCATGCAATATCAACAACACCATCAATTGCAATATCAACCAAGGCTAAAAATGATGATCCCACCACAAGAAGCACAGCAAAAGGGTCAATGTCAAGACATGGCACAACCACAGCAACAAGAGCTGTATCAAGAACTTTATATGCCAGAGACACCAAAGATAGCAATTTCAGAGCATCAACAGCCAATGGAGAGCAGGATGTATCGACAAAGAGTACACCCAAGAGTGAATGATGAACTTCCAAAATCTTCGCTACCTGACACATTTGCACAACAGCTTGAGAAGTTGCAACGACAAGTCGATGCATTGGAAACCAAAGGGACAAAGAAATTATACACAGATCAAGATTTATGTCCTAATCCATTTGACAAGAGCTTGTACATGCCTCCCTTCCCTAAGCATTTTGAGGCACCTAATTTTGAGAAATATAAAGGGAACGGCAATCCAAAAGACCATATTCGAGTATTTTTCGCAGCATGTACTGAAGTGAGTTATGAGGAAACATATTTGATGCGCTTATTCGCACGAAGTCTCACAGGACAAGCCATGGATTGGTATTCGCATTTGCCAGGGAACATAAAGACATGGTCAAAATTGGCTCAAAAAGTTTATATCCCACTTCGCATTCAACATTGACCGTGAAGTGACCATGTCAGATTTATGCAACACCAAGCAAAAGCAAGGTGAACCATTAGTGACTTTCTTGCAAATATGGCGAAGCTTGTACAGTCGTTCTTCCGTAGATATACCTGAAGAACAACAAGTGAACTTATTTATTCAAAATTTGGTCCCAGAAATGATGTATGAGCTCAAATTGAAAAGTCCTAGTACCATTGAGAAGCTCATTAAGAAAGGGATGAACATTGAAACTACTCTTTTAGCTAAGGGACTCATTAAACTCAACAAAGATAGTGATAACACAAACAATTCTGGGGAGAAAAATAGATTTTGGTACAAAAACAAGAATGTCACTAATGATGGAGTTGTCGACGCAAGAGCAGTGAATGCAAATCAACACCCGTTCACAATAAAGAAATTGAGTGCTCCTAATATGTCAGCTCTAGAACAAAATCAAACACCAGCAAGCAATGTTACTCAACAGCCGCAATACCAACAATATACTCAACAATATAATCAACAACAAGGTCAGCAACAAAACCAGCAATGAAAACCTTTCTGATCAAGGGATGGGCCTCCTTGACAGTTTATGCCATTGGGAGAGCCTATTGAGTCAGTAATGAAACAATTAATACAAGCAAAGTTTATCAAGTTACCAAATATCAAGGAAGAACCATTGGTAAAGCCGCATTGGTGGAATCATAATGCATATTGTGAATACCATCAGTCAAAAGGACATAAAACTGTATCGTGTTTTCAATTGAAACATATGATTCAAGACTTGTTAGATCAAGGAGTAATTGAGGTAAACCCGCCCAATGCGACCTCTAACACTGATCATACAATTTTTAAAACTCCTTTGCTTGATCATGACAAGGGTAAAGCATCTTCTTCAAACTCTACCCAAACAGTGAATTATGCAAATACTAGTTATAACAATGTCATCAATTGTTTTCGAGCGTCAAATGAGTATGTTTCCACCATAACAATAAAGGGACAAGATCCTTCTTGCGCAATCACCACTCGTCGATCCAAAATAGTCCTGAAAGGAGCTCCTGCAATTCCTCCCAAATCAACTCCTACGAGTTAGTATAATCTCCTAGATCATCTGGGGAAGACACCTACACAAATATCAATTCTTGAGTTGTTGAAAATGTCCCCTATGCATCATGCAGTCCTAGCTAAAGCTTTAACTGAGTCCACTGTCCCGACAACCATTGATGTTGACCAGTTTCAAGCCCGAATTGGACATCTAGCTGTTTCCCAACACGTCACCTTTTCTGATAACGATATTTCTCCTGATAAGCTCCCTCATAATGATCCTTTACATCTTGAAGTCTTTGTCCATAATTGAAAAATCGAACAAGTCTTGATAGATGGCGGAGTAGGTCTTAACATTTGTACCTTGAGAGTGGTCATTGGTCTAGGTTATACAGAAAATGACATTGATTCTTCGAGAAGAAAAACAATCAAAACATATGATGATGTTGAGCGTCCATCTAAAGGGGTAATTTCATTGCCTATCAGAGCTGGTCCAGTGATATAAAAACACTTTCTTCCAGGTCCTAGACCTCGATCTCCCTTACAATATGATTCTTGGTCGTCCGTGGATCCACGCAATGAAAGCAGTTCATTCTACTTATCATCAGTGTTTAAAATATCCTTACAATGGGACTGAGATAACAATTCCAGGAGATAGTAATCCATTTCTATTTTGTGCTAATCTAAAGGATTCCCCGAAGCAACAAGTCCCAATCAATAGAGAGGCCCAATCACATAATTATGTGGATCCTAATGAATTGTTAGATGTTGTCAAAGGAAAATTGAAGATACATGACCAAGGATGCAGAGAGTATTCAATGGCTCAAACATTCCTCATTGGGAATTTACCTATATCTCCAAAATCACATGGCAAACCACATTTGTTGCAAAAGGAACCTAAGATAGTCATTCAATATCAGCCCCCCACTACATTTACAAAATGGGGTGAACTTAACAAAGAAACTTTGGATGATGATGTAATAGATTGGCTTTATAAGGATCCAACTGATACACCACCTATCAAGTTGCCAGTGGAGCGGTATGGAAAAGGGTTTACTATACTGCAGAAAAAGGGATATGATGGCTACAGTGGTTTGGGCCCTGATAAGAAAGGAAGACTAGAACCTATTATACCTAAGATCCGACATCCAACTTTAGGGTTAGGTTTTGTACCATTGCGAATTGGACTCTCGTCTACCAAAGTGACTACGTGTGGAAAGGGCCATGCCTCTGATGATGAAATAACACCTAAGGATACCCAACCTGAAACTAATTCCAATGAATGGGAGTGGAGTTCTTTTTCCTCTAGCTCCTATGCCCTTGAAAATGTTTTCCTTGACCCTGATGATTTTCCCATGGAAGACAAACTTGAAATAACTTCCCCTCCCAAAACGTGTCCTAACGCTTGGATAGAGTCATTTTGGGACCCAAGCTCTGAATCAGATACGAGCAGTTCAGATAGTGATACCACAGACATCGTTATCCTTACCATCTCAGCCCTAACTCTCCCTGAAACCGATGATGACATGCCCCTTGTCTATCCACAGCTTATCCAATAAGACCAATAAGAACCACTCAAATTGGATTGTTTTCAAAATGATGAAACAATTGGAGAATTCCTTGGACTACGGGAAGGCATACCACAAGGTGATCATAAGGCAGGGTTTTCTATTGATTTAGATTCCACAACATATTTTGGGGAGTCAACTCCATCTTCTAGTTATAAAAATGAAAAAGAAAAAGTAAAAAATCAAAAGAATGGGTCTTTGACTGAAAACCGTAAGGCACTATCTGATCATGAAAAAGTGAAAATAAAAGACATACTTGCGGGTGAAAACCTCTCTGAGGCACCCAAAGGTGGAAGATTGGACATACCCTCGTCAAGTTAGGATAAATCAACATTGCTTGTGGAAATGACCAAAGAGATAAATTTGGGTACACCTGACAACCCTAAGGTTATTCATTTCGCTACTTCTCTATCAAAACAAGAAAGGATAGATTTTGTCAATTTATTTCTCGAGAAGAAGATCAACTTTGCATGGTCTTATGCAGATATGCCTGGCCTTGATCCTGAATTAGTCCTTCATCACTTGCCATTAAAACCAGATGCCAAGCCCGTCAAACAAAAACTCAGAAAGATGCATCCCCAGGTGGCTCTCTTAGTCAAGGTAGAACTCAAAAAATTATTAGATGTGGGCTTTATCAGACCAATTGATTATGCAGATTGGATTTCAAATTTGGTACAAATTAGCAAAGTAACTGGGGGCATCAGAATCTATACGAATTTTAGGGATCTCAATAAAGCATGCCCTAAAGATGACTTTCCGCTGCCAAATATAGACATCATAGTTGACATGACTGCCGGATATGAGATGCTATCATTGATGGATGGTTTTTCCGGATATAGCCAAATTCGCATTGCTACTGAAGATCAACATAAGACTGCATTCACATGTGCTTGGGGTACCTACTGATGGAATGTGATGCCCTTTGGCCTTAAAAATGTTGGAGCAACATATCAAAGAGCTATGACAACAATTTTCCATGATTTTATGCATACTTTAATGGGAGACTATGTTGATGACCTATTATGCAAATCCGTCACCAGAGATAGTCATCTAGCCATCCTTGGCCCAATCTTTGATCGAATGGAAACATACAAGCTCAGACTCAACCCAAAGAAATGTGTCTTTGGTGTCACAACCGACAAATTATTAGGATATATTATTTCTGACAGAGGCATAGAAGTCGAACGAGAAAAGGTTAAAGCAATAATGGATATGCCTCCTCCATCCAATCTCCATCAACTAAGAAGTCTGCAAGGGAAGTTACAGTCAATCCGCCGGTTTATAGCTCACTTGGCAGACAAATGTCATCCCTTCCAACATTTATTGCATAAAGGTGTCACTTTTAAATGGACTGAGCAATGTCAATCAGCATTTCAAACTCTCAAGGATTATTTGATGTCGCCACCTATTCTAATGCCTCCTATAGTAGGGAAGCCATTCATATTGTATATCTCTACAACTGAAATGGCACTGGGAGCTCTCTTAGCCCAACAAGATGAGAAAGACAAACAAGGGGCTATTTATTATATTAGTCGGACACTAGTGGGCTATGAACTGAATTATTCAACTATTGAACGGGCATGTTTAGCAGTGGTATTTGCCACACATAAGCTTAGACACTATATGCTAAATCATTAGACATTGCTAGTTGCAAAAATTGATCCCTTAAAATACTTGCTTAGCAAGGCAGCTTTGACAGGTCGCCTGGCAAAATGGGTTATGATCCTAAGTGAGTTTGATATTGAGTAAATTGAGAGAAAGGCAATAAAAGGATAAATCATAGCAGACCAACTTGCCGAGGCACCTATTCATGATGATCACCTAATGTTGACAGATTTTCCTAATGAATCAGTGTTTGCTCTTACTTCTTCTAAGGAATGGCAATTATACTTTGATGGATCTCACACAAAGTATGGCTCTGGAGCAGGAATATTGCTAATCACCCCCCAAGGAGATGCTATCCCAAAGTCATATAGGATCACATTTCATTGCACCAATAATATTGCAGAGTACGAAGCTCTGGTCATAGGACTCATAATAGCAATCCAATGGAACATTACACATTTGCAAGTTTATGGAGATTCCAAGTTAGTCATTCGTCAAGTGAATGATGACTATGAAACAAAAGATGAAAAGCTTCTTCCCTACAAGCTTATGGTAGATTTATTCAAGGCAAAATTTACGGCTATCCATTTCAGTCAAGTTCCAAGAATTCAAAACAAGTCAGCAAATGCTATGGCAACTATTGGTTCCATGTTAAATATGCCTCACAATATGGACAGATGTGAATTTTTGGTCGAACAGTTGTTGGTGCCTTCTTTTGAAATTTCGACAGCAGATGTGATGTGTGTTCTTGTTGGTCCTAATTCCCCATGGTACAATGACATCTATCAATATTTGAAATCCCAAACCTTATCACCTAACCTTTCCTCTAACCAACGTCGAGCCTTCATACACCAAACTGCCAAATATGTCATCATCGCAGACACCCTTTACTGTCATTCCTTTGACCACACCCTCCTCAAGTGTTTGGATTCTGACAAAGCACAAATGGATTTACATGAGGTTCATGATGGTATATGTGGGGGCCATTTCAATGGTCTGATTCTAGCTAAAAAGTTGATTCGTGCTGGGTATTATTGGCCCACCATGGAAAAGGATGCTCATGATTTTGTCAAGAAATGCTACAAATGTCAAATACACAGAAATTACATTCATGCACCAGCTCAAGAACTTCACTCTGTCATATCTCCATGGCCCTTTTCTCAATGGGGATTGGATCTTATTGGAAAGATTCACCCGACATCTACGAATGGACACAAATTCATCATCACGGCCACAGAATACTTCACAAAATGGATCGAGGCTATCCCTATGACCTATATTACTGGTGTTCAAATTTCAAAGTTTTTACTAAATTATATCATATGCAGATATGGGGTTCCCCTTGCAATAGTCACAGATAATGGCCGTCCTTTCAGAAATAAAGATGTCAAGGAAGTCTGTGAAAAGTTTCACATCCAACACGGTTTCTCCAGTCCTTATTTTTCACAAAGTAATGGTCAAGCCGAAGCATCAAATAAAACCATCATTAAGATCTTGAAAAAGGTTGTCAATAACGCTGGTAGAGATTGGCATGTGCAGTTGAATCCAGCATTGTGGGCTTATCGCACTTCCATCCACACACCTACTGGCACAACACCGTATTCCTTGGTGTATGGTGCGGAAGCCATTTTACCTTTGGAAGTGGAAATTCCCTCTTTGCGTGTTTCCCTGCAATATTTGATTGATGATGAGATGCACAGAGTCTCTAGGCTGCATCAGCTTGAGATGTTAGATGAGAAACGTCAGGCAACCCTGACACATTTGCAAGCATATCAAAACCGTCTCTGTCGCTCTTATAATAAGAAGGTCAAGGGGCGACACTTCGAAGTGGGAGATTTGGTTCTAAAGGCGAACTCGAAGAATACACAATCCACTAACGTCATCAAAGGAAAATTTGAGCCTAATTGGGTTGGGTTGGGCCTTTCATAGTTACTGCAGCCTATGGTTCAGGGGCATATCAGCTTGCAACCCCAGATGGTGAACCTTTGTCAGATCCTGTAAATAGCATGCATCTTCGAAAGTACTGGGCATAGTTTTTCTGTCAGCAGTTCTTCAATATGATCATGAAAAAAAAAAAAAAAATTAAAAAAGTGAAAAATACAAAAAAAAAAAAGTGAAAAATACAAAAAAAAAAAAAAAAAGTGAAAAATACAAAAAAAAAAAAAAAAAAAAGTGAAAAATACAAAAAAATCAAAAAAAAGTGAAAAATACAAAAAAACCAAAAAAGTGAAAAATACAAAAAAATCAACAAAAGTGAAAAATTAAAAAATCAAAAAAAAAAAAAAGTGAAAATATTGCAAAACAAAGTAAAGAAAAATCATTCGCCCTCTAGTGAAAACCTGGCAAACAGGCACTTTGGGCAAGTACCATGGTGAAAACCTCGCAAACAAGCGCCATGTGTAAAAGATTATTGCTCTGTCATCTATCATGACCCCTAGCTATACTTTCCCCCCGCAAGTTTATCATGCTTATCTTTGCCCTGACCCAATGTTCTGTTCCAGGCCTCTGATTGGTCAACATCATTGTCTTGCATACTCAAGTTTCTAGTCCTTGTGCATATGTTTCGGTCCTGGTCACTGTATATGTCTTTCAAATTTTCATTGGGTGTGTGCCCCTTGTCATGATCAATTACTGGAGCTTTCAAATCAATAATGTCCTGAAAAAAATCCCTAAAAATCATATAATGTCCTGAAATAATCAAAAAAAATCATATAATGTCATGAAATAAACCTAAAAATCAAATAATGTCCTGAAATAATCCAAAAAAATCAAATAATGTCCTGAAATAATCCAAAAAAATCGCATAATGTCCTGAAATAATCCAAAAAAATAAAATAATGTCTTGAAATAATCCAAAAAAATCAAATAATGTTCTGAAAAAAATCCAAAAATAATTTCTTTGGCATTTTGCATTTTGTCAATAAATGGTCCCCTCTATGCATAGACAGATCGCTGAGAATACAACAATCAATCAAACATTATGCTTTAACTGAAATCGCGCGTTAACAGATGAACTTTTCAATCAAACCAGACATTCAAACTGAGCAAAATTATCATATCACTCAATCAACATCAATATCATTTGTCCTTGTCACTATTATCATGGGTCTTATACATGGTGTGGTATACTCGAAACCAGACTGTGTCATGCCTTAGACGGGGTAACGCATTCCCTAAAACCAGACAGCATGATCATTCTTGTTTTCCACCTTTGACAATGACGATCAGAATGTTTGTTTGACTTGGTTGAATTTGTGTGTCTTATCTTTTTATTGGTTTATCTTTGGCTTCGATCATGTTCCTATGTTGTTCGATGATGTCACTGAGTGATTTAGAGTGACCGGGATGGTTCATGGTCCCCTTTCCTTGTTTGTTGTTTGTGGAATGTTTGTCACAAACTGGGGCAACCATATCATTGGGTGTCTATGATAAGTATGTTCGCTTTGTGAACGCCACACATACCTCGACCCTTGATGTATACACCCTAGGATGCTTCACTCATTCCTTGTGTGTGATGTGTCTGTCTTTTGCCAAAGGGATTGCGTTCCAGCTCTGGCCTTCAATGCCATGATGCTCTGCATCCACTTTGCTACAATAAATAAAGGTTCTCACCTACTTATGTGCATTTGTGAAAGAAATTTTTCCTTCATCTCTAACTGTCCTTTGTCTAATTTCTTCTTACTAACATTTCTTCCGTCAGTCTTGTCAATCCGTCTAGTTTAGTTCTCGGATCTCCAAATAAATAAGTTGCATCATGCATTCATGAGTTAGTACACTTGCATTATATCAAGCCCATACAAAGCATTTTATCCATTTCATCTTATACATGCGTCAAAAACATAAACAACATTCATACATGTTCCAAAAATAGTTCATAGATAGTGCATAAGACATCCATACATGGAAAGTAAATATAAGCCATAATACATTGCATCCCATCATATAGCTGCATATCATATCATATATCAACAAAAAAAGTATCGGAGTACAAAATTGGACTGTTTGTCCCATATATGGTCTGCAAGCTGAGTACATAATGTCAAATGTCCCCGTCATAAGGAGCATGTGCCTCTGTCACTGGGTGCTCCCTCTGTCCTCCTCATCCCTACCATGTCTCGAGGATGCCGCCCCTCCTGTCCCTAGTCATGGTTGTGGTGGTCTCATAGGTCTACTCACCCCCATGCTGCTCACTGACCTCCGAGAGCGTTGCCTGCTCTCTGTCCTCGATCGTGACCAATATGATGCTGCTCTCTGTTCTGGTGGAGCTGCACTCTCATATAGAGTCCTCAAATGGCGCATCTCATCTCCTGCCTCTAATAACATCTATGCCATCTCACGCACACTAGCATCCCTAATTAACCCAACATACTCGGTCACTCTCTGCTCTGCTTGTTGTGCCTTGGCTATCGTTGTATCCCGAGCCACTGTCAGCCTGGTTATCTCTACTTTGAATGTATCCCTCTCAGTTGACCACTGCTCCTGCTCTATCCTCAAGATAGCATTCTTTCTCTCTAATGTGGCAATGTAATCATGTTGACTCGCTATGGTGGCCCTACATGTCTGCATCTCCTCTATGCTCATTGTCTCCTACCCTATGGGTATATCGTGCAATGCCTCCTGATCTGTTGGATCTGGCTCATCTCGCTGCATGCACAAAGGAGAGATAAGAAAATGGAATGCATCACAGCAATGTTAAACTAGCTCAATCACAAAAACTAGATTGCAATGATAAGAAATCCTAATTACAATCAATAAAGGCATGAAGATGAAATACTACAATAAAAAGCAAACCAAAGCCTGTATCTCCTTCATTGTTCCTCCATTGTCCTTCTTTCTCCTTCAAATTACTTTGTTTGTGGATCTCACCTACAAGTGCAAAAGCATAGTATGAAAGCAAGATGACTAGAAAAATGGCAGCATAAGGATACTAGAAGCGTGATTGATTGATCTCCTTTGATTGAAGAAACTCATCCAATTTATAGACAAATTGGAGAGAAGACAAGATTGGCATGAAGAGATTTGAATGGAAATTCAAATCAAGAATGGCAAATTATGCACAAATTATGACAAGATTGATTGATTGACAAAAATTATGACAAATTATGACAAGATTAAAATGTCATTCCCATGACAAAAGGGAAGAGAGAAAATAGCCTCCATGATTGCAACAAATGGAAGCATAAACATAGTAGAAAATTAGGGGAAAAATTAGAAAAATTGAAGAAAATAGGAGAAATAGAAATTAGGAATTAGGAGAAATTAGTAAATTGGAAAATTGAGGAAAAAGATGAAATAGAAATTAGGTGAATTAATTAATAGGTTTTCATCCATTAATTAATTCATGAAAAAGACCTAGGACTAAATAAATAGATTTATTTAACCCACGAAGAAGAAGAAAAGGATTAAATGATCAAATCATAAAACCCTAGAAATGAGAGGACAAGTAATTAGGTCAAGACAACAAGAAATTAATGTAGGTTCGATCATGATTCTGATTGACAAAGGACCAATGTTGATAAATGATTGAGATTGATTGACAAAAATCAATGACAAATTGACCAAGATTGACAAGGAGATCAAATTGATAGGCGCCAATTGACGAGGAACAATGACTAATCGATCCAAATTGACATGATTGAAAAGGACAAGGATCGATGATGAATCGATCAGAAAATGACAAGATTGACAAGAGGACAAAACCCTAATGGCGAATCGATCACAAAATGACAAGGCTGACAAGGACAAGGATCGATGACGAATCGATCGCAAAATGACAAGATTGACAAGTTGATAATCGCAAATGATTACTAAAAGATGATTGAAAGATTGACAAGAGGACAAAACCCTAATTCTATCATCGATTAGGATTGACGATGTCCAAAATGATGATAAATGAGCACACACCATGATGTGATAGGATAAGATCGACCAAAATCATGACTGAAGATTGCTATCGACAAGACCTAATTCGAAACTGATAAAAATGAGGAATGCAGAAGGACTCAATGCTCGCAAATGATAAAGATCAAGTGCGCAACATAGAAGAAATGTTAATGCAACGCAAAAACCCTAAAATAAGGCAATGCGCAAATGTTAAAGTATGACTCCACAAGCATTGACCATTTTTAGATGTCTACATTTTGCCCCTCTTTGAGACAATGTGATTTTAAGCGTTGTTTCAAAGAACAATAATGAAAATGCCGCAGACAATGACAATGACATATGCATGCCCCCTCGAGGAATTGGCCGGAAAAATATAGAAAAGAGGCCAATTGACTGATAAGAATGACAGAAAATGATAGGATTGAACGGATGAAAGATCGGAGATCGGATACACAAATGACAAGTAATGGAAGGTGCAAAAGACCGCGACCAGCATAAGATGGAGAGCATGCACATCCATCTAGGTACTGACAAAGAGCTATATAGGAGACAAGGAGAATGAAAAGAGTTCATTTGCACTGGCCAAAGTGGAGGAATTGTTGCTCTGGAAAAAGGACCCTTGCATAGAGATGGCAGACATTCCAATGGCAGATCACCTCGGGGAACGTGTATGCACCTACAGACGACTGGATGACGCAGGAGCAACGGTATGTAACTCAAAAACCCATATGTCAAATTTTATGAATTTTGCTTGCTTGCGGGACATTGCGGGGCCCACAGGGGCGGGAAAAATGGAGAACTGCGCCTATGTAAGGTGTTATGCACCTGTGTAAGGTACACAGGCGCAGCTTGATGCTATACAAGCGCAAGACACCAGACTCAAGCACAATTGTACACTGATGACCCTGAAAAGAGGGATAAGGGTAGGATAGGTCAAAAATAGATAAGAAAACCCTTATTGGTGTATGAAACCAGGAAATATAGCCCTTAGGAAATAACCCTAAAACTGACAAATTGTGCCCCAATTGTGATGCAGAGTCAACAGTATCCATTGATTACGTGGGAAAACAAACCCGACTGCTTTATGTTGCGATACAGACTCAGGAGTACTGACAAGGATACACTAGCAGGACTTGGATTATACTACATCACATACATGCCTAAGATTAGGGCAAACACAAGATTGCTCACCACATTGGCAGAGCGATGGCATTCAAAGACTTCCTCATTCCATCTGCTAACTGGAGAGGCGACGGTGACACTAGAGGACGTGTGGCATATCCTCCGCATTCTAATTCATGGGGAGATGGTAGTATATGACCCAGCGATGGGGAGAGACTCGTTGTGTAGATTATTTGAGTGCGATGCAGATGACCTTGATGTTGTAGAGAGGGAGATCCATTGGGAGACCATGGCAGTAGAGTATGACCAGCGATATGTGGTGATAGCAGTGGTTATAGCATGCCTATTAGCAGGGGATAGATGAGGACATGGATTCCCTATTGGATGGGGGAGAGTGCTAGAGCAGATGGCGACAGAGGGGACTATATACACATGGGGACCATGTGTGCTTGCCATGCTATATTTTCAGTTGCATCAGATAGCATATCAGAGGATACAGACTTTGTGCTGTGGGGTCACACTGTTACAGGTATGGGCATTTGAGCACATAGCCATCTATCGGTCGATTGCAGAGAGACAGGTAGTACCACACCAACCATATGTATATTTCTATGGGGGAGAACTGAGACAGGGTCCATTCGGCTACATATTGTATTGGCGACATGAGCTAGACAGGTTGAGAGATTTCACATGGAGGCCATATCTTGATTGCCCGGGATGGTCAGATGATGGCGATGAGCTACCATATTGCAGACAGGAGAGACAATTGATTGGGTGACCAGTGAACCGCCAGAGAGTGATTGAGATATGTCTGCCAGAGAGAGTCAGATGACAGTTTGGAGAGAGGCAGGATGTATTGAGAGGGACTCCACACTTTGCCCGATCTCACAGAGAGACGAGTCAGTGGGGGAGGATAATTCAGCCACACATAGCATATACTGACTTCACACAGCTACAACGAAGACAATGGGTTTGGAGATCAGATGTTGTAGATGTTGGGATGACAGAGGAGTATGAGCTATGGTTTGCACGACGACGGCCAGTGCCATTGACGGATCCTGATATTTCGGTACCTAGGAGACAAGAGGACTTCCCACTCACTGGAGAGGAGGAGGAGGATGATGAGGATGGAGATAATGAGGAGGTAAATGATAAGGATGGAGATGATGAGCAGGGAGATGATGAGGACGAGGGGGATGAGGAGAGTCCTAGGTGCATGCAACGAGATGAGCCAGATCCAGCAGATCAGGAGGTATTGCAGGATATACACATAGGGTAGGAGACCATGAGCATTGAGGAGATGCAAACATGTAGGGCCACCATAGTGAGTCAGCATGATTAAATTGTCACATTAGAGAGACAAAATGCTATCTTGAGGATAGAGCAAGAGCAGTGGTCAACTGAGAGGGATACATTCAGAGCAGAGATAACCAGGCTGATAGTGGCTCGGCATACAGCGATAGCCCAGGCAAAACAAGCAGAGCAGAGAGTGACCGAGTATCTTGGGTCAATTAGGGATGATAGTGTGTGTGAGATGGCACAAATGTTATTAGAGGCAAGAGATGAGATGCGCCATTTGAGGACTCTATATGAGAGTGCAGTTCCACTATAACAAAGAGCAGCATCATAACAGTCACGATCGAGGACAGAGAGCAAGCAACGCTCTCGGAGGTTAGTGAGCAGCATGGGGGTGAGTGGACCTATGAGACCACCACAGCCAGGACCAGGGACAGGAGGGGCAGCATCCTCAAGACATGGCAGGGATGAGGAGGACAGAGGGAGAACCCAGTGACAGAGGCACGTGTTCCATATGACGGGGACATTTGACATTATGTACTCAGCTTGCGGGCCATATATGGGACAGACAGTCCAATTTTGTACTCTGATACTTTTTTTGTTGATATATGATATGATATGCAGCTATATGATGGGATGCAATGTATTATGGCTTATGTTTACTTTCCATGTATGGATGTCTTATGCACTGTCTATGTACTATCTTTGGAACATGTATGAATGTTGTTTATGTTTTTGATGCATGTATAAGATGAAAAGGATAAAATGCTTTGTATGGGCTTGATATAATGCAAGTGTACTAACTCATGAATGCAGGATGCAACTTATTTATTTGGAGATCGAAGAACTAAACTAGACGGACTACCAAGACTGACGGAAGAAATGTTAGTAAGAAGAAATTAGACAGAGGACAGTTAGAGATGAAGGAAAACTTGCTTTCACAAATGCACATAAGTAGGTGAGAACCTTTATTTATTGTAGCAAAGCGAATGCAGAGCATCATGGCATTGAAGGCCAGAGTTGGAATGCAACCCCTTTGGCAAAAGACAGACACATCACACACAAGGAATGAGTGAAGCATCCTAGGGTGTATACATCAAGGGTCGAGGTATGTGCGGCGTTCACAAAGAGAACATACTTATCACAGACACCTAATGATATGGTTGCCCCAGTTTGTGACAAACATTCCACAGACAACAAACAAGGAAAGGGGACCATGAACCATCCCGGTCACTCTAAATCACTCAGTGACATCATCGAACAACATAGGAACATGATCGAAGCCAAAGATAAACCAATAAAAAGATAAGATGCACAAATTCAACCAAGTCAAACAAACATTCTGATCGTCATTGTCAAAGGTGGAAAACAAGAATGATCATGCTGTCTGGTTTCAAGGAATGCGGTACCCCGTCTAAGACATGACACAGTCTGGTTTTGAGTATACCACACCCTATATAAGACCCATGATAATAGTGACAAGGACAAATGATATTGATGTTGATTGATTGATATAACAATTTTGCTCAGTTTGAATGTCTGGTTTGATTGAAAAGTTCATCTGTTAATGCGTGATTTCAGTTAAAGCACAATGTTTGATTGATTGTTGTATGCTCAGCGATCTGTCTATGCACAAAGGGGACCATTTATTGACAAAATGCAAAATGCCAAAGAAATTGTTTTTGGATTTTTTTCAGGACCATTACTTTGTGGAAAATAATGACTGGAGAAATGGTGTTGGATGTGAAACTTTTCACGGAGTTCCTTGACATCTTTATTTCTGAAAGGACGGCCATTATCTGTGACTATTGCAAGGGGAACCCCATATCTGCATTTGATATAATTCAGTAAAAACTTTGAAATTTGAACACCAGTAATGTAGGTCATAGGGATAGCCTCGATCCATTTTGTGAAGTATTATGTGGCTATGATGATGAATTTGTGTCCATTTGCAGATGTTGGGTGAATCTTGCCAATAAGATCCAATCCCCATTGAGAAAAGGGCCACGGAGATATGACAAAGTGAAGTTCTTGAGTTGGCGCATGAATGTAATTTCTGTGTATTTGACATTTGTAGCATTTCTTGACAAAATCATGAGCATCGTTATCCATGGTGGGCCAATAATACCCAGCATGAATCAACTTTTTAGCTAGAATCAAACCACTGAAATGGCCCCCATATATACCATCATGAACCTTGTGTAAAGTCATTTGTGCTTCGTCAGAATCCAAACACCTGAGAGGGTGTGGTCAAAGGAACGACGGTAAAGCGTGTCTGCAATGATGACATATTTGGCAGTTTGGCGTATGAAGGCTCGGCGTTGGTTAGAGGAAAGGTTAGGTGATAAGGTTTGGGATTTCAAATATTGATAGATGTCATTGTACCATAGGGAATTAGGACCAACAAGAACACACATCACAGCTGTTGTCGGAATTTCAAAAGAAGGTACCAGCAACTGTTCGACCAAAAATTCACATCTGTCCATATTGTGAGGCATATTTAACATGGAACCAATAGTTGCCATAGCATCTGCTAACTTGTTTTGAATTCCTGGAACTTGACTGAAATGGATAGCCATAAATTTTGTCTTGAAGAAATCTACCATATGCTTGTAGGGAAGAAGCTTTTCATCTTTTGTTTCATAGTCATCATTCACTTGACGAATGACTAACTGGGAATCTCCATAAACTTGCAAATGTGTAATGTTCCATTGGATTGCTATTCTGAGTCCTGTGACCAGAGCTTCGTACTCTGCAATATTATTGGTGCAATGAAATGTGATCCTATATGACTTTGGGATAGCATCTCCTTGGGGGGTGATCAGCAATATTCCTACTCCGAAGCCATACTTTGTGTGAGATCCATCAAAGTATAATTGCCATTCCTTAGAAGAAGTAAGACCAAACACTAATTCATCAGGAAAATCTGTCAACATTGGGTGATCATCATGAATAGGTGCCTCGGCAAGTTGGTCTGCTATGATTTGTCCTTTTATTGCCTTTCTCTCAATGTACTCAATATCAAACTCACTTAGGATCATAACCCATTTTGCCAGGCGACCTGTCAAAGCTGCCCTGCTAAGCAAGTATTTTAAGGGATCAATTTTTGCAACTAGCAATGTCTAATGATTTAGCATATAGTGTCTAAGCTTCTATGTGGCAAATACCACTGCTAAACATGCTCATTCAATAGTTGAATAATTTAGTTCATAGCCCACTAGTGTCTGACTAATATAATAAATAGCTCGTTCTTTGCCTTTCTCATCTTGTTGGGCTAAGAGAGCTCCCAGTGTCGTTTCAATTGCAGAGATATACAATATGAATGGCTTCCCTGCTATAGGAGGCATTAGAATAGGTGGTGACATCAGATAATCCTTGACAGTTTGAAATGTCGATTAACATTGCTCGGTCCATTTAAAAGTGACACCTTTATGCAATAAATGTTGGAAGGGATGGCATTTGTCTGCCAAGTGAGCTATAAACCGGTGGATTGACTATAACTTCCCTTGCAGACTTCTTAGTTGATGGAGATTGGAAGGAGGAGGCATATCCATTATTGCTTTAACCTTTTCTGGGTCGACTTCTATGCCTCTGTGAGAAACAATATATCCTAATAATTTGTCGGTTGTGACACAAAAGACACATTTCTTTGGGTTGAGTCTGAGCTTGTATGTTTCCATTTGATCAAAGATTGGGCCAAGGATGGTTAGATGACTATCTCTTGTGACGGATCTGCATAATAGGTCATCAACATAGTCTTCCATCAAAGTATGCATAAAATCATGGAAAATTATTGTCATAGCTCCTTGATATGTTGCTCCAGCATTTTTAAGGCCAAAGCGCATCACATTCCAATAGTAGGTACCCCAAGCACATGTGAATGCAGTCTTATGTTAATCTTCAGGAGCAATGTGAATTTGGTTATATCCAGAAAAACCATCCATCAATGATAGCATCTCATATCCGGCAGTCATGTCAACTATGATGTCTATATTTGGCAGCGGAAAGTCATCTTTAGGGCATACTTTATTGAGATCCCTAAAATCCGCATAGATTCTGATGCCCCCAGTTACTTTGCTAACTGGTACCAAATTTGAAATCCAATCTGCATAATCAATTGGTCTGATAAAGCCCACATCTAATAATTTTTTGAGTTCTACCTTGACTAAGAGAGCCACCTGGGGATGCATCTTTCTGAGTTTTTATTTGACGGACTTGGCATCTGGTTTTAATAGCAAGTGATGAAGGACTAATTCAGGATCAAGGCCGGGCATATCTGCATAAGACCATGCAAAGTCGATCTTCTTCTCAAGAAAGAAATTTACAAAATCTATCCTTTCTTATTTTGATAGAGAGGCAGCGAAATGAATAACCTTAGGGTTGTCAGGTGTACCCAAATTTATCTCTTCGGTTATTTCCACAAGCAATGTTGATTTATCCTAACTTGACAAGGGTATGTCCAATCTTCCACCTTTGGCTACCTCAGAGAGGTTTTCACCCACAAGTACGTCTTTTATTTTCACTTTTTCATGATCAGAGAGTGCCTTACGGTTTTCACTCAATGACCCATTCTTTTGATTTTTTACTTTTTCTTTTTCATTTTTATGACTAGAAGATGGAGTTGACTCCCCAAAATATGTTGTGGAATCTAAATCAATAGAAAACCCTACCTTATGATCACCTTGTGGTATGCCTTCCCGTAGTCCAAGGAATTCTGCAATTGCTTCATCATTTTGAAAACAATCCAATTTGAGTGGTTCTTGTTGGTCCTGTTGGATAAGCTATGGATAGACAAGGGGCATGTCATCATCAGTTTCAGGGAGAGTTAGGGCCGAGATGGTAAGGATAACGATGTCTATGGTATCACTGTTTGAATTGCTCGTATCTGATTCAGAGCTTGGGTCCCAAAATGACTCTATCTAAGCGTTAGGACACGCTTTGGGAGAGGAAGTTATTTCATGTTTTTCTTCCATGGGCAAATCATCAAGGTCAAGGAAAACATTTTCAAGGGCATAGGAGCTAGAAGAAAAAGAACTCCACTCTTATTCATTGGAATCAGTTTTAGGTTGGGTATCCTCAGGTGTTATTTCATCATCAGAGGCATGCCCCTTTCTACACGTAGTCACTTTGGTAGACGAGAGTCCAATTCGCAATGGTACAAAACCTAACCCTAAAGTTGGATGTCGGATCTTAGGTATAATAGGTTCTAGTCTTCCTTTCTTATCAGGGCGCAAACCACTGCATCCATCATATCCCTTTTTCTGTAGTATAGTAAACCCTTTTCCATACCGCTCCACTGGCAACTTGACAGGTGGTGTATCAGTTGGATCCTTATAAAGCCAATCTATTACATCATCATCTAAAGTTTCTTTGTTAAGTTCACCCCATTTTGTAAATGTATTGGGGGGCTGATATTGAATGACTATCTTAGGTTCCTTTTGCATCAAATGTGGTTTTCCATGTGATTTTGGAGATATAGGTAAATTCCCAATGAGGAATGTTTGAGCCATTGAATACTTTCCGCATCCTTGGTCCTGTATCTTCAATTTTCCTTTGACAGCATCTAACAATTCATTAGGATCCACATAATTATGTGAGTGGGCCTCTCTATTAATTGGGACTTGTTGCTTCAGGGAATCCTTTAGATTAGCACAAAATTGAAATGGATTACTATCTCCTAAAATTGTTATCTCAGTCCCATTGTAAGGATATTTTAAACACTGATGATAAGTAGATGGAACTGCTTTCATTGTGTGGATCCACGGACGACCAAGAATCATATTGTAAGGGAGATCGAGGTCTAGGACGTACAGTAAAGTGTTTTCTGTCACTGGACTGACTATGATAGGCAATGAAATTACCCCTTTAGATGGACTCTTAGCATCATCATATGCTTTGATTGTTATTCTTCTTGAAGAATCAATGTCATTTTCTGTATAACCAAGACCAATGACCACTCTCAAGGCACAGATGTTAAGACCTGCTCCGCCATCTATCAAGACTTGTCTGATCTTGCAATTATGGACAAAGACTTCAAGATGTAAAGGATCATTATGAGGGAGCTTATCAAGAGAAATATCGTTATCAGAAAAGGCGACGTGTTGGGAAACGGCTAGATGTCCAATTCGGGCTTGAAACTGGTCAACATCAATGTCTGTCGAGACAGTGGACTCAGTTAAAGCTTTATCTTGGACTGCACGATGCATAGGGGACATTTTCAACAGCTCAAGAATTGATATTTGTGCAGGTGTCTTCCCCAGATGATCTAGGTGATTATACAGATTCATAGGAGTTGATTTGGGAGGAATTGCAGGAGCTCCTTTCAGGACTATTTTGGATCAACGAGTGGTGACTGCGCAAGAAGGATCTTGTCCCTTTATTCTTATGGTGGAAACATACTCATTTGATGCTCGAAAACAATTGATGACATTGTTATAACTAGTATTTGTATAATTAAGATTCGTTGTTTGGATAGAGTTTGAAGAAGATGCTTTACCCTTGTCATGATCAAGCAAAGGAGTTTTAAAAATTGTATGATCAGTGTTAGAGGTCTCATTGGGCGGGTCTACCTCAATTACTCCTTGATCTAACAAGTCTTGAATCATATGTTTCAATTGAAAATAGGATGTAGTTTTATGTCCTTTTGACCGATGGTATTCACAATATGTATTATCATTCCACCAATGTGGCTTTACCAATGATTCTTCCTTGACATCTGGTAACTTAATAAAATTTGCTTGTATCAATTGTTTCATTACTGATTCAATAGGCTCTCCTAATGGTGTAAATTGTCGAGGAGGCCTATCCCTTGATCTCAAAAGGTTTTCGTTGCTGGTTTTGTTGTTGACCTTGTTGTTTATTATATTGTTGGTATTGCGGTTGTTGAATAACATTGCTTGCTTGTGTTTGATTTTGTTGCATAGCTGACATATTAGGAGCATTTAATTTCTTTATCATGAACTTGGGTTGATTTGCATTCATTGCTCTTGCGTCGACAACTCCATCATTAGTGACATTCTTATTTTTGTACCAAAATCTATTTCTGTCCCCTGAATTGCTTGTGTTGTCACTGTCTTTGTTGAGCTTAATGATTCCCTTAGCTACAAGAGCACTTTCAATGTTCATCCCTTTCTTAATGAGCTTCTCAATGGTACTAGGACTTTTCAGTTTGAGCTCATACATCATTTCTGGGACCAAATTTTGAATAAATAAGTTCACTTGTTGTTCTTCAGGTATATCTAGGGAGGAACGACTATACAAGCTTCGCCATCTTTGTAAGAAAGTCACTAAGGGTTCACC
Organism: Cryptomeria japonica; assembly: GCF_030272615.1. Classification (NCBI taxonomy): domain Eukaryota; kingdom Viridiplantae; phylum Streptophyta; class Pinopsida; order Cupressales; family Cupressaceae; genus Cryptomeria; species Cryptomeria japonica. Next base: position 531,176,663 of record NC_081412.1, on the reverse strand, counting down.
TTGCTTTTGCTTTGTGTTGCATAAATCTGACATGGTCACTTTATTGTCAATGTTGAATGCGAAGTGGGATATAAACTTTTGAGCCAATTCTGGCCATGTCTTTATGTTCCCTAGCAAATGTGAATACCAATCCATGGCTTGTCCTATGAGACTTCATGCGAATAAGCGCATGAAATATGTTTCCTCATAGTTCACTTCAGTACATGCTATGAAAAATGCTCGAATATGATCTTTTGGGTTGCCTGTCCCTTTATATTTCTCAAAATGAGGTGCCTCAAAATGCTTAGGAAAGGGAGGCATGTACAAGCTCTTGTCAAATGGATTAGGACATAAATCTTGATCGGTGTATAATTTCTTTGCCTCTTTGGTTTGCAATGCTTCGATTTGTCATTGCAACTTCTCAAGCTATTGCGCAACTGTGTCAAATATCGAAGATTTTGGAAGTTCATCATTCATTCTTGGGTATACTCTTTGTCGATACATCGTGTTCTCAATTGGCTGTTGATGGTCCAAAATTGTTGTCTTAGGTTTTTCTGGCATTTAAAGGTCTTGCTCTTATTGTTGTGTTTGTGCCATGCCTTGACATTGACCCTGTTGCTGTGTTTCTTAAGATGGGATCATCATTTGTAGGCTTGGTTGATATTGCAATTGAGGGTGTTATTGATATTACATGGACATCAATTGTGGTTGTGAAGTATGATAGCTTGTTTGTCTTAGTGCATATTGAGGCACAGGTTGCTGTTGATACTGACGAATCAGAATTTGTTGACTTTCTGCCAATTGTTGTTGTCCTGATGTAAATCCCATCATTTGCAAAAAACTTTCTTTGGGAGGTTTTTGTTGTTTCTCCTTTAGATGGGGTATGGCACTTGCATTGACTTGCTGTGTTGTTTGTCCAATCCATTGTGATGGTTGCAAGTTTGAATTGACTTGTAATGGTGCAGAAGACATTGCCACTTGTTGTTGAATACAATATTGTTGTTGTTGTGCATTGTGTGTTTGCGCATTCGATTGTGCTATTTGTGTATTTCTCAATTGTTGTAACATTTGTTGTTGGTAAACATCATTATTTGTGGCTTTTTGTGTTGCCACTATCGAAGGATTTGTCACAATATTTTGTATAATGAGTACTTGAGTATTTGCCAAACGTATTGTGCTTGATGGGACATATGAACTTTGTTGCACTGTGGAATTGTGATGAACATTCGTAAGATCCGGCATTCCAGTCGTAAATTTTTCTTGCATCTTAGATTTGGATCCAATTTTAGGCATGTGAGGAATCACTTCTTGTTGAGGTACACCTGTCCGCATTTGTGTGGCCATCCTTTGATCTTGTGTTACAGGTGTTGCATTAAACAATGGATTGTTTATTGTTTTGAATGTTGATTTTTGTGGAATATTCACTATCAAAGTTTGTGAAATACGTTTACTCAACAATGTGTGTTGAGGTTCTTGTTGTACATTTTCTTCGTTTGGATGTGGAGAGAAACCTAACAGATCACCACCTTGTTGTTTTTGCACATTGGTTTGCTCATTCGAGGAGGTCGCATTATTCATCATATCAAGGTATTTTTGGGGAAACATCTTAAAGACCTTGTTTAAAAATTTATCCATCCTTTTGGTCACTATCGGATCTTTAAGGAGCATATCAACATCATCGGAAGCATCGGAATCTGATGAAGAATCTGGTAAAATATTTGGATTTGTTTCTTGTTGAATGCCTTGATCTGAACCAAATCCTTGTGAAAGAGTTTGTTCCTCATGTAATGTTTGAGTTTGAATTTCATGTTGCAAGTTCGGTTGATTCTAGTCAAAAGGTGCATTTTCCTTTGGCGTTGGTGGAACACTTCCATATCCTGGTTTCATGGGTACAAACACTGGCTCATATAGTGGAGGTGGTCCAAGTTGAACCATTCCATATTGTGGCAATTATGTGTTTGACGAACCTTCAATTTGTAATGTTTGAGTGGGTTGAAACTGTGAGTTTGATACGTTGTCCATGGGTTGATATATTGGTTCACCCATCTTCTTAGACTTTGACCTTGTTTCAACAGGCATGTCACTATGCAAATGCAATATTTTTTTGGGATTTTTGATTTTAAAAGGATGATGTATGATATGCAACTAAATGCAGCCTAAATAGATGAAAACACAATCTATGGCAAGAATGCAACCTATGTTTTTGTTGTTTTTCAAGATTTGGACAAACTTTTTTGAATGCAAACCTAAAGACTCAACCTTGGGAAATTGAAATGAAGCCAAGACCTTAAAGGACAAGGGACCAAATGACAATAGGACAAATTGACAATGTCTCACCTATATGCTTGGATACTAATCTAGGTTTGATAAAAATGATATTAATGAAAGGACAAATTTTTAGACCAGGCCCCCTAACAACAACTTAGGGTGTCATCCAAAGTTTTGATTTTTCAAGTTCGACAAATCAACTTTTTGAGACTAAATGCAAGAAGGAAATGATTAATACAATGACTTATGACATGAACATGATCTAAGGATATGATATGACAAGATGAAGTCAAGACAAAATGACAATACAATGACAAGGATACGCAAAGATCAATGACATGGAATATGCGAAATGCAACCTAGGCAAGACCTAATTTTAGCATGACAGGGATAATGCAGGAATGTCACCTAAATGGAAATCTAGCCTAGATATGACAATGAAATGCAAACTTAGGGAAATGATCTTGGACCTAAGTGCAAAATGAGGACGCTTGCACTGAAAAGGACTAAAATGAAAGGAGATGACAATATGCCTTAGAACCTAAGTTGGACTATGCAAAACCTAGCCTAAAGTGATATGAATTTTGAAACAAGGATATTCAATGTTTTGACAAGCCATGTTCAAATGTTGGATGAATACTTGGACAAATTTGGACTTTTGTTTGGATTTTGTTTTGAATTGAAGGTTGTTGATTTTGAAAACCTAAGTTGATTATGAGCACTTTTGAAAGTTTGTTTTTTATTTTTGACTTTTGACAATCACGGAAGACAAAATATTTTTTTAACTTTGAATCAAGACAATCAAGCACATTCACAACAAATCCTATGGCTGGCAAGGGCAATATCTGTTGAATCCTCTAACCAAAATACAACACTCAGTCGGATAGCTAGACGCTTGGTAGCACTGGCTCCCCCTTACAGTGCACTCACTTCTCGGGCATACCAAGCTTCGAGTTCAAGGGGCATCACTTCCCAAGAACTTGCTATCTCTAACTAAGGAGTACATGAGAGGTGTCTTCAACATGCGCGTATCACAACGCCTAAGCCAACAGATAGAAGGATTTTGGCCTCTAAAAACAAGAGATTCTAGTAAGGGCATCCGTTCAGGTGGGTATTGATCCGGCGAATAAATCGTCGCAATACCATTCCAGCACCCGTTGTCTACAACTTTCGTTGCATCCATAGTTATTTAGAGTGGTTCGGAAGAGCTTGGCTTTAGCCCATCACCACTTTGGGTCGTTCCCTCTCACCAATGCCTGTGCGAAGTGCCAGGCAGATCAAGAGGTAGGCCCAATTCTAAGTGTTAAAACAAGCAATCAAACTAAAAGCAAACAAAGCATGCATGGTGTTCATTAACCTTTAAGAAACTAAATGTGCAACTACTTTAAAAATCACAAACAAGATGTTTTAGTGAAAGTCTTTGATCGCGTCCTGCATAAGATTTGTTAGGAGTTGTATTTTTTTTTTTTAAGTCTTCGTCACACGTAACGCCAAGATGCTACACAGAGAATCAGTACCAAAGAAAAACCAGAATATAAGAACAGAATGAAAACAAAGTAATTTGCAAGTAAAAACACTGGTTTCACCTCTGTTTCTAGCCTTACACAAGTGCAGAATATCTCAACACAGGCGCTTAATGCCTTGACACAGGCACAAATCTCATCAACACAGGCGCAAAAGGGTCCAAAAAGCTCTGAGTCGCCCTGTTTCTTGAGTTTTTCAACTGCAAATTAGCTCAAAAGCACTCAAAAACATGGTTAAGGGGTTAGTTCATGTCGGGTTCACCAGAAAATGTAGATAGGAAAATGGAATGCATCAAAGCAATGTTAAACTAGCTCAACCACAAAAACTAGATTGCAATGATAAGAAATCCTAATTACAATCAATAAAGACATGAAGATGAAATACTACAATAAAAAGCAAACCAAAGCCTGTATCTCCTTCATTGTTCCTCCATTGTCCTTCTTTCTCCTTCAAATTGCTTTGTTTGTGGATCTCACCTACAAGTGCAAAAGCATAGTATGAAAGCAAGATGACTAGAAAAATGGCAGCATAAGGATACTAGAAGCGTGATTGATTGATCTCCTTTGATTGAAAAAACTCATCCAATTTATAGACAAATTGGAGAGAAGACAAGATTAGCATGAAGAGATTTGAATGGAAATTCAAATCAAGAATGGCAAATTATGCACAAATTATGACAAGATTGATTGATTGACAAAAATTATGACAAATTATGACAAGATTAAAATGTCATTCCCATGACAAAAGGGAAGAGAGAAAATAGCCTCCATGATTGCAACAAATGGAAGCATAAACATAGGAGAAAATTAGGGGGAAAATTAGAAAATTTGAAGAAAATAGGAGAAATAGAAATTAGGAATTAGGAGAAATTAGTAAATTGGAAAATTAAGGAAAAAGATGAAATAGAAATTAGGTGAATTAATTAATAGGTTTTCATCCATTAATTAATTCATGAAAAAGACCTAGGACTAAATAAATAGATTTATTTAACCCACGAAGAAGAAGAAAAGGATTAAATGATCAAATCATAAAACTCTAGAAATAAGAGGACAAGGAATTAGGTCAAGACAACAAGAAATTAATGTAGGTTCGATCATGATTCTGATTGACAAAGGACCAATGTTGATAAATGATTGAGATTGATTAACAAAAATCAATGACAAATTGACCAAGATTGACAAGGAGATCAAATTGATAGGTGCCAATTGACGAGGAACAATGACTAATCGATCCAAATTGACATGATTGAAAAGGACAAGGATCGATGACGAATCGATCGCAAAATGACAAGATTGACAAGAGGACAAAACCCTAATGGCAAATCGATCGCAAAATGACAAGGCTGACAAGGACAAGGATCGATGACGAATCGATTGCAAAATGACAAGATTGACAAGTTGATAATCGCAAATGATTACTAAAAGATGATTGAAAGATTGACAAGAGGACAAAACCCTAATTCTATCATCGATTAGGATTGACGATGTCCAAAATGATGATAAATGAGCACGCACCATGATGCGACAGGATAAGATCGACCAAAATCATGACTGAAGATTGCTATCGACAAGACCTAATTCAAAACCGATAAAAATGAGGAATGCAGAAGAAGGACTCGATGCTCGCAAATGATAAAGACCAAGTGCACAACATAGAAGAAATGTTAATGCAACGCAAAAACCCTAAAATAAGGCAATGCGCAAATGTTAAAGTATGACTCCACAAGCGTTGACCATTTTTAGACGTCTACACTTCCAAATCAAATAAGCAAAATAAGGGAAAGAAAAAGAAAAAGAAATCATTCATCTACTTGTGAAAATCACTTCTTGTGGCACCTTGGGTAACTACCATGATGAAATCCTAATAAACATGCATCATGTGTAAGCTTCCCTGTCCTCTTGTAATATACACTTGGAGTCAAGTTTCATCCATATTACCTACTACACCCTATCCATATCCTCCAATATACCTCATCCCCTATCCATCATCTTATCCAAATACATCCTCCCTTACCTACTTTGATCTTGATAATGTTAGGGGACAAATATCCTTGCATTATCCAATCTATTCTACCTAAAATACAATATCCCACATACCATATCATATCCTCCATCACATATCCTTTATCCCATTTCCTTCCATCCTATCCAAAACCATCCCCCCTCCCTTCTTTGATTTTGATAAGGCTAGGGGAAAATATTATATGCATGCTTTAGAAAATGCAAACCTTACTTCCTCTGATATCTATGTCCTCCATGCATCATCTTTCCATATCACATGTCATTTTACACCATTAATCCACGATGACACTACCTTTTGTGTGGGGCATCTAGTTCCCTTACAACATAGTACTTGAAGCTCCATACTCATATTCTCCTATTACTATCCATCCACTCAATCTCTTTATCTCTTATGTAATCGATCTATCTATCCTTTCATCATTTTATCATGCCTTGGTTCTCCCTTTTTATTGGTTCCCATCCATTCCTATATCCTAAGTCCATTTATCCTTTATCCATCCATCCAAATGTAATCAATAATAATGCATGTAACCTAATATTGTAGTCTAACTCATCATCCTAACACATCCATTAATTTTGATCCAAATTAATTGATAGCCCATTGGTCCAATTTAATTAAATTATTATCATAGAAATTCATCCTTTCTAATCCAAGTTTTTTTCTTATTGTTGACAAGACAATCCTTGGGGTACACATTTTTCTTATCATCAACTTTGTTATCCTCATCAATCAATTTATAGCTTGACTTGGAGCATAGTCCTTGTTTGATTTTGGTTTTTTGTGCATGCTTACTTGTTGTTTATTTGTGTTATCTTTATTTGCATTTATCATAGTATTTGCATCATATTGCCACAATAACATCATGCTAGTATGTATCATGGTACATTATAAGGTATATGTTTTCATCTAACCCTTTTCATCATGTACTTAGTACATTATCACTCTAGTTCCTTATACCTTGGTGCATAATATCAAGTAAAATATCAAATCAAGGTTTATTATACCATTGTAGCACAATTATTGTCCATCTTCCCTCTCCTTCAATCCATATATTCACCATCCATATCTTCTTCCATGCCCTTTTTCCTTGCATCCTTCATCCTCTAACACTCCCATCTATTCTGAAAGCACACCCATGTTCTTTGAACTTGCACATGTCCTCTTGAAGAGGTATAACTAACTCCCATCCTTCAAATGATTTGGGGCATCATGCTACTAATTCTCATCCTTTTTAGCCACTATTTTCTATTCTTCTTTGAAATCATGTTACTTGTCTTAGTCACAACATCATCTCAAAGAAGGACAAAATGTAGACACCTAAAATTTGTCCATACCTAACCACTCTTGACTTTGACCTATTTTAGTCATTAATTAGATAATTTATTATTATTTACTTAATTAATTTATTCTAAGACATTTCCCTTCTCTAATAATTAATTAAATAATTTATTATTCTTTAATTAAAAAATTGAGAGTCACACGACTAACTAAGACCTTGTATAGACTCATTGAACCTAGACACTTGCTACAAAATTCAAACTAGGTTTGCATCTTATTCATCCATTCAATACTACATCTCCAAATCTTAGCCATTCACATAAGGATGTGCCCTAATCACATCTGGATGCGCCTAATCTGGCTCCAAAACTGCATTTTTGTATGTCAGATAACTTTCATGTTATGCAGGCAAAAAAATTACAGAACATGCGCACAATGGTTGCAGGGCTCGATAGAAGTGTTGTAGCCATTGTTCCCCACTATCGTATAACACGAAGGTTATTAGTGTATGACATGACACTTTTGGAGCCAGAATAGCTATAGCCAATCACATCCTATACCCTATCCCTTATCCCTCATGTGACAATTCTCACATGAATACACTTTGTTCCAAACTATAATCCTCAATAAATCCTAACCATACATTAAACAATCCATATAGGCCCTTGATTTACCACTTGGAATTTCTATAAATGAGAGGCCTCTCATCTCATTTTCATATTCACCTTCTTCACATCCTTATGCTTCTATTTCTTCTATCAATCATCATCCTAACATCATATCATTGGTCTAAACAACCACATTCTCCCCAACTAAAATATTAAAATGAGAAAATCAAGTGGAGAAGGGTGCCTTTGCTTCAGCTCAATGGATGAGAAGAAATGGTAAAGGGAAAGGTAATTTGTGTTATTCATTCATATTATCTATTTTTGTCTTTTACCATTTTTATCATCTTCAAATACAAATGAAACCTTATCAACATAGTATATACATTTTAAATATTGATTATGCTTGTAGTTAATTAACCATAAAATTAATGTGTATAAGCATAAATAAAATAATAATAAATTATAAAACCATAAGATTTAAACACATGAGATTGATTGTACATGGATAGCCCTTAATATAAAAGTCCACCATAAAAGAGAACACAAATATGTATTAATTTTGAAAGAGGGAGTACAAAATCAACAAACTTATCCCTTAAATATAATATTGTTTTAGAAGCATTTGTGTGCTTTTAAGTAGTCAATGAAACATTTATCCAGCACATACAAAATATAAATAATATTTGAGAAGAAACCACGAGATGATTCCTAAAATCAAGACCACCCAAAACCATGGTATGACAAAAACCCAATGCCCCTATCTAACAAATTAGTGCATTTGTATTAAGCAAGTTGATTCCTAACTTAAATGTTGCTTCTCGTGATTCCATTGGAGGAATATAGTAAATTTAACTAACGAGAATTTTTGACCACTCACTTCATGGACACACTCCCCAAAAAATGGTACTTCAATACAAGATCACTAAACTTGTGGGACTCGCTTGATATTGAAGAAGATGCTCCACTTTCCCACCTAACACATAGGAATGAGAAAGTGGTGTTAATGAGGTCTAATCAATTTTTAACCATAACCATCTTAATTCACCTTCCTCCTTAAATTTAATTATAATTAGTATTCCAAATCAATTAGAAGATTAATAATAAGATAATGATATCCCTCAACTAAATAGTTTCCAAGTACCCATTCCAAGAAAGATGGAGAAACATCATACACTAGCATTATAATTAAGTAGCACATTATCCTAATAGAAAACATAAAAGATAAATCAATGGTGTCACATGTGGATGAGAGGGATGACTTGATTCCTCTCAATGTAAGCATGCAGAAGGATAAATGACAAATTCTTGACATAAGATACAACAATGCAAGATCAAGACAAGCTAAGATCATGACAATATAAGATGTAGCAATACAGGATCATCATGTAAGATATGCATAAATTATGAAATAATACATCCCAAGAAGATCATGCAAGAGATTACACATAATATGTATCAATATAGGATCATCATGCAAGACATGTGATATGGAAGTAATATGTAAAAATGCAGGATCAACTAGTCATAATGTAAGATATGCTCTAAAGTAGCAAGATATATAAAAAATCGATAATAAATTCTAGGCTAGAGAGAGTTGTGTGGATGAGGAGTAGTAGTGTTGGCCTTTTAGGCTAGGGTCGTATTTCCCTAGCCTCTTCTTCTTTCCTTTCTGTGCGTGGGTGTGACGGGGTGCTGCAACGGAGGTGGGGTGTTATCAAGTGGGGTTGGGTGTTTGCCGGTGTGGGGGTTTTTGTGTTTCGTTGGGTTTGTGGAGGGTGTTTGTTGGGTTTGTGTAGGGTGTTCGCTGTGGGTGGTGCTTTTCATTATGAGCTTTGTTTTCTATTCTTTTCTATCTGGATGGTGAAGATGGGGGTATCTAATTCTCTAGTAGTTGCTGGCATTGCTCCACCTCATGGATCTTCTGTAGGATTGAATGTATCGAGGTTTGATTCATTTTATGTTGCGGCGAGCTCTAAATTACATAAAGTGAATGGTTATCATCTGAGGACTCAAGATCGTCCCGTCCTTGTCATTCCTCCTGAATCAATTAGGGAGGATGTTGAGTACTAGAGTAAACATGCTCTGATTTGTAATTTTCTTGGGATTCGCATTTCTCTATCTATCCTGGAAGCTTGGATTCATCGGTCATGGCAGGTGGATGGCGATATGGAGATTATGCTTGTTGTGAACAATTATTTCTTGGTGTTGTTCTCCTGTATGTTTGATCGCAATCGAGTCTTTGAGGGGGGACCTTATTTTTATAATCATGTGGGCTTGTTTGTTAAACCCTAGCATGCAGGTTTTAACTCTGTCGAGGAATTACCCTCAAAGCTTCATGTTTGGGTTCGCTTGCTACAACTCCCTTTGGAGTTTTGGAGGGAAGGTATTTTACACCAGATTATTGTGTTGCTTGGGAAGCCAACAACAATTTCTCAACAGTCCTTAGATAAGATGGTAATTTCCTTTGCCCGTATATGTGTCAAAGTTGATTTAAATAGTCTGTTGCTAGATTCTTTGGAAATCTGTTTTGGTTCTTGGGTGCACCAGCTAGATTATGAATCTCTCCCCTTCCATTGTCAAATATGTCATGAATATGGGCATCTTCAATGACAGTGCCCTCGTGTTAATAAAGGGACTGGAGGTTCTCCTAGTGGTCATGGGGGATCTCCTTCTTCCTCTACCCCGAAGGAGGATAATTTGAGCAAAGGTGGATATCCTTCTTCCTCTATCCCAATGCAAACTGATGGCCCTGATAAGGATGATTTTTTGTCATCTTTGTCTCGGGCTAAGCATCATGGACAGAAGAGGCCCCACAAGGATAAGCAGGTTGATGAAGGCTTTAACCGATTTGAGGCTTTGGATTCTATGGAGGAAGGGATTCTAAGTGAGATATCCTCTCGTGCAGTAGGCTCGGTTGGGGAGGATATGTAGCAGGAAAAATCTATCTTGAGTCAGGGTGCTAGGCAGCAGCAAGGTAAGTTTCCTACAAGTCCTAACTTAGGGGCTTCAGGGGAACCCACAGATTTACAGGATGATATTGTTCTCGTAGACTTGGTCAAGGAAGTGCATGCTTCTGGAAGAAGTAAGGTATATTCTTAGTCTCTAGGGCTACAACAACGATCCTTCAAGAAGGTCTCTTTTCATTCTTCCTCAAAAGGGGGACGCAAAATGGATCAATAGAAGATTAAGCTAGCTGGGGAGTTGTTGGTGGATTTCGGGTGTATCAAGTCCATGGATTCCGGGTGTATCAAGCCCATCGAGGCCCATTTCACCCACTCTTCTCAATTATTATCATGGAATGTTAGGGGATTGAATAGCACCCCTAGATAGAAGGATATTCATGAGTTGGTGGTTATTCATTGTCTGTCTATCCTTTGTATCAAGAGACTAACCTCTCAGTTGATTCTATGTTTCTATGTGCTTCTAGTATTTGGCATCATGAGCAATGCTAGTGTATTGACTCTTTGGGGAATTCTGGAGGTTTGGCTCTTTATTGGGATCTGAGGAAGATTGTTCCTCTTTGGTGGATTTCTAGCCCTTCTGCTCTCACCATGGGTGCCTCTAGCTTGGAGACTGGAGAAACAATTTTGGTTTCTAATGTGTATGCTCCAGTTGATCTTAATGGTAAAATCAGGCTTTGGCCTTACATTTTTTTTGTTCGAGCAGGAGCTCCCTTCATTCCTTGGGTTTTAATGGGGGATTTTAATTCAGTGTTAAGCCTGGAGGAGAAAAGGTGTGAGCTTGCTCGTTTGGGTCCTCTTCTGAGCTTTTATGAGAGAATGTGGACCTCCTGCATCTAACTGATATCAAGCCAGTTAATGGGATTTTTACATGGAATAATAGAAGGGGGGAGAAGATGCTATCTCAGAATGATTGGACAAATTTCTTGTCTCCAGTTTTTGGGTTGGAGGTGGCTTGAGTCCTACCTCTGAAATTCTTGATTGGAGTTCAAATCATTGGCCTATTAAATTTTTGGCTACTGTAGTTGTAGTTCCTAAGAATCCTCCCTTTAAGTTTCAGTTAATGTAGCTTCGAGACTCTTCCCTCCAGGACTTTATGGCCCAGTGGTGAAGAGATGGTGGTCTGACTTATGGTACTACTATGTTTCCATTTGTTAAGAAATTGCAATATATTAAATGGTTGCTTAAGAGATGGAATAGGTATTGCTTTGGTAATCTTTATGCTATGAAGAGGCAGGCTCAGGATCGTTTGGCTGCAATCACTCATCAGATTCATGATCTTGGGTTCTCAGAGGATTTAGGAAGAGAAGAGTCTCATGCAGTTAAAGACCTAGAGGAATGGGAAATAAGGGAGGAGATTTTTTGGAAGCAAAAGGCTAGATTTGATTGGCTCCAAGAAGGACATAGAAATACTGCCTTTTCCATAACTCTATACAAGCCTGCTGGAATAGGAGTTACGTTCCCTCTTTGATTAATTCTGATGGGATTCAATTGACATCTATGTAGGCTATGTCTCATGAAGCCACTCGACATTATTCGGCTCTCTTTTTAGATGATTCACCTCTTACTGAGGATGAGGAGTGTATGATCCTTTCATGCATCCCTTCTCTTGTTACTGATGCAATGAATGCCTCCCTTTTACATCCAATATCTATGTCTAAACTGGAGGAGGTTTTTTTTGGAATGTGTAAGGGTAAGGCTCAAGGCCTTGATGGATTTCCTATGGAATTTTTTGAGGAATTTTGGGATGCTGTTAGTTTGGACTTGTTAGAGGTGGTTCGTGAGTCCTATGTTAACAAACAAATGCTTCAGGCCCTCAACGCTACTTTTATTGTTCTTATTCCTAAAAGAGAAGGGGATAATCAGCTAGACTTCTTTCGACGTATAGCTTAGTGTAATGTGGTTTACAAAATTATCACTAAGTTGATTGTTGAGAGCCTTAAACCGTGGCTAGGCACTGTGATCTCAGATGAGCAGGGAGGCTTTGTAGTTGGTAGACAAATTCTTCATGGGGTGGTTGTTGCTTTGGAAGCCATTCACTCTAAGATAGTTTCCAAGGTGTGGTCTATGTTTATAAAATTGGATATGGCTAAAGCGTATGATAGAGTTAAGTGGCACTTTTTGCAGAAGATTCTCCTTACTTTTGGCTTCAATCTAGAGTGGGTTAGGTAGACTATGAGTTGTGTCGTGTATTCTTCCTTCTCGGTTCTTCTCAATGGGGAGCCTTCTAAATTATTTGGAGCCTCTAGGGGTCTTTGCCAAGGAGATCCCCTATCTCCCTATCTATTTATCATTATGGCTGAGGGCTTAGGCAGATTGATTAAATCTCAAGTTTCCCAAGATCAGATTCAAGGTTGGAGTTGGGTTTATGGGTTACCCAATATTTCTCATCTCCAGTTTGTGGATGATACTTCTCTTATGGTGGTTGTGAGACTACATGAAGCACAAACCTTCAAGAGAGTGTTGGATATTTATTTGGCTGCTTCCAGTCAGAAGGTCAATGAGCACAAATCTTCAATCAATTTTTTTAATACTCCTGAGCCTGTTCAGATGAGGATTGCTACCATCCTTCAATTTCAAATTGGATCTCTCCCCTTGTGTTAGTTGGGAATTCTTATTGTTGTTGGTAGACAACCTAGACAATTCTAGTAGGACTTGTTAGATAAGTTGCAATGGAAGGTTAACAATTGGACCCATCGATGGCTCTCTATTGCTGCTTGGGTGACCCTTCTTCAATCGGTGATTCAAGCTTTGCCTATTTACAGAAATATGGCCTTGGTAGCTCTTGTGTAATTTCTTAAGGAATTTGATGCCCTCTCACATCAGTTTCTTTGGAGTGGTACCCTGCAGAATTCCAAATGGAGCCTAATTAAGTGGGAATTTGTTTGTCGGCCTCGGAAGGAGGGGGGTCTTGGTCTTCGTTCTGCTGTTTTGAGTGGACAGGCTCTTGCTGCTAAGTTATATTAGCGTTGGTGCACTAGTCAACATCAAATTTGGGCCCGTATTCTCATGCATAAGTATTTACCTGGAGTTGATTATTTGGATGTTGCTCGGTATCCTTTAGAGAGTAGCGAGTCTATGGTTTGGAAGACTTTGAAGACTAGTACTCAGCTAGTCAAGAGGGGTCTCTTTTGTATTTGCAACAAGGGCTCAGAGGCTCTTTTTTGGACGGATTCTTGGGATGGTCATCCTCCTCTTCTTTCCATGTATCCTCATTTGTAGGCTCTTTGTGACTGCTTTATTGCAGCTAGGTGGGATAAGGTGGAGCATTGTAAGATTGGTCAATATTTTGGTCTAGTTGTTGGTTACTGTAGACACCTAAAATTGTCATGTCTAATTAAATAAATATTTTATTTATTTAATTATCTAAGCCTAATTCTTCTATTAATTAAATAAATCTTTATTTATTTAATTAATTCATTTATCCTCTTCTAGCCTTATTTCTCATTTAAATAAATACATTTATTTATTTAAATTATCCTTTTCCTAAATTAAATAAATATTTTATTTATTTAATTGTCCTACTTCTTCTATTAATTAAATAAATCTTTATTTATTTAATTAATTCATTATCTTTTTCTACCCATGACACATGTCATTCATCTCTTAATTCATACACTACCTACCTCTTTCATTATTTTACTATTTCTTTTACCTACCCTCTAATCCTAGCCGACCTCCTTTTACACCTCTCAATCTTAACCCTCCATTTCTTATTGTGTCTTCTATTTAAGGAGATGCTTTCTTCATTGTCAAACCCTAACCACTTGATCAATTGACTACACTACAATCCTACTTGCAACCACATTCCGTTCTTTGTTGAGCTCTTGTGCATATAAAAATCTGAGAGCAAATATATCAAGCAAGATCAATGGAGATAGGAAGAATGGAGATCAAAACCCTATTGGACATGTGATGGTATAATCTTTGTGATTTTGAGTTATTTACATTGTCTTAGGTAATCTTCATATGTTATGGTGGATCTTTGTTGTTGTTAGGCTAGGGTTTGGTGGTTGAATTCATTTAGCCTTTCAATATTGTTATTATTGTTATCCATTTTCACCATACACATTTTGGCACGCCCGGTGGGACTCTTGTCCCTTTGCATTTAACATTTTATTGCAGATTTGGCATTTTTGAAGTTGCAAATCGGACAATTTTCGACGACATTTTAGGTTTTTTTTCCGTGTCTGCGAGCGTTCGGATCGCGTTTTTGTGTTTCAGAAGCGTCTGCAATATCGTGAATCGCGTCTGTGTTTTTGCCAATTTTTGTTTTGCAGGTTTCCGAAAGGTGCATCTGTGATTCCAAACTGCGTCTGCACTGCATCAGATCGCGTCTGCGTCATTTAACAGCGTCTGTGACCTCTGATCGCGTCTGTGAATCACAAAACAACATCTGTGTCATTCAGACGCGTATGTGTCTGGTATAGAAGCGTCTGTGCTTTCTGTTTAGCAATTTTAATTTTTCTTTGATTCGGGTTTTCGGATTTTGTACTTAGGGTTTCAGATCTGGATTATTTTCGGCTAACCCTTGCAGATCTAGCTAACCAAGTTTGTGCAGCTTGCTTTGAAGGCAAAATACGTTTTTGTTGAAGGCCCCTTTTCACAAAGTCTTTTTGGGTTTTCTAAAATTTACCTAACTTGTGTGCTTGCAGGAAGGGGTTATTATTTGAAACAACCCAAACTACTAACAATTTTGTTGCAGGGCCTTAGCTAGGGTTTTGTAGTTTTGTTGTGTGCCTTGTTTTCATAGATTAGCAAACACTTCCATTGGTGCACTAAAATTGAATCATTGTCTTTTGTGTCTTGAGCAATAGGCTCTTTTTGTTCAATCTTTAGAGGGCCTGTCTTCCCGTGTGGTCATTAGGACTACTAGTGAGAAGAGAACGACCCAAGTGGTAGCGAGGAAAACCCACCTCTTCCGAACCACTATAATCAAATGTATTCATGGTGAAAACTATGAATAATGTGTGCTGATTAGTTCATACCGACTCTATGTCTCCCCATAAACCCGTTTGATCAAATTTATTTGATCATTTGTAGGGCGTAACCCCTACCGGCTGGGAGCCTTCTGTATTTACAGAGCTGAAAGTGCCGCATGTATGGCCACACGAGCGGATGCCCTTACTAGCACCATTTTGTTTTAGAAGCCCAAATCCTTCTAGTTGTTGAGGCAGGAGGTCGGACCTCTGGTAGCGGCCCACACACATACGGTTCTTAGTAGAGATACAAAGTTCGCCATGGGGAGTTTTCATGGGGACTGATGCTTGGCTGACCCGAGAAGTGAGTGCCGAGGGTGGAGCCAGTGAGGTCAAGCATCTAAGTATCTGCTCTGAATAGCGTAGCCTCGGGGGTAAAACCCTATGTGGGATCAACAACTATTGTCTTGGCCAGCCCTAAGATTTGTGCTTGTCTTATGCTAAACATTCAAACATTCAAGACAAAACAACAAAACATTGTGTCTTTTGTGTCTTCAAGTGTATGCAAAACTTTTTACATCAAACAACACACTTTTGGAGTCTAAACAGTTTGCAAACATTGGGTCATCAACATTGTGTCCTCTTGTCACGAAAAACAGTCAAACAATAGGATTTGGTCACTTCACACATTGGAAAAATTGCACTAATGTTACAGAAACGCGTGTGTGTCTGTTTTAACCGCGTCTGCATCATATAAGCGCGTCTGTGAAGGGTAGAATAGCGTCTGTGTTTTCAAGAGCGTCTGTGTCAAACAGAGAAGCGTCTGTGTCTGGGAATCGCGTCTGTGAAGTATACAGAGGCGTCTGTGTCAGGAATTGAAAACTTTAACAGTCCAGCAAACAAAAGAAAATCAGTTTCGGCATACTTGAGCTTCCTAGGTTGTCTCTTCAGGTTTCATCTAGCGTTCAGCTTGTTCTAAGGTTTCATACAGTCCATCATTGCTTCACATCTCATTTTACATTCATACTTGTCAGAACTTGAGTCAAAAGGTCACTTGCTTGTCCTCATCATACTTTGTCAACACACTACATACTACTACATTTTGCTAAGTGGTCCCTCATCAAGGTTTCTTACCTTTGGGTCTCATTTGGTCTTACTTAAAGTCAAGGTCAGCTTACCTCATCAAGAGAAATTATCCTCTCTTTGGAAGTCACACCTACTCTACTACTTACATACTTGGTCTTACACTTTGGACATTGCAAGTACACCTCAAGATTCATTTACACTCCATACAACTCTTGGTCTTCCATACTCTTGTCATTTTTTCATCTAGTCTCTCACATATTGGTCAAACACCTAGTTCATGGTTGAAACCCGCCTTCAAAAATCTAGGAGAATAGCTAAAGAAGCTCAAGAATCCGTAAACATGAGTTCTTATGAGTATGACAATGATCTATTCTACAATCCTGAGCACACTACATTACCAGACATGAATGTTTATAGACATAATCCAAATGTGGAAAGCACAAATACTATAAACAACAATGCTACGCACAATGACAATGTTGACAATTCTTCAATTCTATCAGCAGACATAGAAGAATCCATAATGAATCCTCAATTCAATAGATTGGTTGAAGAGATAATGAGGAGAGATCGTCAATACTTTTTACACATGATGGCACAAAGTGGAGCTAAAATACCGCATGATTTTGACTTATCTCAACTTATAGAAAGTCGACCCTCACAACAAATTCAACCCAACATGGATCAAAGGAGACCAAATAGTGGAGGAAATAGGGGACCGAATGTGATGCCTGAGTCACCATCAGTTTTGCTTCAAAAGCCAGCAATCCCACATTCACAAGCTCAAACATATGATACTTACACTCAAAGACCTTCATGGAGGCCTTATGCTCAAACACATGCTCAAGGTGTGGATCAATCAAAACAAGTGGATACTCAAGGACATCCTCAAAATTTTGACACAAGGAGACCTCATGTCAAAATTGGGGGCAACACAATGGAAAATGAAAGGCCTATTGAATATGGTTTATATACACAAAATAGATATGGAGTCCCTCAACATGAAGTTATGCCAAGTGCTCCATACATGTCACATCAATATAGACCTCCATATGGACATGTCTATGATCAATATCATCCATATATGCAACATGCACCTCCTCAAATGGGCATTTCAAACATGGGGTATGCTACAAGAAATCAATCTCCTCCCAAGAATAATTTGGAGCAACAAATTAGGGATCTACAAAAGAAGATGGAGGACATGAGTACATCAAAACCAACATACACTATGAGAGATATATGTCCTTATCCCTTTGATAAGAGCATTCCAATGCCCCCATTTCCTGCACACTTTGTGACGCCAAAATTTGACAAATATAGAGGGAGAGGAGACCCCAAGGCACACATAAGACAATTCTTCACAGCCTGCATTGAGGTAGCGGCAGAAGAAACATACTTGATGAGGTTGTTCCCACAGAGCTTAGGCGATCAAGCTATGGAATGGTTTTCTCAATTACCTCCTGGTATTAAGTCATGGGGCGACTTGGCAAAGGCATTCATTCAGCATTTCTCTTACAACATTGAAACAGATGTCTCAGTTACTACCTTGTGCAATACGAAACAAAAGGAAGGAGAATCTTTCGCAACATTTTTACAGAGATGGAGAAACTTAGCTAGCAGATGCTCTTGCGAAATCCCGCAAAAACAAATGGTAGAAATGTTCACACAAAATGTTAACAAGGCTATTGGATATGATCTCAGGAAAGCTTGTTTGTCTACATTCAAGGATGTTATTGAAAAGGGCCTAGCAACAGAAAAGGTCTTAATTGAACAAGGAGTTATCAAGCTATTCAAAGAAAACAAAGAGGACTTTAAGGGAAAGGACAAACCAAAATTTTGGAACAAGAACAAGAACACAGTTAATGATGGCGTTGTTGATGCCAATACAGTGAGACCAAAGTTCGTCTTTTCTGGATCAAGTTCTACAAACAATCAAGTGAATACTCAAACAACTTCTAGATCACGAAGGAAGTACACTCCATTGGGAGAACCACTTGAGTCAGTTTTCAAAAAGCTTGTGGCAAACAAAGTGATCACAGTTCCAGATTTTCCTCCATATGAACCAAAGGTCAAACCAAATTGGTGGAATGATGATGAGTATTGTGAGTTTCATAAGAGAAAGGGTCATAAGACAAGTAATTGCCATCGATTGAAAAACATTGTGCAAGATCTCATTGATAAAGGAGATATTGAGATTGAGGGACATTCATCTAACCAAGAACATGAGATGTTTAAGGAACCATTCCCAAAACATGACAAAGGAAAAGGCAAAGTCACAGACGATCAACCCAATTACACTAGAGCACCTTACAATTATGATTCTACTATCAATCACATCTCGATGGACAATCATATCTCTACTGTTACTATCAAGAACAAAAATCCTAAGAATCCTTCTCAGAGACCCAAGATTGTCCTAAAGGGTGTTGGCTCTTCGTCTGAATCTACCTCTGAATGTCATGTTACAACTCGTCGAGGTAAAATCACGTTGCCAGGTGCCTCCACTAAGAATACCAATCCTTTATCAATCAAGCCTGAGTACGACCTTGTAGAACAATTAGGGAAGACACCCGCGCTCATCTCCATTCTGGAGCTTCTACGTATATCCCCTGCACATAAAGATATCCTTGACAAAATCTTGAGAGACACTGCTGTCCCTACGGATCTGAACGTGGATCAGTTTCAAGCCATGGTGGGATACCTTTCCATTCCACATTCCCTTACGTTCACAGAAGCCGATGACGCCTCCATAAGTCAGCCACATAATGCACCTTTACACGTTGAAGCTTTCATACTGTAACGTCCTAAAATTGCGACACTTGCAATTTCGACTGCATTTCGGTCTTCACGATGGCGACGCAACACGCAACCTGAATGGAGACCCCGAAACCTGATTACGACACTGAAAACTGCATTTTTCAAGCACCCTGGCCTGAACCTCCTTGCACCCTGCTGTCCCGGGAGGTGGGACCAGAGCGCCCTGGGTCCTATTTTGGGCCCGATCTCCTAAGGGGTCTCGGGTCTTTTTGTTTGCAATTTGGAAATTAACTTTCCTGGTCGGCCTAAGGTCGAGAAAATCAGTCTATCAGCCCTAAATGACAAGTATATAAACTACATTTTTATCTCTCATTTGGCATAAATGGATGAGAAGGACATATGTGTACAAGCGTGGAAACTATACTCAAACATTCAAACATTCAAACATTCAAGCATTCAAGCATTCCTTTTAAGTCTCCATTCAAGGCTAAGTGTTGCATTCAAGACAAGGATTCAACCATTGAAGAGGAGATCACATACAACATACTACAACAACATACAACATCTATACCTTCGCACATAAGGATACAAACATCCTTAGAACAAGGTATTAGTACTTGTTTTACAGTCATTTACATTTATAGCACTTGCTCATTTCTTGGTTAATTCCAAAACCGGGGTTTGACCTAAAGGCAAACCCCTAATCCCTAACCCCCCAATCGTCTTCGCTTTTCTGTGTGTAGGTTGCAGGTACGCGGCTGAAATTGAAGATCTGGAATCCTTGTGCAGAGACGAACAGATCCCCCTTCGTTTCGCGGATTTTTCGGAGGACCGTGGCGCCGGGCGCCATCGTCCCGACAACTTTTGCTCAAATTTGCAGGACAGCGCCGTATCGACATTTTACTGCTAATTCCAGGTCCGTAGCTTCATACTGTATTCCTATCTCAGTTTATAAGCGAATCTTTGTCACTTTCTATGCATTCCCAGCTTAATTCTCCTATGCACATTCTTTACAAAAGAGGGTAGCCTTGTTGTCTTAACCCTTGAAACGCATTTAGCATCCAATCTTGCATTGCGTGGGATTGGATCTTGTGGGTTTCAACCCCTCTTTTGAATGTAAAGTCTTTCCCCTAAGTGAAAACCATCAACCCTAGTGAATCTCCCTTCTCTCTCCTCGGAGTTGGAAGAGGGGAGAGCAACTAGGGTTCGATCGCGATTTTCCGCTTTACATTTTGGTGAACCCGACGTGAACATCCTTTTTGATTATTCATAGTTAGATCTGAAAATTGGATTCCTTGATTACATTTCCATGTTTGATCTTTTGCAAAATTTTAGAGGTTAATTGCATAAAAACCCTAAATTTTCTTTTTAGTAATTAAGCTTGTGAAATGTCTAAATGTTGATGCTTGTTTCAGATCTGCCCTTCTATTACAAATTATCAATTCATATCTATGCTTTAATTTTGAAAATTAAGTGGTTAAGTGTCAAAACCCTAATTTTTGAAACCCTCTTGATTCAACCTTTGTCCGACAATTTCACTGATCAAAACATCTCCAAATCAGCTGTAACTTTGGATTCCGCAATAAAATCACAATATCTTTCATCCCTGAAAATTTGGAAAAAAGTTGCGAGGACCGTGTGCACTCCGAGCGCCATCGTCCCCGACATTTTTTCCGAAATTTCGGGAGCTAGATCTTACTGTATTTTCCTGATAAAATCCAGAATTTTGACTGATTTTATCAAATCTAACCCTTTCAAAATTACAGTCAAAGTTGGTCTTGTGATTGCTTGGATTAAGGCTTCTAAACATTCAAAAATCATCGAAATTGAAATTTTGTGTCAAAATTGTGTTCTTACTGTCCTAAATCTGAAAAGTGTGTTTGCATTCATTCGAAATTTCAGTGCTTTATTCAAATTCTTACAATTTGTGACTTTTGAAATTAAGTGCTTAATTACAACAACTTTAATTTCCGCTTTCAAAATCGAATTTTGCGTGAAATTGAGTCGATTTTCAAATTTCAAAATTTGCATTGCTCTTGACATTCCCTCTAAAATCATAACATTCAAAATTTCAGTTTCCCTCTCTTTTTCAAAATTCAATTTTTTGCATTTTTTCGACAATCTTGATAGGGTTCAATTTTGAATTTGCAACTTTAGTTTGGCCTATCTACAGATCGTAAAATCACTCAATTTTTTCAGATTAGCTCTAAAATCATCATACCTTTCATCCTTGCAAATTTCGAAAAAAGTTGCAAGGACCGTCTTGCACTCCGAGCGCCACGGTCCTGGACATTTTTTCCGAAATTTCGGGAGACTGTCGTGATTGCATTTAATAGCTTAAATCCAGAAGATTGGCTAATTTTACTGAAAATTGCTACCTCTAAATTCAAAATCTTCTCTCTCTTTCTAGTGCATGAGTTTTACAACAATAAGCCCTACTTACACTATTCCCGTTAGAGGAAGCCGTAGAATTAAGTCTTTCCGAGGTTTAACTACTGAGGAGATGGAACCTAATTTGAATAGCCTTTTTAACGAGGACATGGGTAATTCCTCTAATCCTCCTAATGATGAAGAAGCTCTCCATGAGGTTTCTGAAGAACAACTTTCGAAATTGGATAACCAATTTGACGATTTTCGACAATGGATGTCTCAAGAATACCCTGATAGTCAAGCTCTTCCTTTAATTGAGGGTCTAAAACGTATGCTTCAAAGTGATAAGAATGGAATGGATATTTTGCGTGGTATTACACACATTGTGGATTCGAATGTGATGCCTATGAAGAGTTGTGCTGAAAATTTGGGTTATACACAACCTCCTACTCAAGTCAATCATTCTATTCCTTTGATGACTCCTATTGCTAGCATACCTACCTTTACATCAAACATAATGGCTACTTCTACACAAGACATTCCTCCTGCGATCACCAGTCATGGGGGCAACCCTTCTTCTTCAATTAACCCTCTTCCTTCATTCAATCCGATTTCTTCATTCGTCCCTTCAATGAGTGTTCCTATTATATCTCCACAAATGAACATGACGCAAGGGGGCAATTCATTCAATCATTCCATTCCTCCTTGTAGTGTTCCTCCTGTCCAATCATCTCCTATGACTAATTATCATAGGGTCCCACCACCTTACTCTTTACCTTCTTTCAATAACATAACACCTCCATCTCAATCTAACACATCCAATATGAATTCTTCGACTGAAGCGACCATTAACAATCTTGCACAAACTGTCTCTTCTTTATAGCAACAAATTGCCTCTATGAATCAATCTAAGTTTAGTGTGCCCACATTTGACGTTGCGAGCCCACTTTCTCTTGACATTGTTTGAGCTATTCCCCCTAAACATGTTGAAATTCCGCATTTGGAGCTTTATAATGGTAAGGGTGATCCTCTAACACATGTTAAGACCTTTCAAACAATATGTACCGATTTTGCTTATGACCAAAGGTTGCTTGCAAAACTGTTTACTAGAACATTAAGAGACAAAGCCCTACAATGGTATTGCTCGTTGCCTTCTTATTCTATTACTTCTTTCGAACAACTTGCAAATGCTTTCATTCAACAATTTCAAAACAATATAAGTCCTAAAGTTACTTTGATTGATTTAATGCATTGTAGACAAGGTGTTAAAGAAAAAGTGACTGATTTCATTGGTAGATATAAGCATTTGTATGCTCAAATTTCTTTTCCAGTGCCTGACAATGATATTCAAAGAATCTTTATTTCTAATTTACAAAAAGATATTCGAGACAAACTTCTGTTTTCTGAGTTTACTTCTTTCCAACAGTTGTGTGCAACTCTTCACAATTATCAACTGATTGTGAGTCAAATGGAACAATCACATCCTATGGCTCCGAGTGATAAGGGTGATAGTAGTCAACAACCATTTGGGAAGTTTAAACCGAACAGAGATTCCATCAAATTCAATGAAAACATCATCAACAACAATGTGAATGCAGCATCAGGTGTGCCTCCTATTTCTAAATTTTTCAAGAAAGAAAGAAAGTATACTCCTTTGAATGAATCATTGCATAGTATTATGAATAAGTTATTGGAACAAAATGTGCTTACTCTTCCTCCTGTACGACAAATTGATCCTGCAAAGATTACTTCACCTTATTTTGATAACAAAGCTTTTTGTCAATTTCATCGTCAGCCTGGGCATGATACTGAAAAATGTTTTTCTTTAAAGGGTAAAATTCAAGATTTGATTGATAATAATACTATTTCTGTTTCTGGAGTGAATGATAAAGGCAATACATCTGTAGCTCCTCCTAATCAAAATCTTCAGATTTTCACTGATCCATTACCTTCTCATACCTCTAATGCAATTGAGGCTAATGATTCCTCTCTCTCATCTGATGGTCTTGTGTCTATGACTCCGAATGTGATTAACTTTGTAGAGCAGCAAGAAATCCTTAAAGAACCTTCCATCACATTTGATTCCAGTGAAACCATTAGGGCACCTGATGGTCCTTTATACATAGTTGCAAAAGTCAAGAATACACCTTGCCGTGGAGTGCTTATTGATCCTTCGTGCATGATTAATGTTATTACTGAAGAATTTCTTTTTACTTTGCAATTGAATCAAGTGATTTATGACAAAACAGATGTGATTGTGAAATTATTTGATGCATTTTCTTCTCCTGCAATTGGTTCTATTACATTCCCTATTGAGGTCCATAACAAATCCCTTGATGTGAACTTTGCTATTATTCCTTCATCCAAACAATTTCGTGTGAAGCTTGGCTATCCTTGGCTATCTTCCATGAAAGCTATTGCTTCTCCTATTCACAAGTGTTTGAAATTTCCCCATAATGGTGA
The DNA here is from genome assembly GCF_030272615.1 of Cryptomeria japonica. NCBI lineage: Eukaryota > Viridiplantae > Streptophyta > Pinopsida > Cupressales > Cupressaceae > Cryptomeria > Cryptomeria japonica. The sequence goes on along the minus strand of NC_081412.1, from coordinate 531,152,426 downwards.
AGTTGTTACTGTCAATCATAGTCTCTTTAAACCAGCTGAAAGAACCTCTAGTGTTCCTCTTGATTACTTTTGGCCTAAACAATTCCAATCTCTTCCTCCGCGAAGTGATCATCTTTTCAAATCTTATCAAAAGTGGAAAACAGATATGATCCTATCTCTAAGTGAACCTAGAACACCTAAACTTGATATTCCTATCATTCTTGAGAAGGAAGTTCTTCCTTTGAAAGATAAAACTAATGTCTTTCCTCAAGAAGATTCCCAACCCATCCCTATGGATGTGACCATGTCTATATCTAATAAACTTCCTAAAAGTAGACCTATCCCTCCTCGTCATGATGGACTTGGTCTCCTTTCTAAACCAAATATTCCTCCTTTATATGGAGCAGTTCCTCCTCCTTCCTTTTATAGAGAGAAGAGACCTTCCTCTTCTCCTATTGTTCAACCTAAGAGACCACAACCTAAACACCCAAGTGCTAAGGATGAGAACATTCCTCCTCCTCAATCTTCTCAACTTCCTACTAAGACTAGACGAAATCGTTCTGCACGTGAACGCCGACGAAAGCGTCGTCTTAGAGCTCAAGCAGCTGCTTCTCAAACTTTGCAATCTCCAAAAACAACTTCAACAAGCATTATTCCATTTTCTCCTCAGTCGGACATTGAGCCTAAATCTCCTAAACATAAGATGCATGATGGTTTTGATCCTGTGCGAGTTAAAGATCCTATTTTTATAAATCTTGATGATGATATAGATGAAAATGTTATTCATGATGAAAATGTTACTCCTCTTGCTTCTGATAGTGAATATGAACTTGTTGATATTGATAACCATTTATCTAATGAATTTTTTAAAGCACTTATCCTAGCTCCTAGACAAGAACAACGTGGCTTGGAACATGAACATAGACCTTGTTTGGATCTTGTGATAGCTCCATCTGCTGTGTTGGATGTTCCTCCTCTAGCATATTCCCTGCCTTCCTGAAACATTGATCAGCAAGATCGGGGGGTAGATGACGTGCTAGACTAGTTACATTAGCATAGCAGATTCTCTCCCCCTCTCTTTTGTTACTTCTTCTATATGTTACTCTCATTCTTCTATTTGTTGTCCTTAGTGTTGTCTACTTGAGGACGATGCAAAGCATTGAGATCTCTTGGTCTCTCTCATGTTGACTCAAAAGACACATGTGTTCCCTTCTTCTAGGTGACCTTCCTTGATTGGGGAATGAAGAACAATTATGCATACATACATATGATATACATGAATTATCATACAGCATACTGACCCCGAGGAAAGCGAAGTCACCTCGTGCTTTGTGTTTTGTGTCTATTATCCTTGGGTTTATCTCACACTTTGGGGCTAAATCCTTGCGATAACGTGCTCCTTTCCTTTCTCATTTCTTATGTGTATCACTACGTTAAAACAATCACCCCCGGTGAGGCGTGTGTGATCGCTTTAACGTAGGGGGGCATACATCCCGTTCATATCTTTTCAAGATACTTGAAAATTTCTTGGCAAATTTAACCTTGCCTTGAAAATTTTTGATATCTTTCTTGCATGACTCATAGTGAGGGAACCTTACTACTGACAGTCATGGTTCTTCCTCGTGATCTTCCCTTTTACTTTGTCAATCGAAGTCGTAAGATCCTTAGTCCACTGGGGGCTTGGTGTGTCTTGCCTCCTTGACGTGGTGAAAGTCTTTCAATGTTGTTTCCTTTTACTTTACCGGAAGTATGAGCATACATACTCCCGCTAAAGTGGGGGCTAAATGTAGCGTCCTAAAATTGCGACACTTGCAATTTCGACTGCATTTCGGTCTTCACGATGGCGACGCAACACGCAACCTGAATGGAGACCCCGAAACCTGATTACGACACTGAAAACTGCATTTTTCAAGCACCCTGGCCTGAACCTCCTTGCACCCTGCTGTCCCGGGAGGTGGGACCAGAGCGCCCTGGGTCCTATTTTGGGCCCGATCTCCTAAGGGGTCTCGGGTCTTTTTGTTTGCAATTTGGAAATTAACTTTCCTGGTCGGCCTAAGGTCAGGAAAATCAGTCTATCAGCCCTAAATGACAAGTATATAAACTACATTTTTCTCTCTCATTTGGCATAAATGGATGAGAAGGACATATGTGTACAAGCGTGGAAACTATACTCAAACATTCAAACATTCAAACATTCAAGCATTCAAGCATTCCTTTTAAGTCTCCATTCAAGGCTAAGTGTTGCATTCAAGACAAGGATTCAACCATTGAAGAGGAGATCACATACAACATACTACAACAACATACAACATCTATACCTTCGCACATAAGGATACAAACATCCTTAGAACAAGGTATTAGTACTTGTTTTACAGTCATTTACATTTACAGCACTTGCTCATTTCTTGGTTAATTCCAAAACCGGGGTTTGACCTAAAGGCAAACCCCTAATCCCTAACCCCCCAATCGTCTTCGCTTTTCTGTGTGTAGGTTGCAGGTACGCGGCTGAAATTGAAGATCTGGAATCCTTGTGCAGAGACGAACAGATCCCCCTTCGTTTCGCGGATTTTTCAGAGGATCGTGGCGCCATCGTCCTGACAACTTTTGCTCAAATTTGCAGGACAGCGCCGTATTGACATTTTACTGCTAATTCCAAGTCCATAGCTTCATATTGTATTCCTATCTCAGTTTATAAGCGAATCTTTGTCACTTTCTATGCATTCCCAACTTAATTCTCCTATGCACATTCTTTACAAAAGAGGGTAGCCTTGCTGTCTTAACCCTTGAAATGCATTTAGCATCCAATCTTGCATTGCGTGGGATTGGATCTTGTGGGTTTCAACCCCTCTTTTGAATGTAAAGTCTTTCCCCTAAGTGAAAACCATCAACCCTAGTGAATCTCCCTTCTCTCTCCTCAGAGTTGGAAGAGGGGAGAGCAACTAGGGTTCGATCGCGATTTTCCGCTTTACACATACATAAACATAGAATCAAATGAGTCCTGATAGATGGAGGAGCAGGTCTAAATATTTGTACCTTGAGTACCATAAGACAATTGGGATATTCTGACAAGGCTGTGAATGCTACAAACCAAATCACCATCAAGGCTTATGATGATGAAGAGCGCTCGTCCAAGGGCACAGTCACCTTACCGCTAAGAATAGGGCCAGTCACAAAGGATGTGGTTTGTCAAGTCCTAGATCTAGATCTCACGTATAACATATTGCTAGGACGTCCTTGGATTCATGAAATGAGGGCAGTCCCATCAACATACCATCAATGCATTAAGTTTCCTCATAATGGAGTCGAGGTAACAGTCAATGGTGATCCAAATCCATTCATATATTGCAATAACTTGAGGTCACATACTAAAACTATCATTCCTAGTAATCGTGAGGCTACTCCTTCTTCAGCATACATTGATCCTGAGTCATTAAAACCCTCGACATTCAAACAAGGTGAACTTAGAGGCAAGTTTCAAGACAAAGGCATGGGAGAATACACTTTGAATCAAACAATGTTTTTACGACAAGTCATGAGCTCTCCAAAAGAATATGGGAGGCCACATCCTAACAAGCAAATCTCCATCATGATACTCAAATGGGATCCTACCATCTTTCAAAGATGGGGCGAACTAGAAGAGGAAAATTTATACAAAATGCTTTATAAAGATTGTGAATAGGACACACATGATCAGACTATTATACCCTGTGAGAACTATGGCAAAGGCTTTAAAATTCTACAAAAATTCGGGTATGATGGAAAAAGCCCTCTCGGGTTACGCAAAGAAGGTGTTATGGAGCCCTTACAACCTGAGCTAACTACAAGAAGAGAACGCTCCAAGGGACTTGGTTTTCTGAATTCCAAGATTCACAATAAAAGAACAAAAGAGGCATGGCGAATCAAAGTTGCCGAAGTTCAACAAGAGGATTATCCTTCCACAGATTCTAATGAGTGGGAATGGGGTTCAGACAAATCCTCTAGTGACTATGAGCTCACCGAGACATTCAGAGAGCCAGATGAACCTACAGAGGAGGAGGAATTTTACAAAAAGTTCAGAGTTGGTCAAGAACCAACCCATAAGGATCTCGCACAGTCTTCGTTTCAAGGTCCTAGGTTGAAATCGCATAGGATGAGGACACCTGTCCCAGAAGGCGCTACTAGTGATGACAATTTGGATTTGCTCACGATCGAAACTGATGAGGAGAGTGCCATCGATGACCTCGACGATTGCCTTGACATACCTGAATATAACCACATCTTCACTATTAGTCCAGCAAACTCTGAAAACACTAATGACCTTCCCCTTGTTCACCCCCAACTCATTGACTGGGATCATGAAGGACCAGCACAATTTGATACATTTCAAAATGACGAAGCTATTGTCGACTATCTTGGCATTCGAGATGATCTTCCCTCTGGAGACCACAAAGCAGGATACACCATAGAACTCAACAACATGGCATACTTCGGTGAGGGTGTCGGGCCTTCTAGTCGCAAAAATGTGAAAATAAGAACAAAACAAGGGTCTTATGGCGAAAACCACACTGTGGCGCTATCTAACCCCAAAAAAGTAAAAAGAAAGGACGTATCTGAGGGCGAAAACCTCTCTGAGGCACCCGAAGATGGAAGGCTCGACATTCTCCCAGCATCATATGAGGAAAAATCATCCATGTTGGTAGAGGAGACTATAAAGACAAATATTGGTACAGAAGAGGTTCCACACAACATATTCTTGGCGCAATCTTTGACAGAGGCTGAAAGGACAAAATTCATAAGCTTCTTCAAGGAACGACAAGTCAACTTTGCATGGTCATACGCTGATATGCCTGGACTGGATTTGGATTTGGTTATGCATCATTTGACAGTCAAACCGAGGGCAAAACCAGTAAAACAGGAATTGAGGAAAATGCATCCACAAGTGGCATTACTTGTCAAGGCAGAACTGGAGAAATTATTGGATGTCGGATTCATACGACCAATTGATTATCCCGAATGGATCTCCAATTTGGTACCTGTCAGCAAACTAGATCGCAGTATCCGAATATGTACAGACTTCAGAGATATCAACAAGGCTTGCCCAAAGGACGATTTCCCATTACCAAACATAGACTTGATCGTTGATCTCACAACAGGTCATGAAATGTTATCCTTAATGGACGGATTTTCTGGATATAATCAAATCAGGATTGCACCTGAAGATCAACATAAAACATCATTCACTTGTCCATGGGGAACCTTCTGTTGGAACGTCATGCCCTTTGGGCTGAAAAATGCAGGTGCCACTTATCAACGAGCGATGACTACTATCTTTCATGATCTCATGCACATAACCGTGGAAGATTATGTTGACGATCTTTTAGGAAAGTCAATAGACAGAGATACACACTTAGACATACTTGCAGTTGTCTTTGATCGGCTGGAAAAGTACAAGGTAAGACTAAATCCAAAGAAATGCGTCTTTGGAGTAACCTCTGGGAAGCTCCTAGGATTCATTGTGTCTAAAAAAGGAATCGAGGCCGATCCAGCGAAAGTAAAGGCTATCTTGGACATGCCGCCACCCAAGAATATCAGTCAACTTCGATCTTTACAAGGGAGACTCCAGTCCATACGAAGATTCATCGCACAACTTGCAGATAAGTGTAATCCTTTCCAGCACCTGCTACATAAAAATATCAAGTTCAAATGGGATGAGAACTGTCAACAGGCTTTTCAGACGCTCAAAGACTATCTTTTGAACCCACCAGTCTTAATGCCACCCATTCCAGATCAACCTTTGCTACTTTACATATCAGCTACTCCAACGGCACTGGGGGCACTCCTAGCACAACAAATACCTGACGGCAAGGAAAAAGCAGTCTACTATATCAGTCGCACATTGGTGGGATATGAGCTAAACTACACTCCAATCGAACGTGCATGTCTCGCTGTGGTCTTTGCTTCACAGAAGTTACGACATTATATGCTCACTCACAAGACTAAGTTGATTACCAGAATTGATCCACTAAAATATCTTCTCAACAAAGCTACACTTACTGGGCGGCTGGCCAAGTGGGTAATGATTCTGAGTGAATTTGACATCGAATACGTAGACAGAAAAGCAATCAAAGGACAAGCCATTGCAGATCAATTGGCAGATGCTCCCATGATAGATGATGTTCCTCTACAGTCAGAATTTCCAGATGAGTCCATTCTAACAATATCACCTGCAAAGCCATGGCAATTATATTTTGACGGCTCATATACACAGCACGGGGCAGGAGCGGGTATACTCTTTATAACTCCTCAAGGCGATTCTATACCAAAATCATACCGCTTATCATTTCCTTGCACCAACAATATAGCGGAATATGAGGCATTAACAACTGGATTAAGAATTGCAGTTCAGTGGAAGATCCAAGAGCTTCGTGTTTTTGGGGATTCTCAACTGGTCATACGGCAAGCAACTGATGATTACCAAACAAAAGATGAAAAACTAATGCCCTACAAACAACTGGTAGATGATCTGAAACAGCACTTCGCAAAGATAGAGTTTGAGCAGATACCAAGAGAACAGAATCGTGCTGCAGATGCCATGGCTACAATTGCTTCGCTCATTGATCTGCCGCAAAATGAGACCTGCTATGAGTTCCTGGTAGACAACTTGCTGATTCCATCATATGAGATCACTCCTACGGAAATGATATGTGTTGTTGGTCCTGAATCCCAGTTATATGGTTCCATATTCACATACCTTCGCGACAATATCTTACCTCCCGATCTATCAAACAATCAACGCCGCACTTTCATTCGCCAATCCTCTCGATACGTCATTTTAGCTGATATCCTATACCGACGAGGTCTAGATGGCACCCTTCTTAGATGTTTAGAGAATGACGAAGCTTAGATTGCGTTACGAGAAGTGCATGAAGGGATATGTGGCCTGCATACTAGTGGTCCTACCTTGGCCAAGAAACTTATCAGGATTGGATACTACTGGCCTACTATGGAAAAAGATGCATATCAGTTTGTCAAGAAGTGTAAGCAGTGTCAAATTCATGGAGACCTCATACGTGCACCAACGCAGGAACTACAACCACTTGCATCTCCTTAGCCCTTTTGTCAGTGGGGACTCGATCTCATAGGCAAGATTCACCCTCCTTCTTCCAATGGACATAAATTCATTATCACAGCCACAGAGTATTTCACAAAGTGGATTGAAGTCGTGCCTCTCACACAAGTTACTGGGAAACAGATCGCTACCTTCATTTTGAACTACATCATTTGCCGATATGGGATTCCTACTTCCATTATTACTGATAACGGGCGTCCCTTCAAAAATCAGGATGTTCGTGAGCTCTGTGACCGCTTCCATATCTCTCACCGTTTCTCCACACCATATTACCCCCAAAGGTAATGGCCAAGCTGAGGCGTCTAATAAAACAATTCTCAAAATCCTTAAAAAGACAGTCGACGACGCTGGCCGTAACTGGCATATCCAACTCAATCCTGCACTTTGGGCCTATCGTACAAGTGTCTGCACACCTACAGGAGCTACACCCTACTCACTTGTCTACGGCGCTGAAGCCATCTTGCCTATTGAGGTCGAGTTACCTTCTTTACGGGTCTCTTTGAGAAACATAATCAACGATGAAGATTACAGGGTCTCTCGCTTACAAGAACTAGAACTGCTGGAGGAACGAAGACACACTGCTTTTAATCATCTCAAGGCTCACCAACAAAGAATGAGTCACAGCTACAATCACAAAGTTAAGCCTCGCACATTTGAAGTAGGTGACTTAGTCCTCAAAGAGAACCCCAAGAATCAACAAGACAGAGATAAGAAGGGCAAGTTCGAACCAAACTGGCTTGGTCCTTACATCATTACAGCAGTATATGGCTCTGGGGCATATCAGCTCTCAACTACAGAAGGTGAATCTTTGGAGGATCCTATCAACAGCATGCACCTTCGCAGGTTTTATACATAGCTCTTCAGAGTATCCTAATTCAAAAATACAAAAAAATCAAAAAATTCAAAAATACAAAAAAAATATAAAACAAAAAAATCGTCACTTGGTGAAAACCTGGCAAACAGGCGCCTTGTGACACAAAAAAATTGAAAAATCGAAAAAAGTAAAGAGAAATAATTTCGTCCAACGGTGAAAACCACTTCGGTGGTGCCCTGGGCAAGTACCATGGTGAAAACTGGGTCACCAGCGCCATGCGTAGAGACATTGCTCCTCCCTCCTTTAGGATTCTCTTTCATCCTTTCACTTCGCACACACTCACAACCTATTCATCCACAATAAACTTACCCAGTCCCATCATGGCTTGTTATTGATCTACCCAAGATTGGTTAGCCATTCATAATAAACATTCCTTTTCCTCCCTTTCCATCCATAATAAATCAGATCCTATCTGTGGCTAAGGCAAATCCTATGTCTAGTAATGGGTGTGGAACTGAGAACATCACATGTTTTGAGGAGTACAGTTTCTTCCAGCTTTCTTCAGTCTATTCGCGCACAATCCGCAATAAAGCAACATTTCCATCACAGATCCGCAATAAAGTTTCATCTTCTCCGCAATAAAGTATTAGTTTCATGGATTCAGTCAGTTTCAGATGAGACACAGCAGCAACAATGGGCTTCAACAAAATCAAATCTTTCAACAGACTCAGACAACATATGGTTCAGTGCTATCTATCCTTTTTGTGAAAGTAAACATTGTGACCACAATCAAACATGACTTATACAAATGACAAGAGACACTAAACTTGAGGACTACAGTGGATGTTGGTGTCGAGTCTTGGTTTTCTTTTGATTTTATCTTTTTGGTGACATGTCTTTTAGCTTTTCCAGGATGTCTTTGACTAGAGATTCTATCTCCAGGATGTCTTTGACTAGAAAGGCGAGGATGGGGTATCGTCACCTATTTGTATTTTCTGTCTGTGGATTGTCTCTTAGTAATGCTATGACTTGTCCAAGAATATGAGGACACTGTGAGTCTAGTGTGAACTGGGGCATTCCTTGTTTGTGACTGTCTTATCTCCATGCAAACAGGTACAATGACTTCTAGGTCGAACAAATGCCTCGATTGTCATAACCTACTTGCCATAATAAAGCTCAATGATGATAACGCACAAGAAGCTCTTTCACGTTCATATCTTCTGTCTTCCATCTCCCTTTCTTGATTGACTTCCATCATCCTTCTTGAGTCCGCGTAGCCTGCTATCACATGACTGAGTATAATGACACACCAAAAACATTTGCATTTCATATAGTTACACCTACATCACCACATATAAGCATTTCATACATACATATAGATATCACAATTGCATCACATCCTGCATACAACACATGTTAGCACATCTCACATTTTCATTATGTAAATAATCATTTGCATTATCATATTCATTTGCATTACATACATTCACATTTGCATCATGCATCGCATATACAACATAAAAGAACAAAAATATATTACATTGCATCATATAAGCATCCATATCATAAAACATGTATCACATAAGACCATCTCATCACATAAGGTACACATGCATATAGCTGCCGCAAAAATGGATCATCTCTCATATATAATCAAAATGTGTCATGATACAATGATGTCAAAAGAATCATATGGCTACAAAATCACCCGCAGGTGTCTACAATACAAAAATGGTACATATACTGATACAAGGGGAGCCCTCTATGGCTATGATGAACTCCCTCCCTCGGAGCCGCCTGGCCTCGACGGATGCTGAGCTATAGAAGGACCCGCTCCAGGATCACCCTGCCTATCTGGTGGTGGTGGAGGACCCGTGACCCCACCACTAGATGCCTGCCTCCTCCGGCTCCCTCCCGTAGCCGTCGCTGTGTGCGACGATCTATGGAAGCTCCTCGCCCGCTGATCCGCTGGCACGACACCATAGTACAGGTCCCTCTAATACCCAATCTCCTCTCCGGCCCGCAGCACATATGCATAGCCTGCCCCTGCATCCTCTGCTACCTGCCTCCCTGCCCTCAGAGCTGTCTCGACCTCAGTATATCGCTGGATGGCCTGGTCTCTCTCTCGCTCTGTGTCCCTGAGTCTGATCCTAAGGCGATCCCTCTCCCGCTCCAAATCCATAATCTCGTCTGCCTGGCCCTGGCAGATCTCTCTCAGCTCTAGCAGCTCATCCTCCTCAGGATCACCACCCTCAGCCTCTGCCTGTGGCTCCTCCTCTGCAGGTGCCTGCACCTGTGCCTCCCCCTGTACCTGTCTAGGTGCCTGAATAGGTACCTGTCTCTGACCCTGCCTGGGAGCCTGCACCTGTCTAGGTCCCTGTGCTCTAGGACCCTGTGCTGCTGGTACATGTAGGGGCAATCCACCTCGACCCCTCACCACCTGGGCTGCTCCCTCCTGTCCTCCCTCCCTCCAAGGTGCCACTCGCCTCTCCCCCACTACTCCTCTCCGCCTCCGTCGGCCCCTGCCTCCATCCCCTCCACCACCATCATCATCATCCCCTCAAACCTCTCCCTCCAACAGCTCTCCAGGATCTGTCAACCTCGGAAACGGATGCTCTGCCCAATACGCAGCATACTCTGCGTCCATGCCTGCATCCTCCACCTCTGGCCACATATCCCAAGGTAGTGGCAGCATCTCTGTCATCTGTGTCACGGCCTGATCATATGATAACAGTGGTCCGAACTGAGCCTGATCCCTGACTGTGCGGGCATACATGCCCTAGCCTCGCGGCATCCTCTGGATCCTGCCGAACTGTCTCCCAACCCTGTCAACCAGCTGCCTCTCCAAAATATAGGGCGTCCGCCCAATCAGATACCTGCTCCTGAATGTATAGGGCAGCTCCACGACATCGTCCTCCCACTCCTCGCACCCCAGGTACGGCCTCCAGATGACCATGTCAATATCATCTATAACACGCCTCTAGTGCTCCAACCGGCCAATCCGAGGCTGTGACGTAATCATATCATACAAATGTACAAAACTCCGTCCATGACCTCTGCCCCTGAAATGAATAGGCCGTGTGATAGGAAGGTGCTCATATGCCCACACCTGTAACAGAGTCACTCCGCAGCCCAGTCCTACTGATCCGTGATAGACAAACTGATGCAGCTCATAATATAAGTGTGCCAGGACACATGGCCCCCATGCATATCTGGTGTGCTTAGTCACCAGTATCTCTAGTGCTCCCCCCCAGCCCACTGCCAATCCCCGTGTAGCCCTGTCTGGACACAAGAAACCACTGATGGCTCCTCCAATAACAGCTGGTAATGCTAAACCTGTCGCGGTCATGGTATCCCATGCCACGTGCCCTGCTCTCATCTCCAACCCGGGATCCTGGAATACTCGTCTCAGTGCCTCCCTATCTCCATCACGATCATATGGAATCAGCTCTCCATCGATCGGTATGTGCAAAATCCTGTAGACGTCCTCAAGGGTCACTGTCATCTCCCCCATAGGCAAGTGAAACGTGCAAGTCTCGGAGTGCCATCTCTCCGCCAGTGCAGTCAGCAAACCCATGTTCGCCCGAAACTCGGGCACATATAGCACATGTCTGAGGCCCATCTCCTCAATAGCAATCCTGTCCTGAATCGACAACTCTGGTCGCAATCTCTGAGTCGACGGGAATCTCTCCCGTGACTCCAACATAGGAAAATACTCCTGCAGTCAAGCAACTCAATCATGTCAGTTATAGTGGCATTCACTGTTTATCACAAAATGCTACTCGCTATCTAAATGCATATGGCTATCTACCCTAGTGACACTCACTGTTCATCACAAAGTGTTGCTGATTATCCTAGTGGTACTCCCTGTTCATCACAAAGTACTACGTGTGTGACATTCTCTGTTCATCACAAAGTGTTACTCACATTCGCACTCCCTGTTCATCACAAAGTGCTGCCTATCTTGGTGCTCCCTGTTCATCACAAAGTGCCTTGATCTATCCTAGTCTTCCTAGAGGACCTGCTTGAGTGTATCCTCTCAGCAGTTTATCCAATTGACAGCGTATGTTCATCACAGAACTACCGATTTGACCTAGACGACTCAAACTATGCATTTTTGACACACAAACGCGCTTTAAACTCATAAACGCGCTTATAGACTTCACAAACGCGCTTCTGCAACACAGACGCGCTTTCTGAACACATACGTGCCTAAATCTTTCATAAACGCGGCCAGGGAACACAGACGCCCCTAAAGGACACAAACGCGTCTGGAATTCGCAAACGCGCCCGCATTCATCACAAACGCGGTCCCAGGCATAGACGCACCTGGACCCGACACAGACGCGCCTGTTGGACACAGACGCGCCTGGCACTGACACAGACGCGGTTGCGCGTTTTTGTATTTTTTAACTACCCTATTCCTAGCGCATTTATTGCTACCTATTGAGCATTAATGACAAAACTTAAAATGCGTGAAAGTACGAGGAGGTTTTCTGGTACTTACCGGCTCTCCTGCCTCTGCTGGCCTCTGGAATCGGCGAACGCGGTCGAATCTATGAACGAAGGCCATCGCTGCTGACTGCTGCTGCTCTTTTCTCACTCTGCACTGTGATCTCGTGAGGGTGTGGATGACAATGAGGATGTCTTTTGCCCGTGGTCTATCTTATAGCCTACCCTCGCCCTCGCCTTCATTTCCCGAGTCAGTCTTCATTATCCCGTGACTTTGTCACTTTACTCGGTCAACCCATTCTAGCCTTTCTTTCTTATCGAGAGATTGTCTGCAATCTTTTCAGACATTTTCATCCAATCTCTCGAGGGGGCATATAATTCCCATCTTGGGGCAACTCTGTATCAGTTCATCTTATCTTCTTTGAAACAACGCGACAAGCCGCATTGTCTCAAAGAGGGGCAAAATGTAGACACCTAAAATTGTCATGTCTAATTAAATAAATATTTTATTTATTTAATTATCTAAGCCTAATTCTTCTATTAATTAAATAAATCTTTATTTATTTAATTAATTCATTTATCCTCTTCTAGCCTTATTTCTCATTTAAATAAATACATTTATTTATTTAAATTATCCTTTTCCTAAATTAAATAAATATTTTATTTATTTAATTGTCCTACTTCTTCTATTAATTAAATAAATCTTTATTTATTTAATTAATTCATTATCTTTTTCTACCCATGACACATGTCATTCATCTCTTAATTCATACACTACCTACCTCTTTCATTATTTTACTATTTCTTTTACCTACCCTCTAATCCTAGCCGACCTCCTTTTACACCTCTCAATCTTAACCCTCCATTTCTTATTGTGTCTTCTATTTAAGGAGATGCTTTCTTCATTGTCAAACCCTAACCACTTGATCAATTGACTACACTACAATCCTACTTGCAACCACATTCCGTTCTTTGTTGAGCTCTTGTGCATATAAAAATCTGAGAGCAAATATATCAAGCAAGATCAATGGAGATAGGAAGAATGGAGATCAAAACCCTATTGGACATGTGATGGTATAATCTTTGTGATTTTGAGTTATTTACATTGTCTTAGGTAATCTTCATATGTTATGGTGGATCTTTGTTGTTGTTAGGCTAGGGTTTGGTGGTTGAATTCATTTAGCCTTTCAATATTGTTATTATTGTTATCCATTTTCACCATACACAGTTACAAATGGAAGGATTCTTCTGATTGGCCTCTAGGAGGGTCAGAGAGGGATCAGACTAAGTTGACTCAGATTATGGCTTCTAGAGTATGGAGTTCCTTGGGGTGACCTGATGCCCTAGCCTGGGGTAATGAGTCGTCTCAAAAATATTCTGTCTCTACAGGGTACTTGGAGCTTAACAAATAATTGTTTGGTAAAATTGAGGTGCCTTGGTGGAAGCAGGTTTGGAATAAATTTTCCTAGCCCAAATGCAATTTCTTTTTGTGGCTTGTGGCTTACAACCGTTGTCTTACCTGGGATAATCTCTGCAAGCAGGGCTTTCAAGGCCCATCGATGTGTGTTTTGTGTTCCAGTAGTAGGAATTTGTTTCTCATCTTTTCTTTTAGTGCTCCTTTGTTAAGGAAATATGACACTTTTGGTGGGGCGTTTGGGGTCAGACTCGCTGTCATGTCTCTTCTTTGTCAGAGCTCTGGGCACGTTGGGGTAAGTCCCATGTTAGAACCCCTTTTCTTCATGTTGATTGGACTCTTGGTCTGTCTTTTATCATTTGACATGTTTGGCTGGAAAGGAATTGGCGAGTCTTTCAAGCTATTAGGATGGATGCTATTCATTTGTGGTGGAAACTTATTCATTCTCTTCATGAGACAATTGTGGCTAAGTGTGATTTGACTAGTGATGTGGATCCTGGTGATGTTTCTATTTTCTCTCATCTTACTTTTCCTCTTCAAGGGGGTGCTCTGGTATTTGATGGGCAGGGGGGAAGAGGTACGTGCAGACATCCCTTAGGACAAGTTAACCGGGAAGGTCGGTGGACTCCCCCACTCTTGGTGTGTTAAAAATTAACATCGATGGTTCTTCTCGAGGGAACCCTAGGCATGCTGGTATTGGTGGAGTTGGGTGGGATAGTTCTATTGATGTTCAGTTTATTTTCTTTATTTATAAAGGTTTTAATTCTAATAATTTAATGGAGGCTCTTGCCATTTTGTATGTTGTTCGACAATGCTCTACCCTTGGGTGGCACAATATTATATGTGAATTTCATTCTCAGGTGCTGGTGAATTTGCTATCCTAGCAAGAGCATGGGGATGTTACTTGGCACTTGGCTTCAATTATTAGGCAGATCCTTCAAGTGTGCAGCTCTCTGGATTCAGTTATTTTCACACACATTCCTAGAGAGTGAAATGGTGTCCCTGATTATTTAGCCAAATGGGCCTCAGATCAAATGCAAGGATGGAATATAGTGGATAGGGGGAAATTGCCTCCGGATATAGTTTTCAGGCTAGATCAGCTAGTGGACAATGATAGGGCTTTCTAGTCCTTTCTTCTCGTCTCTTTGTTTGTATCTCTTTTGTGATTGAATAAATTTTTACCCCTCTTTTAGTTAAAAAAAACACTTATGAGACATGGATTATAGAAAAACTACTCATGATAGAAATATGTGATGATAATGAATCATAGAAAATATGCACAAAATAACTAAATTACTCAATACATGAACATAAGACAATGTACTCTAAAAAGTAAGTGTTTAGTGTGAAAATGGAATCGGGTAGTTGTAGGACCTAACCCTACTTTCATCAAATATTAAAATATCAAAGCACCTAGAGGAGTGATCCTCCTTGACTAACTCTTGGAAAGAGAGTCAAGGGATGCTTCTAAGGTTTCTATTCCTTTGTTGATCTGAAAGGGAATGTGTAAAATGTAAAGATGATGCAAAGCTACAATGAAAATATAAACAAAAGTGACTAAACAACAATAACAATCAATTGAATAGTAATAAAATTGCAGCAATAAGTATAGACATGAGAATAGAATTTTTATGTGCACCTGTGATAGAAAACTGAGCCTGATCTAATAGGACCAAGGTGTTGTATGCCCTAGTCTTAGAGATAGTAAACAGCTGTAAACTAGGAACTGGAATTTCGAGCTTGTCTTAGCAGTGTTAGTGAAAATTGAAGCCAAACCAGGAGTACCAAGGCATGGAGCACCCTGGTCCCTGAAATCCAAGACCAATTTATGACAAAGAACTTGTGCCTATTGACTAAGACTTCTCAAAAATTGCTTGCTCTAATGGAAACCTGTAATTGCACCTGCAATCTAAAAAATGGTGTGTTTGTGGCTATATAGGGTTTACCTTAGTCAAACCCCTGGTTCTAGTGATTTCCACCTCCACAAATAGCTAATAATGTAATTGAAAAATATGTGTGTTCCCTTGAATCTTATGTGTTTGTAAGATTTCTACGAGCTAAATACAAACTACAGTTGTACCCTGTGTTTTTGAGAAAATCTTAAATGCTTGTAATGAGAATAATTTAAATCACATTTGTAATGCAAATCTAAAGAAATAATACAATTTTGAAAACTAATGTGATCTAGATCTAAAGCTCAACATAGAGACATGAAAACAACATAAAATCATGCCAAATCCCAAGGAAGAGATACACACCAATCAATAGTTGGTGATCTCCTTCTCATTCTTCAATATCTCCTAAATCTTCCATAATTGATGAAAATTTTGATGAAGACTTGATTGATGGATGAATTGTAGATCTGAGACTTCACAAAACAATAACAATTTCACTTCACAAGGATATACTTTCAAATTATTGATTGGAATCAACAATTGAGGGAAAGAAATGTTGGAGTTTGTTGGACATTGTTGCTGCTAGGATATGTTGTTGTCATTGATGTCAACATATTCCTATGATTTTCTCCAGTGTTTGCAAATTGGGAGGATCTTATGATCTGGTTTTGTAGTTTTGTTTTGTTGTGTTGGTGCTTTGCAGAGTTTAGCATTTCCTTCGGGATGTGATTTGATATTGAGCTAAGATTTTGGGATATTGCTTGGGATGGTCTTGTGTATCTTCATTTTAGATGGATCATGTTTTGTTGCTCTATAAGTTATCTTTCTTCGTGATAATTGTTGATTGGTTGTTTTCTTGAGTTTTCAGATGTTGATCGATGAAGATTTTATAAGTGGTGTCGGTGCAGCTGTTACTGATGATTCTAACGTGTTTGTTGGTGTTTCCTAATCGTTTCCTATTTGTTTTGATGATCCGCATTGATCATTGTGCGAGTTATTGGTGGTTTTCATTAATCGGTGATGATTTTTGTGTTATGTGGTATTTTTGGTGGTGTGGCGTGTTGCAATTGATCTTGGTGTGATTTCCGGTGGAGTTGAGCGTTTGGGAATTTGAATTAGGTCCATGTTATGTCATGTAAATCATTATATTGGTCTGGTGGTTGATCTTTGTATCATGTGATGTAATTTTGTAATTGTGAGTTGAGGGTTTAGCCGACCTTGTTGTCAAAGTTGATGAATTGTATATATAGGTGATATATTCATGTAATTTAATGATAGAGGTAGTGTTTGCATTATCAGAGAGCGGTGTATGTGCGAACAATGATTCATCCTTCGATATTGTGATTGAGCATAAATTTGTGTGGTAGATCATACATTTGTACTTAACTGGAAATGTAATCAGGCATTTGGAGATGCTATTCTTTTAGTTCATTCCTTCTGGATTGTAGTTTGAATCTTGTTGTAAGTCAGTGAGACTTCCCTAAGGTTTGTAGCCTTTTGGGTCATTAGCTTTTGAGCAGTGAGCTCTAGGTAGTGTGCCTAAATGCATGTGCATTCCAAATTGTAATATTTTCACATACTACTCCAGAGTATCATCTTACTATGGGTAGGTTCCCACCGTGGTTTTTCCCTTAACTGGTTTTTCCACGTTAAAAATCTTGGTGTTGTGTGTTGTACTTTCAATTTGTTTATCTTTATTATTGTTGTAGTTTATTAGATCTGTATTTGTAATTAAGTTTGTTAATCCAGTGAAGACTAATTCACCCCCCCCCCCCCTCCCCTCTCTGTCTTCTTTCATTGTTGTTGCCAACAAGAAACACCATACATATGAAACCCTAATTTTAAATTTGATAAAGGATGAATTAAAATTGATGAAATTTGATGGCAAGTGGGATTTGAATATGGTAAGACTGCTAAATTAACCTCTCAAAATTCAAGGGAAAAAGTTTGGGACCAAGTAGTATACTACCTGGTCTGATCCAACTTTATTTTGATTTTCTAGGGATGTTAGCTATCGTGATTCTAATGCTAAATCCAACTTGGTGGTACAAACCAACATGTGTAGATGTGTGAAATATATATTGAAGATTAAAATTAGGGTAAGATTAGGATCAAATTAGGATTAAATAAAAAGGGGTGAACCTAGAATCAAGGGCCCAATTTTATATGTAAATTGATTAGAGTGGACTTGGGTTTAAGTGCATTAATAATTAAATTCCTTAAGAAGTCCTATAATGAAAAATGCAATTAACAAGAAGAAATAATAATTATTTCTTTAGTCAAAGGATGAATGCCATTTGATGATGATAGTGGAATTTATGTGACTCAAAATTTGTAAGTTTCCTAGACACTCATGTATGAAAACCAAAACTAGAATATTCCTTTTTCCTCTCCACTAGGCCACATTTGCTAGTTTGGATTAGATTCTCTTCCTCAAACTTGCTTTGTAGTTGTGAACTCAATTTCTATTAATCTTTGGATCTTGCCTTATAAATTCTTAGATAAACAAAATTATATGCAATAACATTCTTGCTCACACTCTTAGGGTTCTTTTGTCAATTTGGTTGAATTTAAAAATACCTAGACATACATTTTTAGCTTCAAACATGTATATAAATTCTAGAATGATTTCTAAGTGATTCATGCACCAGGATGAGTGTGACAAAATATGTTGGATTCCTTGCTTGGTTTGAGTGCATACATGAATGACTAATCTCATGTGTAAATGGATGATTCTCAATTCTAGGATGTGTGTGTATAAATGAGTGCAAATCAATGTATTTTATACACATAATACCAAATTATAAATATTTGTGTAAAATTATCTTGTGACCAAAATTTTAGATGAGATCAATTAGCTAATGTTTCAAGATTGTGATTAGAAGGATAACCTTGCACTCATGGATGTGACATGAGTTAAACAACTAGTTTGATTTAATTACCAAGATAGGTTGGATTAGATAAGGGTTGGATCAATAACTAAAATCAAACATGTAAGCCAACTATGTTTTTGATTAAGGCAAAAGTAGGTTTTGAGGGGACCCGAAACCCCCTGGATGAACCAGCATCCATACCCCAACAAGAAACAGTTGATCAAAAGATATACAATGAATACATACAACCAACCTCCAGTGAAACGCC
Organism: Cryptomeria japonica; assembly: GCF_030272615.1. Classification (NCBI taxonomy): domain Eukaryota; kingdom Viridiplantae; phylum Streptophyta; class Pinopsida; order Cupressales; family Cupressaceae; genus Cryptomeria; species Cryptomeria japonica. Next base: position 531,133,623 of record NC_081412.1, on the reverse strand, counting down.
AGCCACATGACAACAGAGAACATTACAAATCAGGTTGGACCTCAACAAAGAAACAAGACTTTGAGGGTTTTGACTGGCACCCACAACCACAGAAGAGGGTTTTAAATAGGCTCCCACAAACTGAAAGATACTGGGGGTTTTGACTAGCACCCACAACCATACAAAAGGGTTTTAACTAGGATCCCATAACCTGCAAATAGGCTCCCAAGCCCAGCACCCCTTAACTAAAAACAAGTACAATAAGAAACCAAGGTGTGCCCTTTAAAACTAGCAGCTAATACCCAGTTAGCAAAAATAACAAACGAAGAAGGGTTTTTACCGGCTCCCTCAACCAGGAGGAACAAGAATATGGTTGGAAATTGAAAGCTCTCCACAATCACCACCTCAATAGGGATTGGAGGAGGAAGAAAAAAACATATCACATACCCAGCCATCTTAAATCCAAGGATCACAAAAATGGGTTTTGACAAGCTCCCATAACCTGAAGAGGCAGGAGAAAGATCTCCTCTAGAACTCCACCATTCTAGAAGAAGGACAACACCAGCCACCCGCCAACACCACCCAACCTCCATAACATCACTCAACACCACCTCTATAGGATAGAAGTTGTCTCTAGCACCATCCTTTTTTTGCCTTCGAAGAAGAAAGGGCCACCTTAATAAGGCAAGCAGGAGAAAACCTAGGCTACATGGAGAGGGCATACCAACAGATTTTGCAAATAAAGGCATGACTGGATTGAAGAGGACAACCCATCAACATATCTTCAACAAAAATCGAGGGTGCAAAAAAAAGATAGATCACTCCCACCCTCAAGACCTTGAGCCATGGCTCCAGAAAGAAGATCTTCTCCTTGATAGAGAAAAGAGCAGCAGTGGGCAAAAATCCCCTAAAGCCCCTAACAAAAGAAGCCATAACCTCATCAAGGAAGGGAGAAAAAGAACAGAAAGGGGCCTCCCCTGCATTCAGACCAGCCTGGGACACAACACAATAGGGAACCGCTGAAGTGTCGTTGGGAGCCATCACCGCCACACTCCACCAACTGACCAAAGTAACCAAGCAAGGGAAGTGATCTCTAGCCAACGAGAGGAAAAGCACGGCGGACAAAAACCTTTGCCCCCAAACCCTCCCAACACAAGATTCAGATAAAAACCACCATCCAATCCGCCAAGGAACATAGCAGAGAGGGGAAAAGGGACGACAGAAGGAATATTACACATAAATATTACAACTATGTTATAATCATTTGCACATAAATATTACAAGGAAAAAGCATAAGGCTAGCATGAGCAAGACTAGATATGTGGACTCAAATATACATAAAAATGCACCATTGTAGCTATAAAAAAAGATTACGGTATAGCCCCAAATCAACCACAAAACTAAATTGACTAGACATGAGTTAATATTCACTAACATCTCCTAACTTACATTGATAGTTGTATTTAATATTTACATCAATTAAAATGAAAGTTCTAGAATAAAAAGATAAATTGAACAACTAGTCAGTTTTTTTAACATTATAAACCATATTAATTAGAAAATAAAAATTAATTACGTGGATAGACATAAGTCTAAAATTGAATATGCACCTCATTCATCCATGTACATAAAAACAAAAAGCAATTTAAAAATTTAAAATTAATAGATACTGTAGAACTTTCTACATTTTTCGATTTTTCTGACTTTTACAGTGAGAGATTAGCGACAATTTTATTTCATCGGGGTCCGCACAAATACATGAAGATCGGTCACATTTCCAGGGACTTCGTTTTCTCAACACATGTTGCAGTCGCGGGAAAACACAATTTTATGGCGGGACTCTTCCAAAGAAGCCCCATAGGACCTCCACATGTCACCACTACGGGAAGGCCTCACCAAAGGCTCAAAAGGACTACCCAAGGATCTAGTTGTTGAACACGTGTCGAAAATGTCTCCACCATAAGCAAAAAATGATCCTCGACTATTAGGTTGCAGTAGTCATGCAAGTTGAATGATGAAAACATATTGAGAGAAAAGCGCATGTGCAAAAATCTAGAAACTTTTGGTTTGTTTTGCAAATAAGGAATCATGAAGATACTAATGTAGGCACTTAAATTTGGCTAATCAATTTAGTCAAATTTATTTCCTTTAGCCATTTAATTAATTAAATATCTTAATTAATTAAGCCCCTCCCTTGAATTAATTAATCTAATTAATTAATTCCCCCTTCCAATCCCTTGAATTAATTAATCTCCCTTCCAATCCCTTGAATTAATTTAATTAATTAATTAATTCCCCCCTTTCCAATCCTTGAATTAATTAATTTCTAATTAATTAATGGCTTTTTCCAATCCCTTTAATTAATTAATTTCCCTCGCCTCATTTAAATAATTAAATAATTATTTAAATATGTCACATGTCTCCTAACTTTTAACTACCTAACTAACCCCCTTCTAACCTAACCTCCAATCTAACCCATGGGTTCTAACCAACCCTATCCCCCCAAACTAACCTTATCCTAACCTCCCCTCACATGTGTGTGCACACATATTCCTCTAATTTCCTTAATATTAGGAAATTTGATTCTATTTTTGGGTGGCTTCCTCCCAAATTGGCCATGTGTCCTTAAGGACACATGTCAAGCCCCTTTTTGACATTTGTCCCTCCAAGGGACACTTGTCCTCCCTTGTTGAGCCACTTGAGGACAAGTGTGGAGTCTTGTTCCACTTGTCATTTCTAAGATTGCCACTTGTCCTCCTTGAGGACAAGTGTTGCATTTTCCAATCCCTTCCTCTCCCCCCTTCTCCTATTTAATCCCTCCTCATTTTAGATCAAATCATCCACTTTCTCACTACCATATCATTATCATGCAACATTTAATCCATTCTAGCATATCCATATCGTCACAATGTCAAATTGAATCCCCATATCCCATCATCAAATCACATCATGGAGCAATCGAGCACTAGCTACGTCTTGAGTGCACATCCAAACATGGGAAAATTGAATCGAAGTTGGTAAATGAGGTTTTCATTTACTTATTTTATGCTTATTGTACTTCATTTTTTTTTCAAACATCCCAATCTTGAGGTGTTTCAGGTTCATTGTGTTGCTGAGATTGTTTAGTGTTATCTTTCAATCATTTATATTTGAGCACAATTTACCTCACACAACTAGAAAGCGGTTATCTCCTTAATTTTGACCAAAAGCATAGATGTTTTCCATGCTGACAATCAAGGAAGAATCCACGACTTAAAGCTTTCCAACCCAGAGGTAGTTACCAACACCACTATGGCCTCATCTCTACAAGTTTTTGTCACCAAGCATGATATCTTTTTAGGAATGGTTATAAAAGTTAGAGGGTGATTTGTAAAGAAGAAGGTGTTTCGATCTCTGAGCATTTGATGCTACTATGAGATCTACTTTTTCCAAACTTCGAAGGGAGTCCAAGCTTCCATGAATACACAATTTTAGGATGCTTTAAGCCATCTCTAAAAATGGTTGTTCATCTTTAGTTTTATATGCACATTGTAATTTGCATTTGTAGCCTTTGCATTATTTGATGAATGACAAACTATGCCTTTGTTGCTTTTGTTTTATTATGGATAATGCATTGTGCCTATGTTGAATGTATGGTTATTGTTTAGTTCACATTTCTCTAGTTCCCCATTTATGAAGTTTGGATCATGTATTGCATTTACTCTTTCATATTTCATAAAGTTAGGTTTTAGATTATACCATTTTCATACGAAATAAAGAGAGGATTATTTCTATAATAATTGAGTGGTTGATTTTACTTGGTCTTTATGCCCACTCCCGTAGCTAGGATTTCAATATTGTGCCTTATGCCTTTGTCGCTTCATGTGTCTTGTTCCCCTCTTGAAATGATGGATCAATGGCTTACTGTGTTTGATTTACAAAAATAAGTAGACTCCCTAACATGTCATTTCATGGAATGTTTAAAGTGTTTTAAAAGCTCTACATTCATTGAAGTTTCCTTTTAATTTCATCAAAATCCTTTGGTTTGGATTTTGGTTGTTTTTTCCCCTTTTCCCCCCTCTTTAAAAGATCAAAGAGTTGACTTCTAAAAAGCCAGAGGTTGTTCCATGGGTCACACTCAGTCCCACGCCTGTGAAATTTCTATAATGCCCCATTCTTAAGGCGAAAGCCTTATTGGGGGTCAACATATATTAAAATTATTTTGGGATAAAGATAATGCTTAGATTGCTGAACAATTCTATTTTAACTATAGATATGTAAACAATTATTATTATTTTTTATTTTTATAAGAGATAAACATTAAATATTTGTAAATCATTTTTATTTCTATAATGAGATAAGCATTAAACATTTGTAAAATCATTTTTATTTTTATTTTTTATGTTTTATTTTTATAAGACATAAACAACAAGTATTTGTAAACCATTTTTTAAAAATTTTTTATAGATAAATAGTTGCAGAGGGCAACACCCATTATATTAATATAGAAGATTTTTTACATGTCTAAGTTTGGAAATATGACTTGCTACCTACTGCCAACACCCTAGAGGCCTGATGCCCATAAGCTACATTCGAGAATCCCCCCCCCCCCCCCCTAAAAAAAAAAAGACCTAACATATAGAGGTTGACTACTACCAGCATACACATCTATCACCCTGCATATTAATTCTACATTTACAAAATTACAGATTAATGCCTTTTAGTAATGCCAAAGTTCAAAAAAACAGAAACAAAAAGAAAATGAAATAGCTCCCAAAAGCTCAGACAGAGTCAACATCCGTCTCCTCAAGTGCCACTACCTCAGGTTTGCTATCCACCTCCTGCAAATTTTGCTCACTTTCTTTAGCTTTCTAACAAAGGACCACTTCCAACACCACAGGGCAATCCATCCCACAATCAACATGGACCTCTGAATTAGCCATTTCTTTTGAGAGACGATTATCGTTCGGTACCCATTCTTCATTGTGACCAAAGCCCCATGCATTATCAGGTTCAAGCTCAGCATTTTCCAGAACTCCAATGCCCTACCTTTCGCCCAAGCCCTCCACCAAAACAAACTGCCTCATCCAGGCCTTGCTAGTGCCCGACAAAACACTAATAGCCTTAAGCAGGAATGAAATATTCCTGTCCTTCCCATCCCATTCCGCAACCAGGCTCCCCTGATCCAGGGCTTGTACCACCACAAATTTCTTAACCTCTACACCCGCTCCCAGTGACATATAGTAGTTTTGTGGTAGTGGGGTGCGCAGGTTGGCATCGATATTATCTAGGGCAGCGTCAATCTCACCAAGAAAGCAGTGCTTGAAAATCATTTGAGTCATTTTCTTGACTCTCTGCTTACTCACCCCCATATAAACTAGCATGGTGACGAACATGGCTGGAATATCTGAGTTTACCCGGTATCGGTGATAAGCTCTAATGAAATCCCCACCCAAAATTCTCTTTACAACATTTAGAATAAGAGGGTGCTTCGTGGCCATGACTGCTAGTAGTCGTTTGTTAAAAATTTCCCCTAAGAAGGCCATCTATCGTTTGGTGGACTCCAGCATAACAGGCCTATCCATCACTAGCAACCCTAGCACCCTAAGCCCAACCACACCGCTATAACTCAAATTCACTAGGCAATATGCGAAAATATTGAGAAAAAGGTTCTATAAATAGACCAGGCATACACTCTCATGATTGCCAAGGGGTCGTGGGCTATCCTAGCACTTCTGGCATTAATGAACTCTCATGTTAACCAACTCATATGCCGTCCCACTTGAAGTGAAAAATCAAATCCAATCTTACCTAGAGGGTAAGGAAATCAATGATCTCACTATCCGACAAAGACGAGGGTGATGTGTCATATGGGAATATCAGGTACCGTTTGAGGTATGATGTTAGCATGGTACCATTCGATCATGTATTGATAGACTGCGCCGCCGCTTTATCTAGATTGTCCGCTATCACATTCCCTTCCCGGTACACATGGCTTATACGAAAATCTTCCAATTCATTCAACAAAGATTTGATTGGTTGGAGCCATTGATTGAGGATCCAGCATGGAGTTTCATTTTTCCTTATCATATTTACCACATTAAGGGAGTCGCCTTCCAAATGGATTTTTCAGGCCCCACTACAGACCACTACCTATAAGCCACGTAATGCAACTCAAAACTCTGCCATATTGTTTGTAGAATGACCAGTGTAGTCTGAAACTTCCAGTAAAGAATTACCAAATTCATCACCAATCACACACCCAATGCCACTAGGGCCTAGGTTGCCCAGAGAAGCCTTGTTGAAATTTATCTTGACCCAACCAGGGTCTGGAGGATCCCACTAAGTCGGGGGTCTGGATTAAAGTGGGGCTTGCAGGAGTTGTTCCCAAAGAGAGTTGGAACAAAGAGGTCTAGGAAGGTGAGTTTCATACTACAGTCCCATCCTGTATATACATTTTTCTTTAATGTCTTCCCTTTTGTAGCTTCATTGGTTAGAGAAATCAAAGAGGATTCTATCTTCTAGCATAGGGCACCTGAATCCATCAACTTATCCTGAAATATGCATCTATTGCGCTCCTTCCATTATTCCCAAATTAGAAGGGATGGGAGGATTGTCCATAGATCACCAAATAACGCCTTCGAGGTCCTTTGTGGCCACATTTTAAACCAGTTGTCAATCCCTATCGGGAATGGACAATGAAGGTTTAATTTATGCATGAAGTACCACCAACACTTACAGGAGTATTCACATAACAGCAATAGATGATCAACAATTTCTGAATTTCTCCCACATAGAACACATCTACTGGGACCTCGCACTTCGAGTTTCATGAGCCCATCACAAGTGAGTATTCTCTTTTGTATAGCCAATCATGTGAATACCCCGAGGGCCTTCGGCAATAAATGCTTGTTCCGTAATAATTTTGATTCCCATTCATGATTAGCTCTAGCAACTTCTTTGATCTTGTAGCCCAGGCTGACCTTGTAGTTTCCATCATTGGAGCCACACCAGTGAATGATGTCTTCCTTCCCTGTTGGGATGATCGTGCAACTCTTCAAAATATTTTCCAAGGAATCTTTTTGCCGCTGATCAACATTCAGATTGTCAAGGGCCCTCCACTGCCATTTCATTACACCATCCTACAACACTGTTTCTCCAAAATCACAAACCTTGTTTCCCCACAGCCATGTTGATTCCTCCTTAATATCATTCAGATCAGGAAGCAAACTCAGGATATCTCCTCCACCCCATGAGTCATTCTAGAAGGATGCATTATGTCCATTTCCAATCTCCCAGGAAAGATGATCCCTAATGATGTCCCTGCATTCTAGTATATAGTTCCAAATTGCCGAGCCTTTGGGAGGGTTGAGAGTTGTCAGAATTATTCTTGGCTCAATTGAGTCTAGGTATTTGCTACTGTGTATTTTGACCCACTTTTTCTCACCCCCACTACACATGGTCCATACTAGCTTGGCACCCATGGCCAAATTCATTAAAGATAGTTGGAAAATTCTTGCACCCTTGGATTCCTTGGGTCGACTGATTTTTTGCCAGGCTAACAAGGGAAACTTGTCTTGATCACCAACCCCATTCCATATAAACTTCCTCATGATCTGGATGAGGTCATCTTCCACAGCCGCCAGAATTTTTAAACATGCCATTGAAAAGACAGGGATCACGACCAATATTGATTTGATCATTGTGAGTTTTCTAGTCGAGGAGAGCCACTTGCCCTTCCAGTTATCTAGTTTAGCCTTACACTTCGCAATCAATGATTCCTAGTAGCTAATCTTGTTTAGCACTGTGAACAGAGGGGTACCCAAAAATCTTCCAGGGAAGTTTGCAACTCATAAATTTAGAATTCTAGACATGGTTCTTTGTAGCCTTGGTTGTGTATTAACAAAAAAGACTTCTGATTTGTTCCAGTTGATGCTCTGTCTAGATGCTTTACAATACTCATCCAGGCAAGATTTAATGACTATAGCCTTAACCCTGTTCGAAGCACCAAAGCGGATCGTGTTATCTGCAAATCATAGGTGAGTAGTATGCTCAACTCCATTCGCAACATTCACCCCCGCCCAATGCCCATCTTGATGCAGGCCACAAATAGATATTCCCAAGGCCTCTGCCATAATGATGAAAAGGAAAGGGGAGAGAGGGTCTCCTTGCCTAATCCCCGGGTGGAGGAGAAAAAACCATGACCTTACCCATTGACTAGCACAAAAAACTTTGGGGTAGTTAAGAAGCTTGTAACCCATTTGATCCAACTATCCCCAAAACCAAACTTATCCAAAACCTCGAAGAGGAATTCCCTATCCACTAAGTCATATGCTTTCAGAATGTCCAATTTCAAAATCATGTAGGAATCCTTGGATTTCCTAGTGGAGTGTAATGTTTCATGAGCCGTGATGATGCCTTCCACAATCGATCTACCCAGGGCGAAGCCACTCTTCTCATCACATATGATGGAATTGAGAATCCGTTTCAACCTGTTTGTAATGATCTTTGTTACAACCTTGTATATTGTATTGCATAGTGCAATAGGCCTGAAGTACCCCATCTCTTGAGGGCTGCTCTTTTTAGAGATGAGAGCAAGGAAGGTGTGGTTGATGGCTCCCAACATGGTCATCCTCTTTCTTGACTCTTCCATAGCCTGATGAAGATCTTTCCCTAAGATATCATAGAAAGATTGAAAAAAAAATGCCGAAAAACCATCAGGACTAGAAGCCTTATTTGGGTTAAGCTGAAAGGTTGCTTTCTTAACTTCCTCCTCATCAATGCATCTGTATAATTCTTTGTTCTGGTCTTCAGATACTATCATTGGAATGGAGGCTAAAATCTCGTCCCTACCTGCTCCATCCACTTGATTACCCCTATTTAGAATATATTCAAAAAAAAAAATTGCTTCCAAGTTGACTTCCTCCAGGTTCTAAGCCATGCTACCATCTGCTTTTTTGATTTGCGAGATCCTGCTCCTATTTCTATTAGCTATTATTGTTCTATGAATTTTTTTTGTATTTCTGTCACCTTCTCTGAGCCATATCTCTCTTGATTTCTGCCTCCAATTAATTTCTTCCCTTTTCAAGATCTCATTGAGCTCTCCTTAAGAAATTTTTCCTTGTGATAGTCATCATTATTCATTCCATCGCTAATGACAACTTCATTGACTCTTTCAAACTCATCCAACACCCTCCTTTTTTCTACAAATATGTTCTTAAAGTGTTCCTGGTTCCATTCTTTGATCCTCATTTTAATGTACTTCAACTTCTTACTAAATTTATACAAGTGTGAGTTATGCCCAACATCAAACTCACTCCACCAAATTGAGATCAAATCATGAAGATTGGGGTCCCTGCACCACATCTTCTCAAATTTGAAGGGGACGCCTCCTCCAAGGTGGCATGAGGAGATATCCAATTGAACACGGTAATGGTCAGAGCCTGAAATAGGATGGATAAAGGCTTCAATTAGATGATTCTGTGAAGTCCAGTCCCCGCAAAGCAAAAATCTATCCAATCTTTCTGCAATATTGGAGAAGCCATATTTGTCCAGGTGAAAACACCATTCTTGGGGACAATATCCAAAAGTAAGTTGCAGTCAATAAAATTTTGGAAATCTCTTTGGACAACATTGGGTCTCAGAAGACTGCCCGCCTTCTCATGATCATTCAGGATCGCATTGAAATCCCCAACAATGATGCTTTTTGTCCTATTACATCCATCAAGTTTGCATGATATAAGATTTCACAACTCCCTTTTTTTCCAGGGCAGCAGTGGGCCTATAGATATTGAAGATATAAAAGGATTCATTGCTACTTAGTAGAGTTATTTTGCATTGCTACCAATGCTTCCCCTCATCCACTACTTCTCCTTTGATTGACAATGGGTTCCAGATGATGCCAATACCTCTTGAGGCTCCATCAGCTTCCACAAATTTCCCAGTCCATTGTTTCCACACATGCATATGCCCATCAATATCTGATATGTTCCACTTTGTTTCTTGAAGCACCCAAATGTCTCCTTTTGCCTCATCAATTTGGCGCTTGATCAAGTGCTACTTGTCAGGGGCATTTAAGCCCCTGACATTCCAAGTCATAATCCTCATTGCTCCTGGGGAAGGGTAGCACCCTTCCCTGTTAAGAGTTTGGCTTGTCCAGCAGCCATTGCTGCTATCTTCAACATTGTTTTGTTTGATTTGAGACCTCTCCTACCCATAGGCTTGATGTTAGGCTTGTTGATTTTGGATATAGAGGCTTCAAATCCTTTATTGCTGTAATCACCCAATTCTTTAGCTTCACCACCAACTTCCTCCTCCCATTCCGAACCAGAATCCTCATCCCCAATCTCATTTTGCTGAAAATCCTAAGCTTGAGTGTCTGAGCCTTCCTCCCTATCACCTATGATGAGCTCAGTGTGCATGCTTCTTACCTATTGCAGACTCTAACTTCCAGATTCAAGTCTAGCCACGGTGCTCTCCTCATCCTTGTCCCCATTAGGGAGTATGGGAAATTCCTCATCATGAGGGATTTGAAGGGTCTTCATTTGAGATTTTATTTCTGCTTGAAGGGATTTTACCTCTTGAAGTAGTGAGTGCAATTCTGTCGAATTGCCTCCCGCTTGACTGTCAGCATGGATCTGGCCTAAGTCACTTTGAAGCAAGGAGCCCTGCCGAGTTCCTTGTGAAGGAATGACATGGATTTCAAATACTCCCAACTTTCCCACAAACCAACAGATTTCTGTGGGGCACAATGTTGTCCGTAACATCATTCATCCTCTTAGGTGATTTAGAAACAAGGGAGGGAACCTTGCTCTGCTCTTTGACCCTATTATCCCCCTGTGGCAGCTCAGACATTTGTGTGCATGAGTATGGTCTGGAGATTCTTGTTGACACAACATAATCCACTCCAATATGCTCCCTCGAAAAACAGTTAGGACAGATGAACATTTGGTCTTCTTTGTCGATTCTTTTTGTCCACCCCTCTCCATTGCCCACAATCCTGATCTTATTTGACATGCTTGATATTTGATCGACATTAACACAGATCCTTGCAAAACTTCCTCAAATCCTATCTTCCATAATTTCATCTGCAGATATAAAGGATCCAAAGTAGTTGCCAATTTCCTTTAGGGCCTTGGTATTCCAGTATTCTGATGGTATATTGTATAGCCTCACCCAAATCGGACATTCAGGCAACTTGTGGGTCCTGGGATTGAAGTCCAGTTGCCAGTCTATTAAATGAACTCCAATACCATCCAACATAAAGGGGCCTCTGTTAAGGGTATTCCACCTCTCATTGCCATCCAAAAATTCAATAAAAAAAAATCGTTGGGAAGCGACATGACCTTAATCCCTTCCCCCCATTGATCTCTACACCAGGTGGCAAAGTTGCCCCTGCCCCAATGTCCCCCACCCCATTTGGTGAAGAAACATCTGTTTTGAAGATCTTCCCTAATTTCATTAATTTTGCTATCATTCAAAAGGATTGTCAAAGTGGAGGGATCACTCACCTGGTTTTGAACTTTCGTTGCTTCTGGGAGCTTTCACCAATGTCTTTGGGATCTCTCTTTTTTCCCCATACTTTGCTAGTTTAGATGACGATACCTACATTCTTAGATCTCCAATTGTCCACCATATCTGCTTTCGGGATATTTGTTTGCTTGAACCGCCCACTCCTGCCTTTCTTAAACCCCTTCTTTCGGAGATGCTCAACCATACTAACGGCCGAAACGACACCTTGATTTCTTAGGTTCCGTTGCGAAAATGGCCTTCGTCTTGACCATGAAGGCCCTGGTTTTTTCGATTGTCTCTACTACTCCACGCTTAGCTCCCTTCTCTGGGATGACCCTAGCTGATGCAGATTCTGGAAGAAAGGATGACATTTGTCAACCCATCTGCCCCTTTCAAAAACCCATTGGGGCCAATACATCCTTGTCAAAGCCTTCTTGTGGCACTAAGGGGTCTGAGGGTCTTTCTGAATTCGCCGATCTCCATCTTTCCTTGGCCACCAACTCCCGAATTGTCTCCATAGGAATGTCAGCCTCTGCTTCCGTCGCCCAGATGCCAACGCCGCCCAACTTCGCTCCGAGTCCAACACCATGCTCCGCTTCACTTGCACCCTGTTGTGCCCTCAGAGAATGCTGCCGATTCAAATTTTCGGCAATTTGCACCATCCTATTAGTAATTTCTTTTCACCATTTAATTTTTGTTTTATTCCTATAATAAGATAAATAAATAAAAAACATCTTTTTTATTTTTATAACGGATAAACATTAAGTATTTGTAAACCATTTTTCAATTTATTTTTATTTCTATAATGAAATTAAAAATTAAATAAAAAACATTCTTATTATTTATAAAATTATTTTTATTTTTTATTTTTATAATCATTCATACATACATACATAAATGGGAGACACAAGTTCCATGAAGACCTTTTCTTGGATTGAACAAATATCATATGTATAAATAAATAATAAATATATTACGCTTGTAAAAAAATTGAAAATTCATCGTTACCCATTGAGGCCATACATACATACATAGATGGGAGACGCAAGTTGCATGAAGATCTTTTCTTGGATTGAACAAATATCATATGTATAAATAAATAATAAATATATTACGCTTGTAATTTTTTTTGAAAATTCACCGTTACCCATTGAGACCATACATACATATATACATGGGAGACACAAGTTCCATGGAGATCTTTTCTTGGATTATATGTATAAATAAATAATAAATATATTACGCTTGTAAAAAAGTTTGAAAATTCACCGTGACCCATTTAGACCAACCGTCCAATTTCCTTCCCCATCATCAAAAGTAGCATAACATCTGTAGAATGGCGTCTGCGTTTTCTTTTGGCATTTCTCAAACTACATATATACCGTTAGAACATTTTTGATAAAAAAATCGGGTGTGAAGAGTCGCGAGGCGACTTGGGCTGGTAATTCTGGAGAGAGAAGATTGAGAAATGGAGATGGAGAAGACTGATGAGTGTTTGAGGAGGAAGAAATCAGACGATGCGAGCGCGGCAATTGCAGCGAAGCTCTTACAGGGTTGGGCTCTTTTAAATGATTATTGTCCTCAATGCATTAATCCTCTCCTTCGCAACAGGTTCCGAAATTTTTAAATGCTTTTACAATTTTTAGCTCTGTGACACTTTATTTTGGGATATGCATACTGTCTGAGAATTATATATAAGATGCCTGAAGCCATGGATGACAAGGCTATTTTTCTGCCGATTCTCGTTTTTAAAATTTTTTGTATTTTTTCTTTTCTGGGTAATTCTTGGGTTAGGTTATGGGCAAACTTAGACATGTTGCGGGATAACCTTGAATTGCAATCTTGAAGACCTGTGAACATGTATCACCTTCAAATACAACCTATAATTGTTGCAGGGCAGCTTCTTTATATGTTGGAGTTTTGGGGCGTCTTATTAAAGTGAGGGGGTTTGAACTTGGTTGGCCATCTTATGAATGGTGCCTATTAATACATGTAATGAAATAAATGCACCTCTTACGTAAATGTCCAAGGAAAATTAATCAGCTCATAATGATTAATTAAATGGTATTGGAATAATTAAGTAGTGAAATTAAATGCAGGAATTATCAATAAATCCTAATGCTTAGGTGGATTCTGAAGATGGGAAAATGATTCTGAAGATGACTGGAGTTGATTCACTGCACTAGTGGATTTTTATGTTTTGCTTATACAACCGTATCAGAATCTGAAAATGGATTGTATTTCGCTTTGGTTCACCTATGTGCCCGTGGACCTGATATGCACAAGTGCAGAGTTGAATCTGGTGCATGGATCTGAACTGTACGTTGCAAGAATGATCTGTCATAATTCTGACTGTTGGAATTTGTTTGCTTCACTTTTCTGATATCTGAATCTTCGTAAGGACTGGCAGTGTTCGGAAGCACCTTTTGGGAGTCTATTAAAGTGCAAGGGGCATGTTCTCCTCTGTCAGACCCTTAGGATGACCAATTCAATGTCTTCAGAACAATGATTGAGGACAGCAAGAGTGCAACAGACCTAGGATGATGTATGTTGATCTAATGCTACTACGATGCTCTAGAACAATGCTCTTCAACAACCCCTAGGTTATCCTTGATTTCAAGATAAATGAAGTAACGTCTATAAATAGAACAATATAGCACACATATCAACACAGATGCATGTTAGGTTGGTTCACAATGCGTAGTAGGAGGGAATTGGCAGGATTTATTTTGAATTCGAACTTTAAGAGTCACGGTTCAGATCAGCAATTGTGGAAATGACGCAGGTCACTATGCACTTGTGGATTTGTTCTAGGCTGATGGATGGATCTATGTATTAGGATCAATCTCAGGGGATGAGTGATAATGGGATTAGATTATAGTAATGTCATGAACCAAATTTATACAAGAATATGTCACCACAAAAAAAGGAAAAAGGGTATGGGCATGCAATATTTACCATCACACAATTATATCACAACTGCTTGGGCCAAAATCCGAGAATCTTTGTGGTTTGATTTTGCATTCAATCACATCCTTTTGGATGAGGAATCCAAACTTGTATATGGCTTGGCGTTTATTTTGAAGGCTAGATTGAATTTTTAGTCTTGCTAATTTCATCTCAAAGTCCATGGCTTGCTGAATTGATCTTATCTTTATTTCTAATTTTTATATATTTCTTAATGGTTTGCTTTCTTTGTTATACTTTGATATGAAATTTAACTATGTTATATAAGAATTCAATATTAGTATAAAATCAAAGATTCAAAATGTAATTGACACAAAGAGAGATTTCTACAATTTCAACCATGCATGGCATCGAAATTTAAGTTAAGATATCCATATAATATATCATTTTCAATATCAATATTAAATTAAAGATTCAAAATGTAATAGACGTGACTAGAGTAGGATGAAGGTATTAATTCATGAAATCTTTTGGAACTCTAACCACCTTTTTGTGTTTGCATACAACTTGGATTTGAATATAGAAATGTCCTATAAAATAGATTCAAGAATTTAAGAAATAAGAACAAAACAACAGACAGATTTTATTTCCATCTGGGATACTTGACATCCTCATGATAGTCGATGAATGTCTCAGATGGCCACAACCATCTTGGGGATGGCCAAACATCCCTCAAATGATTCGGATTTTGTGCCATTTGGGGATGTCCCATAGTTTTGGAAAAAAAATGGAGACAGCCAAGGGGCTCCTCTTGCCTTCTCATCATCTTGGAAATGTCATTGAGGATGGGGGTGCCAGTTTCAAGGGCAGGGATGTGTCCCTGTGGAACATGGAAGTTTAAGTCAAGTGCAACTGAGAAGCTTGACAATATAGGTTGTGACCACAACAATTGATGAGTTGGCATAGATTAGACATAGGAAAAGGATGGCAAGGTGTGCTACCCTTTACTCAGCCAAGGAGGATTTTATAAATTTTGATTGCAATAATGGTTTCTTCTTGCATGAATGAGGAAGATAAAATGAGCAACGAGTGTGTATACGCATGTTAGTGTATGTATCATGAATAGTAGTTAGCGATGACAATTGAATTGAATTTGAAGAAGTTGAAAACTTGAAATATTCAATTTGAATTTAGAATGCTTCTTGATGATAGAAGGGTTGCCTATCTCTCTCTCGTCCTTTCTTTTATTTAGTCCCTTGCATTGTCGTCTTGAACATAGAAGGTAATACTGTCTCTGATTTATTGAATTCTGGAGAGTACTTTCTGGTCAGGAGCTGTGCCCAAGAGTATCTCTTCAGTTGAAGTTTATAGACTTACACTTGATTGTCTTCAATGGTGGCGTACATAATAACCAAGCTGCATGAGTAGATGGAGAGGAAACCCAGTATAGAGAACTTGGGGTCATTATCATAGCAATTGTTCCCATTTTACCACTAGACTGTGGTCTGCTAAACAGAGGAGAGCCTTTCAAGTGATGTGTAAATTGATTGTAGGTCTACAAGATGCCTTGAACAAAGTTTTTTTGATGGAAATGATTCAGTAAAAACATAAGATAGAGGCGATAAGCCAGCTATTTACTATTTATTTTTAGAAACTATTGCTACATATCTGATTATTGAAATGGAGCTAAGGGTGTGGGTTAAATATGGTGGTCAGGGGTTTGTGTTGTCATCAAAATAAGATGAAGACAAGCGAGACAATCACAAACGATTCCGCATTGATGAAGGGAAGTTAAAATTTAGTAAATTGAGATACATTGGAGTTACTCATATTATTTATATGACATTGAAACAATTACCTTTTGCACTTTATGATGATTGAAGTTGAATGGCATTGTTAATGTTTTGAAAAGTAGGTTTTAGATTGTAAACAGAGTTGCTGAATACTTTCTCTTTGCTACTCAAATATGTGTATCTGCATATCAGATACCAGATATTGATACAATATTCCCAATTAGAAGATGAATAACATATCAGATGTATCTGTTTACAAGCCCATGCTTGGGCCATATCCAATATATATGGATACAGTACCACATCGTCCAGTGTCATATCCAGTTTATGGTTATAAAAGAACATTCAAAGATTGCAAAAGAGATAAATCACAACTCATCCAAGCTGTAAAGCATAATCAAATCCGACCCAATGGAAGCATGCATAGATTGCAGATGCGAGGCATATTACTTTTAATTATATGGTTTATTGCTTCACCTAGGTTATAGTCCGGAAATCATCATTAATGAATTATTTTGTAACTAATACAAAAACATTTCTGATAATTCTGGGCATCTTTTGCTTTTATGATTAGACTAAATTTTGCTTTTATGTGTTAGATTTTGTGATGAACTAAATTAACTGAGGACCTAATATCAATGAATTTGTAATGTCCCCTTGTTGAAATAGGATTCATTAATAAATAATAATAATGGATTAAAATATAAAAGAATAAAAATAAAAATTAATATAATTAAAATTTAGTTAAGTTTAAGGAATGGTCAAAAGGCATGAAATGAAAAGTTGTGTCTCCCTCAAATATGAGATATAAAAGGGAGAGAAGAGAACTTCATTGGGAAAAAAAAGGGAAAAAAAGGAAGAAAGAAGAGAGCAAAGGAATTAAGGAAGGATTAATGGGAAGAAGATAAGGAAGTGACTCTTTCAAAGGGGCAGCAATGATGAAAGGTTGTGACCCTTTCAAAGGGTGTTAATTGTGAAACGTTGTGACCAATAAGAAGAGGTGTGACTCTCCCTCACATTGGAGGATATAAGGTGGAGAAGTTTTCATTTGAGAAGGTAGGATCCATGGAATAGAACAAAATATCTGAAGTGTTAAAAGCAGATTTAGGAGTAGACCTAAATCAGAATTATAAGAAAATCTGGAAGAATGATATGAACATGTATCAAAGAGATCAGAACACAAATACAAATCTGCAAACAATAATAAAGCAGGTTATTGAAGGAAAAGAAGAGGAAACATTAAATCAGTAATCAGAGAATCAGACCTGATGGAATAGAAAGGATTCTCGTACACACACACATATATATCTAAGTATAGGTAGCAGATCAGATTGATATAAACAGCAGACGTTTGCATTTAAAGAAGGAAACAACATCAAATTGAATATATCCAAATTACTACAGCAGACTGAATATACGTAACTTGCAATACTTCAAGTATATTGGGCAAGATTTAGTGTCCTCCCAAAAGGGGACATTACAGAAATAGCGACAAAACTATAAATAAAAATGATGCCATTCTTTTATAAATTTAACTGATGATGAATGTGCTTTTGAGCCACAATACAATGAGTAAGATACAGATATATAGGCCACTTGGATGAGTGAGTCAGGATGACAAATGTCCAAGAGATCATGAGTAAATTCTCAATCAGGAGTTGAGTTAACTCAGTCAAGTGAAACAGAGGGGGCACTTAACTTCCATCAATCAATAATTGATGAGACAGTGGTGGCACTTGATGACCTCAAGTCATGGATGACACATCTTTATTAGTTACCTAAGTTTAGGAAAATAAAATATCCTATTATCCTAAGTAAACTTAATGAATAGGTGCAGTATAACACTTATGATATAGTACCGTCCTAGGTAAATTATAATATTATACCAACACGATTGTCCCCTTGCATGCTCCATTAGAGATTTTGAAAGTCATTACATTTTGACATTTGTATAAGTTAATGGATTTTATGGACATATAGTCATTCCTAATTACACACATTAAAAAAAAGAGCTCAAGTGGGAACATTAGCTCCAAATAAGATTATAGGCTTTAGGCATATTTTGGTTGGAACTAGCTTAGATTTATCCTGGACAAGTGTAATATGCATACTGCTAGTGCTCTTGGATACTTTCTAGCATGTGCAATTGCCTTTACCTTTCCAAGAAAGTCCTTTTCAGTTGATGTTACCTCTTTAGATATTTCAATTTCCAGTAATATTCCCACCCCCTTTTGGTCCATTCTTAAGTAGTTTATGGTTGTTCAGATAGTTAAATCTTTTATAAAAATTCTGCTTTTCAGTCTTTAAAATAGAAAAGGTTAGTATTAATAATTATTCTGAAGTCAGATTTATTTCTAAGCTCAGATTCATATTTTTTTTCAGGCTTAAACTTTTTACTAAGATTTACAATATTTATGATGGGTTTAAACTTTAAAGCTGGCACATCACAGTAGTATCAATTGCTCTTTTGTGGCCTTGTATCTCAACTACTTCTAGAGAAAATAATAGGGAATAAGAAATTCTGATATCAGTGGGTTAAGCCACAAGGACTTCCTTGGATGGTATAAAGGACTACATGAATCAAATGGATCAAGCCTTGCATGCATTGATTGTGGCAATGGACAAAAGGGGCTGACAGGACAAGTGTGGTAGGGAAGAAAATTGTTAGAAGAGACCCTAGAGAGGAGGATTGGACATGATTATGCATCCTATCAATTAGGGTACCTGTTGACGTGTCTAAAGTCGCATCGCTGCAACTCTATCCTGCCAACACAAAATAGAATGATCTCGCCGAGTATCCTATCCTCTCTTGTATAAGGAATCCTAATGTTGTTTTAGTTGATCAATGGGGACGACCTCAAGGTTTCAACTGTCAGGTCATGACTATTGGATAGCTCAATAGTTTGATGTGTTTTGTTGGAAACACAAAGGGGACTTACGGTTAGATAAAATCGGTTTGTATCTGATTCTCGAACTAGGAAATAAAAGCAAAAGAGAAGGGTTTAGGAAACGTAAAATTAATAAGACTGGTATGCGGGTAGACGGATTCAACATAACCGATTCCTGCTTGGTCAGAATGGCTCACAACCTCGTAGGAATGGTGCAATCTTCAAGGGGACTTAAAGATTTTTAGACTGTAGGTGCATGCCCAAACACCCAATTCTGGTGCAACTCAGACGGACACTTGCAATTGAACTAAACACAAATTTAAAGGCTCAGACTAACCATACACAAGGATACACAATCAGCATATCCTCAATGGTATGAGCCCGAATCCATCAAATACCTGCACACCCAAAAGAAAGAGCTATCTAAATTGCTGAAAGAAACCATGCAAACAGACTAAAACCAAGATGATAAACACCAAATCAATGTCCATTATATTGATTCTAGCTGCCTATTACAACAATTTCTGCAGCATTTCTATGCTATTCCTAAAATCTAACCTTCTACAAAACTCTAACCTATTCTAACTACCTAAAAATCTAACAGTCGAACTGTCTAAAAATCTAACCCTTTACAAAAGAAAGGCCTCTGCCTTTTATATATTTTGCAAACTGAACCAGAGGCTAGGATGGACTGCATCCAAGGGCCCTAATTTGCCTTCTAGAAGCTGGCAGCTTTAACCCATGCCTACTCAATTCTCAGTTATCCCCCCAACCACTATCTCAACTGCCTACCTCTATTTGGCTTCAATTTGGTCAATCCGGGCAATTGAACATAATTGGTCTGTGTCCCTTTGTTTTAAAATACATTAGGTGGGGCCCATAGGCAACCTTTTACAATAAAACAGTTTCAAGCACTTCACTTGGACACATTAGAAAAAATTCAGCCCTTTTGGATAATTTGCAAGGCCGCTTTAAAAAACGCTTTCTAAAAAATAATCGGCTTTTTTAATGAAAGTGCAAAGTCGGCCCTCTTGCTTGCTTTGCAAGGCGAGACGTAGGGCAAAATGCGAAAATCGTGACTTGCATTTAGAGGGAAAAGTCAGAACTTTGTTTTGCCCCCCTATGAATTTCGGCTTCTAAGACAAAAATGCGCGACTTATTCTTTTCCGTTTGCTCGCGATTTCATGACATCGTGCGACTTGGTTTATTTGCTTTCATCAATTCGGTTTCTAAGACAAAAATGTGCGACTTGGTTTTTTGAACGTCCCTTTTCCATTTTCGGCTTTTGGGCCAATTTTGAAGCTTTTGAGATTTTGGACTTTGAAGCCTTTGAATCGAACTTCAGGCATTTAGGCTGAGCTCCGCGATTTTCCATCAAGTGCCCTCGCGATTTTACATTTCTTGCAAACTAATGAAAATTGCCGATTTTGGTTCCACTTTTCTTCGTGCCCTGCCAAAACGCGAGGAGAGGCTGAATTTAGGCTCTTAACGCCAAAGTCGATTCAGCAAAACTTGGCACTTTCTCACGAAATGGGTAAATTTTGGTTTTCTTTCTCGCAAAGTTGAGGCAGATGCCGAACTTTATTTTATGCTCTGGTTTTAGGTATTGGCTTAGCCGGGCTTGAAAGTGCAAGTGTGATTTACCTGCTTAAACGCCTCCCTCTCCTTCTCTCCGAGCAATGGGGGTCCCCTGTTACGGACGGGGTGTGTGTGCAATGTGCACAACAGTACCTTAGGGAATAATAGAGGCAGCCACATAAATGAGAGCCTGAAATAGGGAATTCTAATGCCTGTGTTTGATAGTTGCAAAGAAGTTATCATCCAAAGGCTTGCATGGGTAAGACACTTTTTTTTTTCATTTAAATATAAAGGGGGGTTATTCAAAGTTTCAGTTTGCAACTTTGCATCTTGAAGGACCAACGTTTGACTGGTGGCAAATCATTTAAGGTGGGTGGAAAGAAGGTGGTGGAGTAGAAATAACCACTCAGGACCAATATTTGATGGCATTCTGTAATAACTCTAAAGCTAATACCGAATATAAAGCATAGTGGCATGTGATTCAAGAAATTCCACCAAGCCAATCTACTGATAAGAACAGCTTACCTGTAGTGTGATGGGTTGAGATTATCAGGTGCTATATCAAACCCTTGTTGCCAACTTTGCATGAAATTGTCATTCAACAATAAAGCTTTTTGAAAGGGTTGTTGGATTGTCAAAAGAAAGCATAGTAAATGCTTCTAATACCACTGACTTATGTTTGAAAAGTTTTTATGAACCAGCGCAAATAAAGAGGGAAAATCGAGAATGCTGAGTGATTGAAATGAACCTAGGATTTTTTCCTTATGTACTGGTTAACAGATTCAAACCAACACATGCAAGTAATTCTCATAACAGCAACAGTCAAACCATAAAATTGCCATTCCAAACTACTCAGATCAGAGAATAAGCTTAACTTTGAAAGTAAACCTCAATTTATTCTGTAATGCACAGTTCACATTTGTCAGAGTTCAGAATTACAAAGCTTAGAAAACTGACCAATCTAGTTACAGTTGGACTGTGTCCCTTCCTTACAATATTTATTATTTTCTATCCCTTAGAATCAGATGTGTGTGAATAAAAGACTGCATGGATTGGAGGATTTGTTTCCAGATCTGCCAAGTGCATTGGAAATACACCTGCCCAGGTTGGTGGATGTTATTTTCTGCTCTTAGCTCTTGATTGTTTGCCTCTTCAGATGATTAGATGTCCTAGACCAACTATAGAGCAGCCTAGGGAATGCCTGGAAGGGACTTGCAGGTTTGCAAGTAGTATTCCCACCCATATATGACCTTTCGCTGGTGATTACTGCCGCTGTAATGCAGGCCTTTGAAGGATGCTGGTAGGTGCCTAGCAACCCTTTGGAATTTAACTCCAAAATTGCATCAATCTCTCTAGTTCCAACACTCGGAAATAGCTGTTCATATTCAGATCTCTTCCATACCAGTCAGGATTTTTGTCTTGTTAGTGCTTAGGTATTGAATTTGCCCAAAGCAACCTCCTGATCCTAAATGAATGTGATTACTCTTGCATTTATACCCGTTTGATGGCACCAAAACCCAAAAACAGGTCAGCCACAAAAATACCTTCCCAAACAGGTTGGCCACAAAATTTATGATGTTTTAATTCACTATAAATTTATTAAAGTTGACACCCCAAATCACAAATCAGGTCAGCCACCAATTAATTAATATTATCATTACTATATATACATATATATATATATTATTAGTATTTAAAAACACTTTAGTCTTTTATTAAAATAAATAATATCCCTTCTCAGCGAATGAAGGGGACACGACAGTCCTCCCCTCCTGGATTTTGCTTGCCCTCAAGAAACCTCAAACTCAGATGATCAAAGATCTCAACTCTTCCACGTGGCAACTTCCAGATGTAGGTTCTTCCACTTTACCAAATATACAAGAATGACCTTATTACGAAGCCTCTTTTCCCTCATTTCAATGATTGCTTTTGGTTCCAAAATCAACCTCCCTTCATTAGCTATTGGTGGTAGATCTAATGAAGGAATGACCCGCTGTCAAAGGGACTTCTTAAGGCACGACACATGAAAAATGTTGTGTATCTTGCTGATCTCTGGAAGTTCCAGCTCATATGCAACCACACCAATTCTCCTTACTATCTTGTAGGGTCTCTAAAATCATGGCTTCAACTTGTTAGCGCACCAATTCTCCTTACTATCTTGTAGGGTCTCTAAAATCATGGCTTCAACTTGTTAGCGCCACTTCCTTTGATGGTAGATTGTCTATAGAGCTGTGATCTCAAAAACATCATGTCTCCAACCTCAAATACTCTGTTAGTTTGGTGGTGATCAACATACAACTTCTGTTGGTTTTTGGACTGTAGTAAGTTTTCTTTGAGTGCTTTCACAAATCCCAACTTTGTTGAATAAAATCTTTAGCTCTGGGTGCTCTACTGTGCGAAGTAATCAAATCTATGAATGAAATAGCATCATAACCTTAGAGTGCTTTGAAAGGAGTCATACCTATAGATGTGGTGAGTAGTATTATAGTAATACTCACCAAGGTGTAGCCATTTGATCCATGCTGTTTTTTGTCCTGTAACATAATTCCTCAAGTAACCTTCTATCCATTTGTTGACGATTTCTATTTGTCCATTGGTTTGAGGATTATAAATAGTGCTTGGAGTTAATTATGTACCTGTCAATCGAAAAAGTTCTTGCTAAAATAAGCTGATTAACCTGCTGTCTCGTCACTTATAATGTTCCTTGGCTGCCCATGAAGTCTGAAAATCTCTCTAAAGAATAGATCAGCCACTAGTAGAGCCCTATACTCTAAAGATATAGCATGAAAATGAGTCTATTTAGTGGGTCTATCAACAACCACATAGATACAATCTTTACCTTGCATTTTGGAAGTTGGGTAATGAAGTCCATGGAGATACTCTTCCATTTCTGATTTGGAATGGGCAGGGGCCGCAATAGACCAGCTGGAAAAACATGCTCATAATTTGTCTTGTTGACAACTCATACACTTCCTAACATGCTTCAACACATGACCTTGAGCCCTTTCCATGAAGAGTGCTCCCTTGCTTGTATGTTTTAAAGTATTATGGTGTGTCATGGCATGCCTTCAAAATCATCTCTCTCACCTTTGATTCTCCAAGTTACACTTGATCCTTGTAGACAATGAGTTTATTCACCACTTAGTACCTATCAACTTGTAGCTTGCCTTCCAAAATGTCAATGGCAAAAGTGTTTTTGGCATATTTGGCTATTATAGAGACCTTATAAACAGCAAAAATGTCATTCATAGAGCAAAAATAAGGCTTCCTAGAGAGTGCATCAGCCACTGCATTATTCTTTCCCTTAACATATTCAATATCAAAATCATAGGCTTGTAACTTACCCATTTTTGCTGCCTATCATTCAAATCCTTTTAATTGAGGAAGAACTTTAAGCTATTATGATCCATTTTCACCACATACTTCCCACAAACCAAGTATTGTTTGAATTTGGCAAGTGCATGCATGACGATCAACATCTCCTTCTCATAAGTAGAGAAGCTTTTCTCTGTCTCCTTGAGCTTCTTGCTCTCAAATGCCACGGGGTGCTTATTTTGCATCAACACTGCCCCAAGCTCTTCTCCTGAAGCATCACATTCTAGAACAAAAGAAAGTGAAAAATCAAGAATAGCCAAAATAGGACATGAACTCATTACCTCCTTGAGTTTGTCAAAAGATCGTTGTGCTGTTTCACTCCAAGAGAAAGCCCCCTTTGTCAAGTTTGTTAACAAGAATGGAAGCTATGAAAACCCCTTCATGAACCTCCTATAACAGCTGCAAAGTCCCACAAATCCTCTCAAATGTGATAAATTCCATGGTCTAGGCCAATATTGAATCACCTTGATATTCTCCTCATCCACACTAACTTCTTGGGCACTAATTTTATGCCCCAAATATAGTATTTCTGTCAACGCAAACTCACATTTGGATGCTTTGGTGTGGAATGAATGCTTCTCTAGTATGCCAAGCACCTCATCTATGTGCTTAAGATGATCCTCCCATGTCTTATTGTAGCTAGAAATGTCATCAAAGGAAACTAGCACACATTTCCTTGACTGCAAAATAAATACCTGATTCATGCATGACTGAAAGGTGGTCGGTGTGTTGGTCAACCCAAATGGCGTGACCAAGAACTTGTAGTGCCCATAGTGACATCTAAAAGCTATTTTGTGCACATCCTTGTCTCAAATCCTTATCTAATGATACCTCGACTGTAAGTCAATCTTGGAGAAGTAGACTGCACCATGAAGCTCATCTATCAACTCATCAATCCTGGGTATGGGGTAGCAATTCTTGATTGTTTTCTTGTTGAGAGCTCTTCAATTAATACACATACTCATCATCCCATCTTTTCTCTTGACAAAACCACATATGACATGAATGGGTTGGAACTAGGTTGTATGTGCTCCTTGTCCAATAACTCCTTGATTGTCTTCTCGATCTCTTCCTTGTGTCTTCTTGGGTGCTGATAAGGAGTAGTGATGATAGGTTTCATTCCTTCCTCAAGCTTAATCACATGTTGAAAACCTCTATTGGGAGGTAATCCTAGGGGAATCTCGTTGAACACCTTGCTATCTTTTTCCAAGAGGGGCTGAATATCAACATGGTAAGACTTCTCCTCCTTGGATGAACTAGTATTTGTAATCAAGCACTCCGCTGCTTGGGCTAGTTGATCTCTATGAAAGGCTCTCTCCATCCTCTTAGTCAAAACAAACATGGGACATCCTTCCCATTAGATTTGAACTTTAACTACATGGTTTCATAACTGTGTATATTCGCCAAGTGAGTGCAACCATTGCATTCCCAATACCAACTTTGTATCACCAATGCCAATCACATCAAAATCATCTTGCAGCTTGTGTCGTAAAGTCAACTCCAATTGTTGAATACTTCGATTGCAGGGAATATTACAACCATTTGCCATTGTAACATTAAACCCTTCAATGTCTTCTATTCTCAATCCCATCGTAGGCACTATCCCTTCATAAATGACATTGTTGGTGGCCCTACTATCAATCAAAAGTGTCACCCTTTGTCCTTGCAAAACTCATCTAACACAAAAAGCATGATATTTAGGAGCCCTTGATGGTGCTGCAAGTGTGCCTCTTAGATGCTCTCCCCCTTGGTGTTCATGCTTAGCCTCATCCACAACAACCCCAAGCTTAGGCTTATCTTCCTTTGAGTCCTCATCAAAGATCACTTCTATGTAGTGTATTTGTCCCTTCCCCAAACACCTATGGCATCTTCCCTGGGTTGCAAATTTCTCAATATTTATTTCAATATATCAAGAACCAAGTATATTAAGGAGACGTTGAAGAAATTCAAGATGGGAGATTGCAATCCAGTGAGCACTCCTATGGTTACAATATGCAAATTGAGCAAGGAGGATGAATTTGTCCATGATTGGAAGCATAGTTGAAAAACTCGGACTTGACAATGACTCAACTAGCCCAGATTTTTTAAAAACTTGGGAAAAAAATCGGCAATAACTCGGCAAATTTATTGAACACTTGAGAATATATAATTTCTTAAAAACATATATATGTTGAATTTGTAGAACATATTACTAATTTCCATCATAATTAAATCAAAGTTTGAGTTAAATACACATCATAGATCAAAAAATAAGTGCAACCTTTGAATATATTTGATTTCAATACATATCACAGACCACAAAACAACTGCAACCTTTGAATACATATTAAGTTCAAGTTGTGGTGTCAATGAAAATTAGAAATCATAAGTTTTGTCCACGACTAAAGCTCAAACAAGTTTGTTGCCGTTGTGTGGGTGTTGCTGAAGTAGCTGCAACATCCTCAATAGGTACGTCATCCATGGTGATAGGATCAGGATCAAGATGTGTATATGAGGAAATTGCCTCTATTTGATGACCAACCTCACTATCTGCCTCCTCACGTGTTGCCACTTCTGCCTCCCATTCAACTGCCTCCCTCTTCAACTCAGCTAAGCGATCGTCAGTAAATAATGGATCCACATTAACATCAACATCATGAGGCATAATCCAACTTGTTGAATATGGATCAATGTCGTCTAGGTGAAGTGCTTCATGTGCACCTGTTGGTGTGTTTTTTATGCATGCACAACTCAGAATAAAATACCCAGAGATATCCTATTTTCTCTTGATCGAAATCTTCTATGTGCTAAACAGATGGACTGTGTGATCACAAAGATGACTCCAAGGTTCCAAATTCATGCGGATAGTCTCAGTTGGTTCGTTGTGATATGTTTGTAATCTCAAGGGGGACTTACACAATTGTTCAAGTGAATCAATCTAAGGATTTTGCTGATTGCTGACACTTGTAACTTTTTTTTTTTTTGGAACGACTTTTCAATAAGTTCTACTAAGACTTAGGAAAAAAAGGCAAAAGGATGAGGGTTTAGGAGGCTACTTCTAATCTTAAGCTAATCTTATGAACTTTGCAGACGGAAATTGTAAAAGTGGAATCCAAAACCAATTCTTGTTTCGCCAAATTCAACAATTACACAAGAACAGTGCAATCTTCTGAGGAAATCAAAATATTTTCATATCACTCATATTCACCAACATTTTGAACAATGAATAAAATGATAGAAGTTAAGTTTCTTTTACTAGTTCAGGCTAACTTTGCACAATAATTGAAAATCATCCAATTATCAAAAGTATGAACACATCCATTCCACATTAAGCTATTCTATGAAATCCTTCATTCATTCTATCAACTTGAAAATGAAATCAATTCTATTGAGAGCTGAGAAACCATGCTAACTTGTAAAAGTAGACAAAATTCACCAACAATTGAACAATGAATAATGTCTTAGCACTTAAGAAGTATTATTACAACAATTTCTCAAAAATCTCTCTCTTTACAAATGAGAGGAGGGTTTATATAGGCACCCCATTACAAAGCAACAACCTAGATTGATTTAAGATAAATGGCCAAGATCAATAGATAAAACGCTAATTAGGGTTTCTTGCAAAAAAACTCCTTTCGGCTAATGGAAAAATTACAACTCTTTGGATAACCAATGAGAAAATAGGCGCTGCTTGTTGAGTCTAGTTCATTGTATTTGGACACGTTTGACTTTGGAACCCTTGGATTGGTTGATTGATGATTGGGATGTGACCTTAGCTTGCCTTGTAGATTTGATTCCCTTTCATGAAGAAGTGTTGATACCTTAGGCAATATCTTTTGATCCGAAGGAAATTGAAGATGATTAGAACATTTTCTTCATTCTCATTGTGTCTTGAACCTATCGCTCCTTGATGTGGAATCTTTTTTTGTGTTTTGGATTTTCAAAAGAAATCCAAGGTAGAGCGATAGGTTCCAGCTTGAAGCGTGAATGTTGTCCTTCCATGAATTGTGGAATCATCTTTCCAACTGGTTCCTTTGTGTTGAACTTCATCTGCACTTTTTGAGAAATTCTTCCTTGTGTTGACATCCACAACCTGGAAATATAAAAAAAATTCTTAAGTTAGGGAAATAGGCATGATGTTTATATGACAAATTTTGGAAGACAACTTTGATTTTCTGATTGAATTCTTGAAATCAGACCCAAAATCAGACTTAGTAAAGTCTGAAAAACGAAAATCAGAATTAGAAAAACTTTGAAATTATGGAATTAATGTGTGATTGCAAACTTTAGAAATGGAAATCAAACTTAGTTACGTTCTGAAATTCGAAATCAGACTTGGAAAAACTCTTGAAATCATGGAATTAAGTCTGATTTTTCAAAATTTGAAAAGCACAAAAAAGCAATATCATTCCTTGATGAAATTTGAAGAACTTGGAATGAAGATTATCTAGAAAATTTGGAATTCAGGCTGAAGGAAGGTAATCTTGAAGTTTGAAACGCTTATCAACCTGAAAATATTGAAGAAATTCTTCAAAAGAATCACTTCCAACTTAGCTTGATTTCTTCTTGCACCTGAAATTCATTTTGAAAATCCACCTCAAAAATTGGAAGAGGCTCTTGGAAGAGTTTGAATTCCTAAGTGTGAGAAAGAACTTGTGAACAACGAGTTTGCCAATGCCTATGTTTATAGGGAATTTGAACTTTTCTTGCCTTTATTTTATTTTATTAGGTTGTTGGTGTTTTAAAGAGTTTTAGGCAATTCCTCTTTTCCTTCTCTTAGGCAAACTCTTGCTTTAATTACCTTTTCATCTTAGGTGAATTCTCCTTGCTTTATTTTTTATTATTTTCCGCCTTTCCCTTCAATCACTTTGCCAAATTCAAACATGACTTGGGCGGATTCTTACTTTTCCCATTTGCTTTAATCCATTTCCACTTTGTCCAAAATTTCCAAATTTTTTTCTCAAGTTGGGTGAATTTTCTCGTGTTTTATTTCGTTTTGCTTTGATCCAACTTACCACCTTTCCTTCATGCTTGAGCGAATTTTTTCTTTTTTCACTTTTTGGCTTTAATTCTTTATCTCCAGCACTTAGGCAAATTCTTTTTCATCTTTCACTCTTTCTTGGGCGAATTCTTTGATTTTACCCTTTTGCTTTAATTCACCTTGAAACTCTTTAACACTTTTTCGTTTTAATCCACCTCATTGTCTTTTTTTTT
The DNA here is from genome assembly GCF_030272615.1 of Cryptomeria japonica. Classification (NCBI taxonomy): domain Eukaryota; kingdom Viridiplantae; phylum Streptophyta; class Pinopsida; order Cupressales; family Cupressaceae; genus Cryptomeria; species Cryptomeria japonica. The sequence goes on along the minus strand of NC_081412.1, from coordinate 531,104,420 downwards.
TTTTCCTCCCAACACTTTGTCAAACTTTCAAATTCTTTTCCCTTTATGACTCGGGCGAACTCTTTTGTGCTTTAATTCCTTTTTGCTTTGTTTTATTTTCAAATTCTTTCTCTTATCCACCAAGGGCGGACTTGGTGTGAGCATAAGAATTTCCTATGAGGTAGGGCGGACTTCATGCATGGAAGGAAGTCTTCCACAAGGGATGGGCGGACATTGCTAGTGGACAAGGATTATTGCATCATGGTGTTAAGGAATTTAGATCGGAGATAGAGAATACAATAGTTTGGTAATATGTAGTGAGGATAGACTTTAATAAGATCACTGCAATGAATATGTTTTACCTCCGATGTGTATATATATATAACTCTAACTATTAATCTTCTATGATAATATCGACAACTTGCTGGTTTGTGAAACTGCCACAGTTATTGGTTTCGGTTCACAGCAAGTGTCGATGCCTATAAATAAAAGGATGAAGAGTCATGTCCACGTAGGGGCATGACTTCTACGTGGCTTATGCCACGTAGAGTCATGACCCTACGAGGACATGACCCTTCATTCAATGTCGTTATATATTACTTGCTTCAATCCGAATGAAGCTATATTCTTAACACATGGCATGGGCAGACTTTACCTAGTACCAAGGAACTTTTCTAATGCATGAGGGCAGAGTTGATGTGAGGTCAAGAAACTTTTCAAGTTGCCAAGGTAGATTTCATGTGTTGATAGGGAACTTCTTCCAATCTCGCTGGGCAAAATTCATAATCTTCCCACCAAAAATTTACAAGGATAAAAATTGCCATTTATAACTTGGTAAAGATTTTAATAAACTTAAAAGAGTGAAATAAATGGTAAAATAAAACTAGACACATTTTTTTTTACCTAGTAGCAGGGTGGCTTTCCTACGAGTGCAATCAAGTGAAAAAAAGCAATGGCCCTTTGGTCTTCTTATAACTCTATTAACTCATCATGTATGAGGTCTTGAAGGTTCTCATCAACAACTAATCTTCGAATACATGTGTTGAAGCCAACGAGAACCTCTGCATCTGCTTTGAAAGTAGGGGAGAAATAAAACTTGGGGTTCAAAAAGTAGGCAACAATATGAATATGTTGGTGGAGTTGTTGGTTCCACCTCCAATCAATTATGTGCCATATGGGTTCATATTTGGTCTTGTTTGACCCATACAAATGTTGAATTGCCTCTTTGGCCCTAACCATGGCCTCATATAGATACCCCATTGGTTTTGATCCCCATCCACCATTCATAGAACCCAACGAACAGTTCTGACATCTAGATATAAAAAAAATTAACAAAATCAGCAAATTGTAATATTAGAAAATTGACAAATAAATCAATCATCGAAGTTTGAAAACTTAGTTGATGATCTCTCCATGATCTTGTCAAAACTATCATCAAAAAAGGCCTTCACGACCTTCTCCACTTTAGGCTTTTTAGAATAAGGACTCTCCAACCCTCTTTCACTCACAAACATCCACTTCAGGTTGGGCAATGTAGCTAATATGCTCTGCAAGGTGAGGAAATTAGTAGCAAAGCATGTGACCCCTGATCGCACAAGATCCTTACCATCAATGTGCTCTCTCATAAGATTCAGGACCTAGATGTGGTTGTAGATGTACTTTGTGATATTCCTTCCATCTTCAACCATCTTCTTCACCCAATTTTGTTTCCCTATGTCCTCAAGGAGCAAGTCAAGACAATGGGTAGCACAAGGGCTTCAAAAAAATGTTGGATGCCTAGCCTATAGAAGTTTGCTTGCTGCTACATATGCAGCTGCATTGCCGATCACAATTTGAATGACATCTTGCACACCCACTTCCACCACCACTTCATCCAACATTTTGCACAAGGTCTCTACATTTTTCACTTCATTGGAGACATCAATTGATTTTGAAAATACCAATTGTCCCTTTGAAGCAACTAGAAAGTTGACGAGTGTCCTATTCCTACAATTCATCCACCCATTAGATAAAATGGTGCAACCATTCTTTTCCCAAATTTTTCCTTTGTTTTTCCTCTAGTCGATGTGTGTTTGGGACCTCATCTTGCAATAATGGCCCACTCAACTTTTGAAGACTTGGGGCCTTGAACCCCTTACCTGCCACGGTCAATGCAGTGACCAATTGTTGATGGACTAGAAGCAACATTGAATGAAATATTATTGTAGTACCGAAATCTAGGACATGCCAACTTTGCCTAATGTTGCAATTCTTTATTCAATGCAATACCTTGCAATCCAGGTTGCGCACTATAGGAGTGTTACAAGAAACCAAAAAGTTAGACATATGGCTGCCCGCTCTTTCTAATCCTCGTATGTGTGGCCCAAGGGAAGAAGAGGTCCCCATATCTCCCTCTGACCTTTTAGAACTGAAATGTGCCATTAGGGCTGCCACTGGCTCTGCTGTTCTCTTTTTATTTGCCTTCTTTTGGTCATATGCAGCAAGCATTGCTTTTGCCTCCCTCTCAACATCTTTAGGACAATTGTCACATGGTGTAATATTGATTCCAATGATTTGGGCAAGGTGATATTTGAGTCAGTTTATGCCATCGCTCATAGATTTTGTGCGGTGGTTACAAATAACATCTCCTTGTGTTGCACTTGGTGTCTGTTGACGTGTATTTTGTACACAATCAAACACAGAATAAAATACCCAAGGGTACCTTATCCTCCCTTGAATAAAGCCTTTGATTGCTGAAGATGTCGCGAAGAAGGATCAATCAGGGTGACTCCAAGGTTCTGTAATGTAGGGTCTCTACGTGCGGATAAGCACCAGTGGCCGTTGTGAATGCTGTTTCATCAAGGGGCCTTACGTTTCCGTTCAGGAACAGTTTTTCCTAAAAACTAACAAGTTCTCAAAAGATCAAAAGGTAGGGTTTGCAAGAGATGAATCCTAATCTAATCCTAAGAATGACTCAATGTAGGCTCGACTTGGTAAGATCCGACCAATTTCAGTATTGCCAAGGAATTACAACTCTACTGAGATTGATGCGATCTTCTAAGGTGATTATTGATTTTCAAATCATTAAGAATCATATACACTACCATGAAGGTACATGTCAATAGTTCAATAATGACTAAAGTTTTAAGCAATCCAAATATCTCCAGTTGACCACACAAGGCGTCCTTACAATCAGTAAGAAGCTAGTGGTTTGGAATGTGAATCTCACCAAAGATCAAGCTCAACACTTAGTCCTTCAAATTTAAACACTACTTTGACTGAGAATGATTCAAGAAAGTAAACAACCATGAAGATAACCGCGAGAATTGCAATAAAACACCATAACTTCAATATTTTATTGATCTCAAAGCCAAAATAGACAACAATTGCTTGAAATTCTTTCTTCAAAACTCAATCTTGCTACAAAATAACTTTCTTCTCTCCAAAAGCTCTAATTCTATTATGCTATTCTCTATCTATATTCTATTCTATTACAAAATGAAAATGAATGAGGGTATATATAGCATCCTCAATTACAGTGAACGACCCAGATCAAAAGAAGATCAACGGCTGAGATTTTGACACCTAAACCCTAATTAGGGTTTGTTACAAAAAGTTCCCCTTTTACTGAACAATATTAAATACATAGCCAAATATTTAATTGGCACAAAAATCTAGGAAACATAGACCAATGATAATTAAGGTGCCACATCATCTATAACAATCTCTCTTCTAGAACCTTGTTCCCCTTCCAATGCTCCTTCTTAGCATATGCAGTGAATCTGGACACGATTTCTTCGATCTCAGCAATAGGAATCTCTGGAAGATTCCTCATTCGTTCCTCCAAGTGGATGACCTGATCGAAAGCCTTGAGAAGAGCTATGTCCCATCCAGGCTCGAGTTCCTTGATTTTCTCAATCAGGAGCATAGTGGCGAACATTTGATCTCTTTGCTCATCTGTGATAACGTTCTCATCTTTGCAAAAGATGACCTTGACCTTTTCCTCCAACTCTTGAAGATTCACATCTGTCTCATCTTCAATCCTCCTGCCAAGAATAGAACATAACACCTCAAACACCTTGTCCTGAATCGGATGGATGACCTCCTCAACTTGATTACATTTCGCACTAATGTCTTCGAAAAGAACTTCCTTCATTTGAAGTAGAGTTGACCACTGAAGTAAATTATGAGCTCCTCCATCCATTATCTTTTCTTGTGCTAAGATCTTCCTTGGTGTTTGCCTGATTACTTGCAAAACAGGAATGATAACATCTTTAGTGTGGGCAAAGGCGGCTACTGTTATCATTAGGTTGTGAATGATCTCAAGGACCTTGATAGCTCGATGGGTGGTCTGCATCATTCTTGTTGCGAACTCAATGGCAACGGTATGAGATTTGTCAATCCAAGAGCTCATAAGCTGGACCAAGCTCTTAACTCTTTCTGCCTCACCAACTGATTCAAGGGGAAGTGCTTGCACAGGAGATACTGCTGGATCCTGACGTCCCAAAGGCTGATTGAGATGGCTAAAGTAGCCTCTCCAAGCACTGACCTCTCGCTCAAGCTTTCTATTCTTTTCCATTTCTTCTCTAAGCTTGTCTTTAAGTGCCTCAAATGAATCAGTGGCCTCATCTAGTGTCTGCTCGGCTGTGAGTGGACCAAGCTCAAATGTTTCTACATCATACTCTTCTGCAAGGATTTCACCTTCATATTTGTCTACTGCTGGTGTAGCTATCTGCAACTTCCTGGACCCTGTCTCATCTCTGATCATCTTGGACATCTTGGTAGCCTTCCTTCTTTCTGTCACTTCCTGAGAATTTCCAACAAGACTTTCTAAATCAATTACATTATCTTCATCTTCGATCACAATCACCCTCGTTAGCCTTTCTTTTAACCAGTCTGGAATGGCGGACCTTGTCTCTCTAACTTGTATTTCTTTAGGCACTGATCCCTCATCTCGGAGAGGAGATGTCACTTCATCATCATTCCTGTCTTCGTGTAGCTCATTGACCTTGGCAGACTGACTTGATGAACGTTGAGGTGCTTGCCTTTCTTCATGTTTATCATTCTGAACCATTGATTCCATAGATTCCTCAACCTCAAGTACCCTCTTCTCTTGTCCTTGACTTGTCCTTTTTTCATGTTGGGAAGATGTGCTAGATGAGTGACCTCGATGGGCCTCTTGCTTCTTCTTGGAGGGTTCCCTTTTCTCAGGTCTTTCTTTCCTCTTCGCACTTCTAGGATGAGGATTGCCTTCGCTTGCGCATCTAGGGTGAGGATTGTCTTCATTTGTGCTCCTAGGATGAGGATTGCCCTCACTTGTGCTTGCTCCTCCTTCCCCTGGCCTTTCTTCCAAAGTAAAAGTCATCGATATGTTTTGTTCTCTCAACTTTTGATGTTGTATGTCCACCCATCTGCGAGTACAAGACAGAATCGGAGCCATCAAAGTTCTCAAGTCTGTAATCTCTGGTTCATTCCAATCTATTTTCACTGTTTTGTCCTCTCGGTCATAAGATGATTGGAGATGCCTGCCACTGTCCTGGGCTTGATCGGCCACTTTGTAAACTTTGCATTTCCTGATGAGATCTAAAGGTAATCTGGAATGTATCTTTCTTTTCACCTCTAAATCACTTGAGAGATTCATCAAAAAGTCCTCTATCTGAAATTCGTGCTTGTACTTTCTACCAACTGTTTCTTCTACGTATCCATAAGGATCAAAGTTTTCTCTCAAGGCAAAGAATGAAAATGAATATAAGGCCAACTCTTTCTCTGCATCATCCATGGCTAGAGCATTAGGACATACCTCAATTGAATTCCCTAGTATGATAGGCACTGGAATTCCATTTCCATGCCTGTGTCTGAATGCCTTTGCATAAGCCGCCAACTGCCTAGTCACCTCAAGTAACACTATTCTGTCTGTCGGATATCTTGGCAACATATATGGTGGTGAAGGACACCCATGAACTCTAATATATGTAAACTTCTGAAATTGGATAAACCAAGCACCATACCTCTTTACAAGCTCCTGTGCATCTTGAGATATCCGATTGTGAATCCCACCTTGCAATGTCCTGGTGATGTTCATCGTGAAGGTATCATTAACTAACTTGTAGTTACTTCCAGGTGGATGATGCAAATGAACATAAGATTCACAGACTCTGACTTCCCCCGGTCCTCTTCCGATCACTCCTCTGTGAGGGAGTCCTGCATATTCAAAACTTCTGATCAAGGCATATATGATGTATGAACTCATGTGGAAGGACTTGGTAGCCTTCAGTCTTCTCAACTGCACGTCCAAGCAATGGCTAATAATTCTAGCCCAATGAATTGTTCCTTTTCCTTGAACTATCACTTGGATGAAGTAGAACATCCACTTCTCAAAATAGAAGGCTTGAGGAGCCCCTGTAACTCGATTGAGTAAGGTTATCAAATCTCTGTACTCCTCCTGGAAGTCGATCCTATGTGGTGTGTTTGGAACCTTGCTCAGGCGAGGACGACTCTTGAGTAACCAATTCTTATTGATGATGCTTAAGCAAGTGTCTGGATCATCTTCGTACATGGATCTAGCTCCTTCCAAGCTTTTGTAAATCATATCTTTATGTTCTGGCAGATGGAGAGCCTCACTGATAGCCTCCTCTGAAAGGTAAGCCAAAGTGTTTCCTTCCTTGGACACGATTGATCTGGATTGCGGGTCATAATGGCGGGCACACTCGATCATCAGCTCAGGACACTGGACTGCTGGAGGGAAGCCGGCCGCCTTGATAATGCCACTTTCAATTACTCTCCTCGCGACAGGTGATGGCTTTCCGATGTAAGGGACCTCTCGAAACTTCCTCACACTGAAGTTTCCCAAGTTGGTATCTCCAATGTTGCTCCATTTTGACACGATCTTGGTCTCCAATTCTTCATTCCTTTGATCTTCCTTCATGAGGGCTGGACGACTAGTGGATGCTCCTGTCTTCGGGGTCGCCATCTTGTCACCTACACAACATTTCATAATGAGTGATATACTTTGCAACGTAGAAATATAGACTGGATCCACGTTTTAAATTTAGGAAACTTCATGATAAATCTTTGAATTATCATTTCCTAAATATAACTATGCAATTGGAAATTCAAAATTTCAAAATTTGAACAAGGGAGATCTCGCCATACCTCTTCTTGAAAACTAACTCTAAAAAACGATGCAAAATTAGGAAATTCGCTAGGCAATAATGAAGATTGAAGTCTTCTAGCAAATGCGCCTCCTTTCAACAAAATGGTCTTCCTCACGAGCCTCAACTCCACCACCTTTGTCTTCAATGCCTTGAGGAAAATTCGCTCCACCTCTAGCCTCCAACAAAGTTCACACTCCTTCTTAGACCAGATTTCGCACTCCTCCTTGCTCCTCCAAATCGCATTTGAATAAATGATTGAATGATGGATTAAAATGCTTCAAAATACCTCAACTATATAGGCGCTCATCATTGCAATTGCCTATAGGCCGACTTGGAAAATAGGCCCAAAAATAAATATAAATTAAACAAAAGGAGAGGCCGACTTTGGCAAAAACATTAAAAAGACACCTTAAGCGCTTTGAATTTTAATTTAATTTAATAATAATTAATTTTAAATGCCTTTGTAATTAAAATTTCGAATTTTTTAAAAGGCTTAAATTAATTATTAAATGATATGCGCCCTTATTAAATGTCAATTTAATTTTTTAAATATTTTGGAGTTTTTTACGAAATTGGCATTTAATATGTCTTAGAGGACATTGGCGCCTAGGCATGGTAAAATATTGATTTGTAAGAACCTCGCCTTGGTCCCTGGGAGAGGGACAGGAGTGATCTTACTTTTGTCCTTAGTCCTTGTCTTTCCGATTGCCAATTCATGTTGCAGGGCAATCAATGATCTTCATTCGTCCTTTCAATGCATGCTTCACTCGCCCTCTCAAGACAAAATGAGCTCTTCCAAGGATTTTCGCCCTGGTCCTCCAGTGAAGGACAAGAGCGATTTTTTGCATTATTGCACACATTCATGATCATATCAACTTTCAATAACCTTCAAGGCAAAAAACGTCATTGCTTACTCCATCTTGAGTGTTTGAAATGAAAGTGGCATTCTAAAACTAGGCATACTTGAAGATTTCGCTCTGGTCCCTTGGTGAGGGACAGGAGCGCCCTACCATTTATCTTTGGACTTCATTTTCCAAATCGCCAATTCATGATGTGAGGTAGGCAATGATCATCATCTCTCGTTCTATGCATGTTTTGCTTGCTTTCTCAAGGCAAAATTGACCTTTTTAGGATTTTCGGCCCGGTCCTCCAGTGAAGGACAGGAGCGAATTTTGCATTTGTGCTTAAGATAGTCGATTTTTAGGGTTGGTTCCTTGTTCATCGTCCTTCGAAAGACATTTTTGACTTTTGCATATCCTTGCCTTGACGTGGTTTTGGAAGGGAATGGTTGATTCTATGAAAATCGCCTTGGTCCTTGAGTGAAGGACAAGAGCGCCTTAGCCATTTTTATCAAGTCTTGTGGTCTTTGCAACTTCGTCCTTCCTTGTAGCGCTTTAAATATCATCGCCATCTTGTGCCTTGGCCTGGGTTCATCCAAATTTGGAGGTAAAGACTTGATAATGAGTTTTTCGCCCTGGTCCCTGGGTGAGGGACAGGAGCGTTTTGGCCATCATGGGCTCACTTGCGCTTTGCCAACATTCAAAATTATCTTCAATGGATCGATTATGTCTTCCTTCATTCATGTCAAACGTAAAACTTGCTTTTCCTTTGCCAAAAACTTGTCTTGTGAGAAAATCGCTCTGGTCCTTGGGTGAGGGACAGGAGCGCCTACTGCAACTTGGATTGATTTTCTCCTTGGTGACTCATTCAAGTTATATTCAACGGGCAAAACATATGTCCTCCTCAAATCGCGAAATCACTTAAATCTTGTGAGGATAATGCAAATTTGGAGTTCAAGCTCCGGTCCTTCAGTGAGGGACAGGAGCGCCTTTACCTTTCTAGGCCAAAAGTTCAACCTTTCATTGCCAACGACTAAGTCTGGATACTCCATTATGCTCGCTTCATCTTTCCTTGCGTTCTGGATGCTTCAGTTTGATCAACCAAGACCAAAAATGATCTAAATAAGTCATTTCGCCCTGGTCCTTCAGTGAAGGACAGGAGCGATTTTGCCTTAAACCTTAAAAACTTGTCATTTTTGAGTCTTCAAAATCTTCAAAATCTTCAATTCACGTCCGATCATATCCCCTGGCGACCCTGCACAAAACGATTAAAACAAGTCAATAACCAAGATGCACCAAATATCATTTTCGCCTTGGTCCCTGGGAGAGGGACAGGAGCGATTTTACTTCTATAAGCCAAAATATCCAAAATTTAGGTCTTCAGTCACTTCACAAGGCATAATTAGGTCATTTCTAAGGTCAGGAATCAGTTATCAAGCCATCAAAAATTTGGTCAAAAATTACCCAGGCAAAAAAAAATAAAAAAATACACAATTCCATCATTAAAATGATAACATTTAGACAAAATTTGAATGTGCCCTCAAAACCTTGACTGGACCTAACCTGAGACAACCCTAACTTCAGTAACCAATTTTCAAGAGGATGCGTAATAACCTTCAAAAACTTGACTAGACTCGGCCTGAAAATATCCAATAGAGACCCCTAAGGCTTAACCCTAGTCTAGACAACTCACTCACTTAATCAAAACCCTAAGAGCAGAGAGAAGAACAGGCGAAACAAAAGCAAAAAGAGGGAGTCCCCATTTTAATGGGGCGATGTGTGAAATGGTCACAACAGTGTCCCATGTTTGTGGCAAGGATCCATCTTTCTGCCAACAACTCTACTTTCAAAAGCCATTGTCTTTTAGAAAAATATGAATGAAACCTAGCAAAACAGAGGCAACATAAAATATTAATAATATAACTGATATAATATCAGATCTTTTTTAATTAATCAATTTTTGTAATTAATTAATAAAAGATTAATAATATGACTGCTATTATATTGGAGCTATTAAATCACATTGTTAGGAGTTGTTATACAACACCCTAAAGGCTCATTTTGAGCTCATTATGTAATGAACTTTGCTGTTGTTTGCTGCTGCATCCTGGCTTGAGGATTTAAACCCTTGAGTGTTCCTAATTTCGGTGAGACATATGGGTTCTCCCTAGTTAGAAGAGTGTGTTTCGGTGGAAGAACTCCGATTTGTGAAACCCTAGCACATTGTTTATTTTGGGCTGCAATAATTCATCAATTTTGGAGGCCAAATTGAGGACAATATCAGTGCTGGAGACTCAGATCTAGGAACATTCACTACTGCAAATCATTCATTTTTGAGTTTTCTGTGGACGACTATTGAAGAGCATCAATTTCAGACTTAATGCTGGCCAATTTGGGAGGCCAACACCACTTTTGGAAGGTTGGCTAGGGTTAGAAGATATATTCTGACCCAAATGTGGAATATTTTGGTATGATATCTACACATTTATTTGATGGAAATGTCTGATTCTTAGTTTTAGAAATTTCTGGGCTGTTGTAAGGGTTTAAATTGTCATTTTTTCTAAGCATAATAATAATCAGAATTTTCTATCTTTTAGTTTTAATTCTGATCTGAAATCTGATCAGAAATTCCGGGTTGGATTGAAACTACTTTAATGCAAATAATTTTCCAGATTTATGCCCTAATTTGTAAAAGTTTTGTTATCAGATTTGAGCCCTAGATTGCAGAAATTATTGTCTTGTTTTTAGTATCCTATTTGGGGATATTACAGCCTGAGAATTGAATTTGAGAATGGAGATAATAAAACACTAGAAAACAATCTGGTCTGAGTCATGTGCATTGTGCCCCAAGTCTGCCAATGTGTCCAAAAAATACAATAAAGCCCTCAAATTTTTTTATGTTTGTACTTTACATTGGTGCGATGAGTTTTTGCTGCAATTCATGCAAAAAATTGGCGATTTTAAAACCTAAATTCGCCGTGAGTTACTCGAAAACTCTTTGTTGAGCTTTATCATGATTAACTCTTTCAACAAATTGCCTCACAAGTCCTGCGAGTACTTCTAGAGGTTTTCAAACTTGATTGGAAGTTTATTATATTTGACAACAACTAGGCCTAATATTATGCAAGTAGTTGGTTTGGTGGCATGGTTTTAGGCAGCACCAAAGGAAACTCATGTGCAAGAGGTTAAAATAATATTCATATATCTAAAGGTCACTGTGGATTTTGGGTTGTGGTATCCAAGAAGTGAAGATTTCACCCTTTCATTATATACGGATGTGGATTGGGCTGATAGTGTTGATGATAGAAAAGAACACTAGTGGAGGAGCATTCTTCCTTGGTGATAGTCTTGTATCTTGGTTGAGCAAGAAATAGGCTTCAATTTCCTTATCTACAGCAGACGTGGAATACATCGCAGCAACAACTTATTACACACATGTTCTCTAGATGAGACAAACATTAAAGGATATTAAGGTTGAGTATGGGCATCCTATCTCCATCTTCAGTGATAACACGTGCAATAAATATTTTGAAGAATCCGGTTATGCAATCCAAAACAAAGCACATTCCAATCAAATATCATTTCTTAAGAGAGCAGGTAGTATATCAGCAAGTGAAGTTGGATTACATTGCAACATAGGAACAGATTGCGGACATTTTCACAAAATCCCTTCCAAAAGAGACTTTTGAGTACATGAGGGAGAAATTGGAAGGGATATCACTCATCTAGTCTCTAAGTTCTTCAGAAGAAGCACATGTTTAGGGGGAGCCATTCATTGTCTTATCCTTTAGCCCTTAAAAGCCTTTGCCATTGATGTCTAAGGGGGAGGAGTAGAGTAAGGGGGAGTATTTCAGTCAAGGGAAGAAGTATGTTCTTGTTGCAATTCAAGATAATTTCTTTGCAAAATTGCCATCGATGACAAAGAGGGAGATTGTCAAACATTGTTGTCATTGATATCAAAAGTATAGAGTTATGCTAGCCAACCTATGGTTTTAAGTTTGTCACCCACTGTATGAGGATAAAAATCAAAATTAAAATGATTTTTAATTTGGTCCAACTTCCCCTATCTGTGGCACCCTCTTTAGTGGTGTTTAAATTAAAATAAATGGGTCAACCACATCTTTGTGCCCATTTTTGAGATGAAAAGGCATCTATAAAATGAAGTGGTGCATCCGTTGGCATGTGTGATGTTGTTTCAAAAAGATTGCCCCCTTTGTGAAGCTATAAGGATTTGATTGCAAGGAGTTTTCCAAAGAAAGCAATAATTGAATATCATTCGCATGTGGAGCAGATTTAAATAAAAGTGAACTGACAATGCAAGCTGTGATTTTGCATTATTTGTGCCAAAGATTTATAATCATATTCACGTGAAACTTACATGGTCGTATATTCACATGTACCTCTATCTCAAATTGGATATCGATAGTGATTCCACAAATTCATTTTCAGTCACATTTAACAAACAACCTCCTATTTTGTAAAAAAATGATAATTTCCAACAAAAATAAAGATAATTAGATTTGCCTTCTCTTCTAACTTGTCAAGATCTTTTATTCCATTCTTTATAGTACTAAGTACTAAAAATCATTGATATATTGGTCAAAATAAACATGCCAATGTCTCATTCATGATATCATGCTCAATCAAGCCTTTTATGTTTACATCCAAGTTTATGTACATGCATATGTATATTTGAATCTGTTAGGGCTACAATGATGCAATATGTTGCCATGTGTACAAGTGCTCAGAGTTTGTGCAACAACGTCGAAGGAAAGATCAAGGATTGCAATGAAGTGAGATGCTAATATATATATATATATATATATACAGTTCTACAAAATTTCGTCACCATGGTATATATATATATATATATATATATATATATATATATATATATTGTGCCATTAATAATTGGACCAATTTGCTATCGTTTAAATAATAGTTCTTTTTGAACAATTTATGTCTATATAAGCATATAAACATAATCCACAATAAAATTTATGACTATGCTTATATTAATATAATCCCTAAATCTTCTATTGTAAGGCAAAATGAAAGACTAACAAGTGAAAACTATAGCTAACAACCACTATGAGGATAAGATCTCACAATATTACTGAGCTCAAATAATCAGTAATAAAGTCAGCATTCTCTGCTAGAAACAAATTACATTAACATTATTATTCCATAACAATGCTCTCGACCATTCACCAGGTTGAGAGGTCTTTTTCTATTCCAAAAATAGGTTACTATCATTGCCCATAGAAACTCATAAAAGGAAAATTATCAACTCCAAGATAGTCAAAGAGTGTGTTTCACAAATAAATCATGCTATTAGACTTATGGGAGGAGATTGGTTGTCTTGGATGTTGTCTTGTTGTTTGCATTGAAATAATAAACCAATTCATACCCAAGTAAATCTTTTGTAGACACAAGGATAAAATCTTGCTGAAGTTACACATTACTACGCTATTAAAAATAGATACATGGCTGAAAAGATAATAATGGTAGCATCATATTCTACATAGGGTAAAGGTCAAAATTTACACATTAATGTTTGTTTAAACAAAGGTGATGGTCAATTCTCAAATACTTCTTCTCTGTTGATAGTAGATACAAAGATGATGGTCGTGACATAATACTAACATCTCTGTTGGTAGAAAGATATTGTTAGAAACTTAGGTTTATAATAACAAGATAAATATGCAACTTGAGGATAAATCTAAGCATTGTATTGTCTTAGCTGTATTTATGATGACCCTAGTTTATAAAGCCGTAAACTAAGACCATATTGTGATATTGTTGGTAAACAGATTTGTCACTGCGATTGATTCTCCAAATCTAGCCCTGTTCGCCCGAAGAGCAGTGACAATTGTTCCAATAGTTAGAGAGATTGTGGTAAAACCATAATCTACCACAATCTTCTTCTGCGTCTGAGAGGGGCAGCTCCCTCGTATGATGGGTTATTTGGTATTTTTGTGTACTTTTAAGCTGAAAGTACATAAAGGAGAAAGCATAAAACTAAAACAAGATGATTAACAAAAACCCTAATGATAGACATATGAATACCAAATAGGATTTCACAACTCATAAGAATTACAAGAGGGGGTTTAAGCACAAGATGTGTTTTGATATGCAATGGTGATGAAAGAAAGACAACAAATCTCGACATACGATGAAATAAGTTGTACTAACACATACAATTCAAGATACCAAGAAATCATGTGTTTCATCAATTACATGTATTTTGGAATTGAAAATCAATGGATTCCACCAATACACAAAAGGATTATCAATTTAACATATGAGAAATTGATAATCATAACTCAAACACATTCAAGACGTACGAATCAAATGCATTCTTTGTTATTCTTTTGAAAATATACAAGTTCAAAAGCTTGGAGTACAAAATGTGAAAACCAAAATTTCTCCAAAACTTCCTCTGTGTAAGAGTCTCCCTTTTACAATGCAAAAGCCTTGTATTTATAAGCTCGCCTTGATAACCAACCCATAACCACTTTGAATAACCACCTTAGGTAAGTACTTAGGATAACTACTCTAGATACCCACTTACGGTGACTACCTAAGTTATTACTTATAGTAACTACCTTTTACAAACAAGTTAGGGTTTACCTAACTTATACGAAAAAAATGAGTCCAATTCTAACTTTAGTTACAATAAGTGACTTAAGTCACTTTTACAAATGAGAATTTGAAACTTTTAGCTTTGATGAAAAACCAAGTAATGAGTTATGCTGAGGCATTTCTCTATTTTCATCCACTTCATTTGTACCTTTAATCATCTTGCGATTGAGCCATTTGAGATAAAACATATAGGTTTCCATTCAAAGAGAAGACAACTCCGAGGCTCCCCATAATGATGGAAAGGACCAAGCATTGCAAAATACCCATAATTCACTGTTAGCACGATTTTATTCCATGAGCATGAAATAATGTCTCTTTGTAGCATCCTTTTGAACAATTCATGATGCCATGTCCAAGTTTGTCATGCTACACACATGCTGACCAATGCCTCTCCTTTACTTTGTATACTTGTGTGTCAATGTTGGTTGCTAGGAAATAGTTAGGATTAACATCTTTCATTGGTGGTTTGAGAAGTGTTAACAACTTCTATTGACAATGTTTAATTCTTTGTTCTCCATCCTAATCGGTGTTATTTGATGTGTTGGTAACTTTGACAATTTAGGAGGGATTCCCAAATTGTTGATGATGACCAATATGCTGCCTTGAAACCTTCCCTTCGCCTTGTCTATACTTACATTCTGCAAGCATTCTGTGAGGTCACATTTCTTTAAGGATTTCTATTAAAACCGTTCACATGCTTTGTTTTGCTCTTTCACATTTTGCATACACATCAACCATGGCATGTCATGACATCTCTTGAGGTTTTCTGTCAAATCATTCAGTGTCCATATTTATGCTTCCACAACTCACATGCAGAGCTTTCCAATTTCTTTTGCACAATGGTTTCCAAAGTCTATTCAACAAAAACATTTTGCAAAGGTTTTGCAATCACTGCGTTTTAATATTTCATGCAGGTCGTGCATAGAGAAAGAGTTGGCTTTATACCGGCTGATTACATTTGCCTTAAAGTTTCTAAAGCCTTTTCAACAAATCCATTTTCTATGAATATTGCAATCACTGCATATCATGAGACAAAATTGCCTTAGGCATTGTATCGAACAACAAAGCACATCTACATTTTATGTACATGTTCACCGCGGCTGTTGCAATTACAACAATAGATAAAAATCTCCCAACCATTATATCTTAATGGATGTCCATACACTCTTCCAACGCTTTCATCTTTGTGTGCTCACGCATTGAAGGATCTTCACACCCTGAACCAGAGCTCCCATTTTGACACAGGTTTAAAGGATGGTAGCAAAGGCTGTGAAATTCATCTTTATTACCCACTGATAGCATATGTTTGAAAGTTTCTATGGCCTTATCAACCAATCAATTCTCTGTATATATCCTGCAACTGTTGTTGTATTCTTATTCTATTTACACGCACCAAGGAAACACGCCCACATAACAGCCACAAATTTGACTGGCAGCTTAATAATAAGATTGTGTGTGTCTTTGAGATAGCCGCCATGGGCATGAAGGTCAACCAAGAGTACCTATTGATCAGTTGTATAGGCGATGCATTCAATGTGGTTGGAGTGCATGCAGCCATCATTCATTAACAGAAACACAAACAAATCTTAATTACACTGTTAAGGGGGCTTCATTAATTCAAAGATATTGAGAGATTCCTTGCAAAATTCATTTTTTTGGCACATCTGCAATCACTTCATTTCATTTCTTGTGATGACATCTCTTCGAGGCATTCACTTATTGCATTTCGACGGATGTCCAAACCTGTTCAAAGTCTTCCATTTTGCACGAGCTATGAAAGGGAAGATTTTGGTACAAAGTTGTGGAGTTTAGTGCTACATCTGCCAATGGTACTTGCTTGGGAGTCTCTAAAGCTTTTTCAACAAATCCAGTTTCGCCATCAACTTGCAATCACACACTCTATCCGATGACATTTAATTGAGACAATCTGTCAAACCATTCAAGTATATTGTCTCTGTTTTCACATTTTACATGTGTATGGATCTGCACTTTCTTAATTACTTCATTTTATGAGACCACAACTCATCGATGCTTGCTGTCCAATTATTAATTTGCTTTATAATACGTGCCCCCACATTTAGCATATATGTTGCAGTTATATCATTCCATGAGAAGACATCTCTGAGGTATTCTGTTAAACACTTCATGTACTCTATGATTTCACATTTTTCATACATGCCAACCAAGGCATTTCCAACCATGATATCTGACCAAAAATCCTGACTTTTAATATGCTTAGATGCATGTCCACACACTAATCAAAAGATCCCGTTTTGGCACAGGCAGGAAGTATGCTAGAAAAATGTTTGGTGTTTGGCTTTACATCAGCCAATTGCATGCTTGAAAGTTTTCTTAAGGCCTGTCCAATGAACCCGTTATCTGAAAACGTTACAATCATTGCATTCCGTGAGACGACATCTCCAAAGGCACTCATCAAACAGTTCATGCGCCTTGACTACACTTCTCAAACTTTGCATTCATCTTGCATTTGCTTGAAAGTTATTAAAGTCTTTTCACCAAATTCATTTTCTCCAAACCATGTAGAGGCATACCATCAACCAGTTCAATGTTTCTTCATTATGCATGCATATCAAGTTGATTCCTAGTTATCAAAAGTTAGTTATAATAACTAACTACTTCATTGGCTTCTTGGCACAAGTCATGAACTTACCGATACACAGGTTTTAATAACCGCCAGCATTCATTCATTGCTGTCTAAAGGTTGGTTTGGAAATTTATTGGCAACTTGTGAAAGTATCCAAACTTTCCGACAAAACTCCTATGTGGATGGTGTTTGAATAGCCTTACTATTAATTATTTGATGAAGATGGCAACCTCTGCAATTTGCCGATGAAGATATAATTAACTCAACCTCAAAATGTGCTGGCTTTTCAACAAACTTGGCCAACTTTCGTAAGTCACCGACGAGTGACTTATAATGACTAATCCTTCATATTTGGAATGCCTCGGCGTCTTTCAAAACTAAAACAATTCACCAACAAGTGAAGAGCTAAGCAGAGCGTATCAGTCTCTTTAAATACTTTGGAAACTTTGTAAAATGGCCAATAAATATCATTTTGATATGTAATTTGATGAAAAGCTCTATCTTTGGTGATTTATTAAAGTGCAACAACTTACCAATAATCACTATGAAGACATCAATCATCTTTAACTTCTTTATTTTATTGGCGACTTGGACAACTTGGGTAATTATGCGAAGTGGCTGATGCAAGTTTCAATAACCGCTTCATTTGTTTGTTGTTGTTATTTGTTTGAGAGCCTCCTTAAAAATGCCTATGCATGACATTTCTATGAAAATATTTGACAATAATCTCATTTCAATGATATGTTTATGAACATGCTTGCCATTTTTGAGAGCTTTACCATTATGGTATATCATACAATCATGACATTGCTTGAGAAATACTTGTTAAACTGATCACATGCCTTGTTCATGCTTTTGCATTCGCAACTTAAACCCCAAGAGCTTGTAGATGAGTAAGGATACTTTCAACCAGGAGCTTATCAATATGACGAGTTTGACACCAAAAGTTTAAATTTTGACAAGTTCAAATTAGGGCTAAAAGATATATAAACTAACATCCAATTGAGACCTGAAAGGATTAAGCTCATTTTTATTGTGACAATGTTGTATATATTTTGGTTTTAGATTCGCAAAACCTTGATAGGATTCTCAATCAATGGAAAAGGAACAAAACCAGTATGTGGTTCAAACAAGAGCTCTTAGAGGACAAACAACAAATATACAACACTTGATTGAAGTCGGTAAGGCATAGTATAACCACTCTTCATTATTGTTTTCCATTCAAACTATACAAACTCATAACTTTTAGCCTCCCTTATACTAATAAAGGGGTTGTAAATCCTAACACACCAATTTCTATGAAAAGAAAGAGAATTTACTTAATACAGTAGAAAGAAAACCCTTAGAAATAGTCATAACCTTTCAAATCTTATACGAAAGAAACATTTGCTCGTACACTATTACACAAAAATTTCTTAAAACATCTAATGAAGCTTTCCTTATTCATCTACTAAAAAATAATGGTGATACAAACAATTACATATTGTAGCCCTTTGCAGTATTCAAGTTACAAAACCTCTCTATTGTCCTTTGTTGTTTCCTTTTCCTTCCCCTTTTTTTTAAAGTCATATTTTCTTCATTAATATCCCTTTGAATCCCTCATTCTCTCCCCATTTTGTTGCATGCTCACTAGATCCTTATCCTTCACAGGTTTCCTCCTTCGTTATTTCATAACTCTGCATTATTGCTTTTCCCCTTTTGAAATGTTGTGCATAAACTTCTTGGTATTGGCTAATAAATGCCTATGCACCAGTTCTCACACACACAACTTCTTCATAACATATATATATATATATATATATAGTGTGTGTGTGTGTGTGTGCGCGCGCGCGCACGCGTGTGTCAAAATCCCCATTTTTCCCCAATAATTTTAGTGACTATAAATTTTGATTGGTACTCTTTGATTTCCACTAGTTTTTTCTAGTTCAATCGCGATTTGAGGGTTTCTATCCGTGATTTTCTACAAATTTTATTTGCGTGATTTAGTTTTCTATGATTTTTGACAAGTATTTTCAGCAATTTTCTTTAGGTATTCTTTAAAAAATTCAGTTAGGGTTTTTTTTAGGTTTTTTGTCTTAGTGTTCTATCAATCATAGAGAGAGAGGGATGGTGGGGAACCAATAAAACATTGGATTGAATTGAATGGATTGCCATCAACCATAGCTACCATGGATGAAGGAACCTGCGCTCATGTCATGGTATCCGCACTTCTATTAGTTGCTTCAATGAGGTAAACTTTATAGTATAATAATTATATTACACTAATATATTATTATGTTATTGTGTATATATACATATATCATAATCATAAACATATTAATATACCATAATAATCAAGGTTACCAAGAGACGGGGGTGCTTGGAGACTTTCGAGACGGGCATCGGTACCGGCACAACAAATTTTCAAAAATAGGAGATGGGGGAACTTGGAAAAGTCAATTTTTTGTTGAATGCAATATAATAATTTTAGAAAATATCATAACATAGAACTTTGAAAACAAGAATGGTGGCAAAGTTTAACAAATTAACATTAACTTTCAAGTTTAATTACACAAATGTCAAATGTTATTGTGTCAAAGAGTGGAAGATTTCAAAACTAACTACATATTTCATATTAGATTATCATTACATATTGATGCTGATACACAAACGAAAAACATTTGGTTCCAGCACTTCATCCCCCATGGCTGCAACCTCTCCATAAGGTGCAATTTGCTCCCATTTTATTGAAGGACCCTCCATGTACCTAGGATCAACACGAGAGAGAAGACGAAGTGAGCTATGAATGTAGACCAAGTTCTCTGCTTTCTTTGACCCTAATCAGTTCCTCTTTTGTGAATGAATAAAATTATAAGTACTCCAATTTCTCTATGAAGAGCTAGCTACTTGTGAGAGAAATCTAATTGGATGTGATTGCAATTCGGGGGTTTCACGTCCATGGTTCCACCACAACTCTAAAGGGTCATTCTTTGCTCACATATCATATAAAGCTTCCACTGAAGCAAAATCACCTTGCCCACGTGAAAACTTATTTCATTGTCTCCTTATAATTGAGACATCCTCACCTTGACCATAAATCTTTTTTATTTCAGCCCACAATCTCTTTTATTGGTCTCTTGTGTATATGCCATTTAGGATTTTTAAGGTATAGGCAACACAATGAAGGGGTGTGTTAAGTTTGTTCCATCTTCTATGTAACTTTTCTTCTATCAAAGGATATAAAGAAAGATCTTTTGCATCAGTTATTTTCTTGACTCTTTCACACCTGGAATCTATTTCTTCATAAAATATTCCCAAACATTGTTTGAGTTTGTAAATTTAATCACCTCATATATGAGCTTAATAAAGTCCACAACAAATCTCATATCAGCCCAAAAACGGTCATCAAGGACCAAACCTCTCACCACAACTGCAGTAGCTGATGTAGGTTGTCTCCAAGCTGCCCATGCACCGCTAACAACAGTGGAACACAAAGCTCCTTTGACTTCACAAAGGCGGTCAAGAAGAATAAAATAAGAAGCAAACCGTATCAGTCGGTTTGAGTAGTTACACCTTGACAAACTTAGATAAATGGCTTGTGTGTGGTGATAAATACATATCAACATTTGTATTTTTCTGTCCTTTTCTATGATGTCTGAAATCCACTGGAACTTGCCAATATCTTTAAGTGCATTGTTAATAAATGCACACAACATGGTGTCCAAAATATGCTTGTATTTTTTTTGCACTATCATACCTGCTGCTTTACAAAAAGTGGCAGCATCAATAACAACTTGGACTACATGTGATGCAATGCTGTCACATTGCTGATTATGAAGAAAATCTGCATTTTGTTTTTCCCTAAATAGTCTATTGCCTTCAAAAAATAAGGCCCTTTGCTACATGTCTCCATGACATTAAGTAGTTGACGATTTTTAGCTCTGTCCACCCATCCATCACAATATTGCATCCTTTTGTAGACCACACTCTTTTTCATTAGTGCAATTTGTTGCTCTAATCGAATTTTTTCTCTTTCAATTAGAGTTTCACCAAGCTTTTTAGACCTAGGTGGTTTATACCTAGCTGTTCCATCATTGATAGCTTGGACCATCTCTCCATTGAAATGTGTGCAAGTGGCATTAAACGAAATTCCATTTGCATAAAAGATTTGTGCAATTGCTGCATCAATTGCTTCTCGACCTTGCACATCAAATAGCCTTCCAATGGGGTTTGAGCTGCTAGTGTGGTCTCTTGTGAGATTGTTATTGAAGCATGTGAGGAGCTTATATTATAAACTTTCTCATCAACCCTTTCTTGATCCTTCAAAGCCTCATATTGTTTTGTCTCATTTAGACAAGGATCAACACCTTTTCCAGGTTGGTGAAGGAAATGAGCCTTCACCCTCGTGTAAGTACTTTGCCATGCCATTGGACAAAGCTTACATTTGATCGTGGCTGTTCCACCTGCACCTTTTGGCACCCTCACACAGTCAACATACTTCTATTAGGGGTACAAGCCTTGTTTTCCCCCACTTGGCATTTTACACAAAAAAAATAAAAAAATAAAGTTATTAACAATAGAGTTTATAGTATTTGCACTAATTGTTTCCATATTAAAGATAGTGGGGAGAACACTAATTGAACTGTTGAACATGTTGCTATTTCTGGTTTCAGTTTTATATACTAATGTTCTAGTTTCATTTTTATATACTAATGTTCTAGTTTCATATGGATTTTATTTCTTTAACTCTGTTGATGACTATCCTGGATCTCTGTGCTTAAAACAGGAGTGTCTAATGTTGTCCTAGAGTAAGGCTGTCAAGTGCGTTATATGTTGCTACTTGCTAATCTTCTAATTGTTATGGAAGAAAAGAACTTGTCATGTGGCAGCCTCATGAATTGCACAGGTTTTAGCATTAATAATTTAATATTTAATGATATTAAAAACTAAAAAGCTATGTTGAAGATTGCTTTTTTGTCATTTGATTTGGCCTGGTCAATTTTGAGATTGGTCTGCTTTATAAATCAATGGTTGAAATCCATTATGTAAATTGTTGAAGATAATGCAAATAAAAGAACAAAAATATAAACTCAAACATATAAATCTGCAACTTACAGACCATATTAATAAAACATATAATTTTTTACATTGCCTTTCTCTTTGGCAGCATCCAGAAATAAACTCAATTTGAAATGCATATTTCGACCAGAACGTTTTCTAGATGAATCTAATAACCTATGGATAGCAAGTATTTTTCCTTCTTTCTTTTTTATTTCAATGGGAACTTGATAAGTGGATCCACTTACACGTCTTGATTTTACTATCAATTTGGGAGTTAATTTGTGTATTGCTTGACATAGAACAACTAGTGGATTTTTCTTTGTTTTCTGTTGAATCTTTTTTAGAGATTGATAAAAAATTCGATAATTTAATGATTTTTTTTTGTGTGTTTAAGATACAGTTAACGACCATGTTAACTAATCGATTATGATAAATCGGATCAAATTTATCATTTTTCTTTTCTATAGTACTTTGGCGTGACATGACTGTAAAAAAGGTTCATAAATTTATTTCATAAAGACTAATAATTACTTATTTCAGCTTTTTGTTTAAAATTATTTGTTTTATTAATATCGTTTGTAAGTTGCAGATTTATATGTCTATGTTTATATTTTTGTTCTTTTATTTGCATTATCTTCAACAATTTACACAATGGATTTCAACCATTAGCTTCACAATGTTCTCATTTTAAATTTTTTTTGTTTCTCAGTATTACAATAGTATTGTAATACCGAGTCTACTTGGTGGACAACCTCCAAACAATAATAGTGTTAGATTTAAGTTTTTACTTTTTAACCAAAGATAAGGTAAAACTGTAAAACTAAATATTCACCCTTTGACTTTGACTCTATGTTGTGCGATTGCTATGTTTTCATTGTTAGAGTAATTTTAAGACAATTATCCAATTATTTTTTAATCAGGTCCTTTAATTGCTTTTTCGCTTAAGCTAAACTTAGGTGCTTTATTTTATCTAGGTGTTATGCTTTTTTGGTTAGAGTTCACTTAGAGGCACTTCTAGTTAGTTTTTTTAGTTTGTAGTGGAGCCTAATTTAGCTCCTACTTTGCATTGCTTTAGTTCTTCTAATTTTAGGATCAGGGCATCTCTTGCTTTCTATAAAGCAAGTCATTCATTCATTTTAATGTATCTCTCCATTATTGTATCTCCAATTCTTTTGTGCAATAATATAGAATTCCTTGGTTATAGAGCATACAATCTTTTCTTGATCTCTTTTGTGTGATAGGTGTTTTGCTTGTAGATGATTCTTGGCTCTTGTGGTTGATCATCAACTTCTACATGGTATTAGAGTGTCAGATTTGTCAAGTTCCTATCTGCATGCTTAAGGGATCCAACCTGAGGTGAATTTTCTATGCACATTGGGTTCAAACAGAGGTTGCCATCGTGTCCGCAACATTGAAAAACCCTAGGGTTGATTGTTGTTTTATCAAAATTGGAGCAATTGAAAAATTGGGTCAAATATGTGAGGGCATGAAGATCGAGGCAAAATTTGGGGGTAGCTGAAAAATCTAGGCACTTTAGTGCAAAATGGAGGTCACCATGTACTCAAAAGGGCCCAAAACTCCTAAATCGCTTATCCAATCGTAAAAAATGGAGACCGGCACAATTTTTGGTAAAATTTTGTGGGGCACATTTTTCTGTCCAAGTATGGATCCATACCTACACTTGTGTCAGGCCATGGGTCAAAATAATTTCGGTGGTTTAAAACAAAAATGATTTGACCAAAAGTTTTGCAAACTTTATTAATTTTTTTGTCAAATCAAAGGGTGTGTGTTATTTAAAGGGTTAATAAAAAAGGGTTTTAAAAAGTCAAAAGGGCAGTGTACTTTTCTATAGCAGTAGTAGTGCTGATGTCATCAGCCCTGGCCCTCCATATTTGGTGGACCCACTAAAATTGGTGCTCAGCTAAATTTAGCAATGTTTCCCTATTTTTAGCTTAATACCCTCAAATATCTACCTTCAGTTTTTTGCCCATAACTTTGTCATACGGAGTCGAAATCGGGCAAACGAGATATTGTAGGAAAGCTGGTTCCAGCGCCGATCTTATTTTGTAGGTGGTTTGATCAGATTTTGCACCAATTTTCTCTACTAGGCCTCCAAAGTTAGTCTTCAGTTTCGCACTTTTAGGGCCATATCTTGCACACCCTGACTCCATTTTTCGACTTCCATACATTGTCGCGAAGCTCTCAGAGTCCCCTATTTAGATCCCAAGTCCTTTTTTTGCAGATTTTTCAGTAGGTACTAAGAGATCTCAATTTTATCCTTTTTGGGTTCTTTCTTGGAAAACGTGCAAAATAATTGTTTTTTCAGTGATTCAAGTCGAATTTTTTGGCATTGAGAGGCTATATAACACTGTTTCAGTCCATTTCTTTACTTTCTTTTAATTTTTCATGGATCCAAATTATATTGTTCCCCTTACTCCATTCAACTATCATGGTTGGAAAAAGCAAATGGAGATTCACCTAAAACACCAGGGGTTATACAGTGTGACTATGGGTATAGTTTTTGAGCCAACAAGTGCTGCTGAGAAGAGAAAATGGTTTAATAGGTGTGATGAGGCTTTTGGAACATTATGCATGTCCATCTCTCCAGATCTTCTCTTTCATGTTGAGTCTTGCACAACACCCAATGAGATCTGGACTACATTGGAGTCCCTATTTGGAAAGCAAGATGCATTGAGGGGTTTTCAGTTGGAGAACGAGCTTATTGACTTGAATACTAATGATTTTGACAGCATCCAGGACTTCTTCACCAAACTCAAGTCTCATATTACAATTGAAGCAGTGCAAAATTGAGAAGGACTCTCAATTGATTCTCTCTATCCTTGCCAAGCTTGGTCCTGATTACTCAATTTTTGTTTCTACATTGTAAGCCACTAGAGATGCTCTTAGTACACGTTACACCATGCCTTCACTTCATGAGTTTGCTTCTCAACTCACACGAGAGCAAACCAAGTTGGTTCAGATGGTGAGATCGAAGTCTTCTAAATCACAGGCTCTTGTTGCTTCCCAGAGTTCCACAGATTAGAAGGCTTCACATGGAAAAGACAAGAAACAAAAACACAAGGATTCCAAGTCACATGAGCAGCCCAAGGCCACACAATCACATGATTCTTTGGATTCTTCTTCCTCTTCCAAGAGGTCATCATCGAAGAAGGATAAGCGGAAGTGTGCATATTGCACTAAGCCAGGACATGATGAGCATCGGTTATATGCAAAGAAGATTGACGAGTTGATGCAACTTCTATAGAAGCACAATATTCAACCACCTTCATCTAGTACATCTTCTTCTACCACTTCAGGATCTGGACATTCTAGGTCTTCTTCTATGACACGTCGTGAAGACAAGATGAAGGGCCATGCACGATTTGCATCAATTCATTCCCAGTCCTCCAGATGGCTTCTTGATTCAGGAGCTTCACATCATAAGGCATCATCAGAGGGTATGTTCTCTTCGTTTGAGCATCGTCCATTTCTATAGGTTTTGATGGCTAATAACACTTAATGAGTGTTAATGGGAGTGGTTCTATTGAGGTTGATGGTGGCACATTCAATAATGTTCTTTGTGTCCCTGCATTATCTTCCAACCTTCTTTCCGTCTACTAGATTACTCATAGTGGGACAGGTAAGATAGTTGAGTTCACCCTTGATTCATTGCTCATCAAAGATCTTCATAGTAGAGAGCTTGTTGTAGTTGGCAGTGTTGATCATGCAACATGATTGTATGAGATCTCTCATTTTGCTCCCATTGAGCATGCATCTGGTCCTATCTCTCATGCATCGAGAGTAGATCATAAATCTAAGGAGAGATTTGGTCACCTGAACCTATGCGTGCTTTAATCATTTGCAATGGTCCCTGAGACTTGTTTTGATCCTCCTCCACCTCCTGCTTCTTTAGAGATTAGTTCAGTTCTGTAGGCTGATTGTTCCCTTCTAGTTCCAACAGAGTGGGATGAGTACTTGTTAGATATTGCAACATTGTCTGATACATCACACACTCCAAAGATTGGGGACATGATTGAGGATATTCCATTCCTCTTTGATGGTAGTTTGAGCATTCCTGTCATCCCATCTTCGACACCTTCAAAGATTGTTCATCAGACCACTTCACAGTTGTTTGGATTTGCTTCAGTTGATTTGACATTTTTGTATTCAGACAATTGGATAGTTGAGCAATCTTCCATGGCACACATCCAGTGACTATTCCTTCCATCTCTTTTCATGAAGTTGTTTAAGTCTTGGACACTTGAGTTGTTTCTTCCTAAGGGGAGGTACGTGGTTTGTTGCTCTTGGATCTCCATCAACATACATCCTTGAGCCTTCATCTTTGGCATTGGAGCTTCTTCAGTACGAGGGGGATAAATCGTCTGTTATTCTCTCTCTTATGGGGGGATATTATTGTACTTCTGTGACCGATTCAGTACTTGGGGGGACATCTTGAGTCCTTCATCTTACTCACATATAGTACCTTTTTTATTTCATTTCATCTCTCGCTTTTGGAGAGGGGTTTTTTCCCATGTGGTTTTTCTCCTTTTCTCCATTTAGAGAGACCTCGTTGGTGTGAGTTGCATTGCTTTGCATTGGTTTTTAAACAAGTACCTAATTAGGCCCGAGTTGCCAAGACTCATTCATGCATGCATTTTGCATTCATCATTAGCTCTTTAGCTTATCCCTAAGTTAATTTTAAAGGGGGGCTTTGGAGTAATTTTAGGACAATTATCTAATTATTTTTTAGTTAGGTCTTTTAATTGCTTTTTCACTTAAGTTAAACTTAGGTGCTTTATTTTATCTAGGTGCTATGCTTTTTTAGTTAGAGCTCACTTAGAGGCACTTCTAGTTAGTTTTTTTAGTTTGTAGTTGAGCTTAATTTAGCTCCTACTTTGCATTGCTTTAGTTTATCTAATTTTAGGATTAGGGCATCTCTTGCTTTCTATAAAGCAAGTCATTCATTCATTGTAATGTATCTCTCCATTATTGTGTCTCCAATTCTTTTGTGCAATAATACATAATTCTCTGGTTGTTATAGCGCATAAAATTTTTGCTTAATCTCTTTTGTGTGATAGGTGTTTTGTTTGCAGATGATTCTTGGCTCTTGTGGTTGATCATCAACTTCTACAATCATTTGCTACTCAAAATTTTAAAAGCCTTTTTAAAAAAAATGAAAATCCTTATGGGCTTAGTAGCTTACCTTTCTTGTATTGTTTGAAGGTTTGTTTGTAGGGTCGATAGCAAATTGTTGATGGCAAATAGCTTGGGGCTTGGGGGTAACTCTTCGAAGGGTCGTTTGCAAGTTGTTTGCAGGTCAAAGGGTCATTTTGTGGTGTTTGAGGTCATATTTTTTTTGTTTACATGACACGGGTTTTTTTAAACGTGTTTTTTAACCCTTTTTTGATAGAGACGCTTGATTTTTTCATGGGAGACGCCTAAGATGTCAGGAGATGCCGAACTCCTACACCCTGTAGTTTCGTGCATTTCATGAAACATTTCGGTTACCGGAGACACATCTCCTGATAATGCTGATAATAATATATAATATAATTATATGTTGATATATATTAATTATGTTATATTAATATTATTATACTATAATTATTATATTAATGTATCATAATTATAATATATATTATATATTAATATATTATAATATAATAATATATAATATATATTTTTTAAGATTGCAAGAATTAGGTTGCCCCCTATAAACTACAATATGCCGAATAAACCTTTTAACATGACCGATGATGTTGGCGCGACACACTCTTTGATACCAAGTGGGCTGGGGCAGACTGGACCTCGTGACCTTGTGCCTACCATAGGAAGCTCTTGCCAATCGAGCCAGGCCTCCAACCCATAGTATACAATTAATATATATATTATATATTATTATATTATAACATATTAATATATAAATATAATATAATTATGATATATTAATATAATAATTCTAGTATAATTAATAATATTAATATAACATAATTCAATATATTATTATAGATATTAATATATTATTTTATAATATATCAATATTATATATAAATAATATATTATTAGATAATAATAAATTATTCTATATATTAATATTATTATAATTATTATATTAATATATCATTATTATATTATATATTAATATATTACAATTTAATAATATAGTAAATAGTAATATTAATATATATTTATAATATATTATTATTTTATATTTTATAATAATATAATAATAATATACGTGTCTTTTTTAAATTCGATTTTTTTTCGATATTTCAATCCCCAAACAATTTTTGTTGCTATGATATATATGTACATATTGATATGTAAAAACATTTTTGAAAATTACGTCCATATATATATTTATTTATTTATATCAACTACATAAATATACATATTACATATATCATTATACATTTATATACTCCTGTATACTAGTATACATAGTCACTTACATTGCTAAATTTATAAGCATTTAAACAATCACTCTTATTGCAAGAGTTTCACTAATTGAAAAATACATAAATTCGAATACCAATTTTACCCATGGACACATAACAGTATTACAGCAAAAGTCACCTAAAGACAAGAAATATTTGTATGCCCAAACACTTTTATCATGCAAATCTAGAAATGCAGATTCTTGATGCTAACAATAACCGATTTTACCATGCTTTAAATATGAAACTATATTGCAATCAGAGGAAACAGGTATCTGTGTGTGTGAGCGTTCTTGATTTCCGATGGCCATGGCCTTTCTCTGGGATCTGCCTCCCTCTCTCCATTGATACTCTCTCTCATCCTTGGAATGGAAAACACTATCTTGCATCCACCTCATTAACTCGAGAGAGTAGTTAGTCCGATATTATAATGAGTGTAATCATATCAACATAATTCACTTAAAGCATGAAAACATATTTTCATTTGACTTGATCATTAAAAACATTATCTCATCATTTCACAGAATATATCTACATGATATCATAATTATCCAATATACCTGAATTGATCATCATTTATGTTTTGAAATCCAAAATTAAATATTGAAAGTAAATTAACATGGTCTAGAGGGTGATGAAAAATGGAATGTAACATTTGTATTCTTTCCAAAGTATTCTCGAGCACTTTCATCATTTTTTTCTCATCCTATTTCCTGTAATAAGCTTCCTATATTCTCATCTTATTTTCATTGAATAAATTTATGCTATCTGAACACAGCTTTTTTACTACTGAAATTAACCAAATTGAAAGCTGAAAGTTCAGGAGATTGTCTGGAAAATATGGAATACAAAATATCAAATTAAAGTTTGTTCATTGATAATTGAAATGTAATAAAATAACTTTTAAACTTTGGAATAATCATAGTTTGCAAACTCAGCTACTGCTTGCCAAATTTGTGAGTAAATTTGCAGGTAGTGTAACTCCTCAATGAATTGCTAGCCATGACCTGTAAAAACTAGTAAGTTATTCAGCAATTTTTCTCTGCAACTTGTGAGCGTTCTCTGCAGAATTAGTCACCAAAAAAATCTGCAGACCCTTGATAAGACCAACTTTTGTCTTCGTATGTCATTTTTGTCTTCAGTGGTTAGGAGTACGATCCAGTGGCATGATTTGATTGTTGAGCAGTTGAAAGGATTTATCTACTGTTGGTTAAAAGTGATAAATTTATGAAAATGACATGCCATGAAGGTCCTTGTGGATGAGAAGGCCTTAATTTGGGTCTGGTGGCAGAGGCTCCACTTCTCAACCCTGCCCTGTATTGCAATAGGGGATGTGCTGAGCGTGCTGCTCTTGGATGCTGTGAGAGATACAGTCCCTCGACTTCATTGGAGGCTGCACTAGTAAAAAAAAAACATAAAAAATCATTTTGGGCAACCTTGATGGTAAAGGAGAGGTTTTTCCCTTTACTTGGTATGAAATAATAAAAAATGGTAATTTTTTTAAATTTTTAGTCTCCCGATCAAATCCTGAGTAATTGAGTTCTACTATTACTTTCAGTTTGCAAAGTCAATCCCGATCTTTAGTAATGCTGCAATGATCAAAATAAACCTGTGTTCTCTAAATTCATTCTTTATGCATCTCATGTATTTTTAAATTTTATTTTGTGTATTTATGTAAACATTGTAAAGTTTTGAATTTATGATTTGGACCAAAGAAACGGGGCTCGGACTCGGCTCGGACTCGGCAAGGCCGACTCAGACTTGGACTTGGGACTCGGCTCGTACTCGGCAAGGCCAACTCAGACTTGGACTCGGGACTCGGCATCAGACTCGGCTCCAGACTGGGCTGGA
The DNA here is from genome assembly GCF_030272615.1 of Cryptomeria japonica. Taxonomy (NCBI): domain Eukaryota; kingdom Viridiplantae; phylum Streptophyta; class Pinopsida; order Cupressales; family Cupressaceae; genus Cryptomeria; species Cryptomeria japonica. The sequence goes on along the minus strand of NC_081412.1, from coordinate 531,073,891 downwards.
CTCGGGAAAGTGAAAAACTCAAGAAATTTAGAGATTTTTAAAGATTTAAAACTTTTTTCAGACACCCTTTATTGAATACACCTAAAAGACACAAAAACGTCATCAAACTCCGCTCATTTGATTACATACACAAGTATACATCAATCACATAAGCATAAATGCAAATTGTAGCTGAAGAAACTAACAAACATAGATATATAAATATTGTCAAATGTATACAATATTACAAAACTTATGGAATAAAAAATCCATGTCATCATATGATCATCATCAAATGTTTCATACAAATACCAAAGGTAAATAGTAAATACAAAATACAACTACAAGTGTACAAGCCTATGGCTCAGAGGGCCGTGCACCCTCTCGCCCTGGCCCCCTGCGAAGGCATTTAAAGTAGGTCCTGGATGATTCAATAGCCATAGTCGCTCCTCGTGACACCATTCCATGCTCACCAACATCAGGAACAACTGTGTCACTCTGAGTCTCTGTATTTCCTGTCTCTTCTCCTCCTCTGCCATGGCTACAGCCTCAGCCTCTATATCTACCTGGTCGATCCAATCAATGTCATCATCACTAAAGACAGCTGTAGGAGTCCTAGGAGTTGTCTGATTCTCATTGGCCCACTCTGCTTCAAGATCAACCTCATCTAGAATGATAGGAGAGATGTCAACTAATGCATTCTTTCTCATTCTCAGGCGGAGGTTGTAGTGAACAAAGACGAGATCACTCATCTTCTCCACAGATAATCTATTGCACCTCTTGGAGTGTATGTGCTCAAACATAATCCAATTGCACTCACAACTTGATGCGCTGCATGGTTGGCTCAAGATGCGAATGGCCAACTTCTGAATATTTGGTGTCTCTGGGCCAAAAAAGCTCCACCAATGATCTGAGTTTGAAATGAGAAAAATAAATAAAATCAGTCTCACTCATGAACTCATTTAACAAGTTACAATATAGTATTGAATAAAACTAAAATTAAGCCTTACAATTTATTATTACTTGGCATCATAGTTGTCCTACTGTCTTTGGCGACAAGACGAGAGAAGGTCTCCCCTTGTGCACCTGAGCACAACTGTAGCTCTCGAAAAAGGTCTATCTGAGAAGTACCAGCAGGTCCCATCTTCTCCATGATTGCGTATAGTCCATTAAGGACCTCCACATCAACCTTGAAACAAGGGATAAAACAGAATGCCAGATTCAAATAATAGGTTGCCGCATGGATGGGCCTATGAAGCTGATGATGCCATCTCCTATCAATGATCTCCCAAATGGGACCATACTTGCTCTCATCTCCTCCATAGACGAATCTAATGGCCTCCTTCGCCCTATCCATGCTCTCATATATATAGCCCATTGCGGGCTTATTTCCATCCGCAACTCGCAACAAAACCACCAAGGGCTTAACAAACTGCAAAATTGAAAATATTGTGTAATTTAGAAAAATGAGCAAATAAGAGAATACATATAATAAGTTATAAAACATGAAGTTAAATTGTAGAATTTATAAAAAAATTACCTTCACTATCTCATCACAAGGGACCCAAAAGCCTTGCTCATCAAAAATGCAGTTTGCCATATCTTTCCCTACAGGGGTGGTAGCATAGGATGAGGAAGACCACTCCTCACCAACAATCATACGTCTCGAGGCAGACTTAGACCTAAGCATGGACTGCAATGTGAGGAAGTTTGTGGCAAATCTTGTGATTCTTGGACGAGCTAACTCCTTCTGCTCTGTGTATAGTTTCATAAGAGCCAACACCCATGAATGATTATATACAAATTTGCAGACATTTCTTGCCCTTTCTACACATCTCTTTACCCATGGTATTTTTCCAATATCCTCCAACATGAGGTCAATGCAATGAGCAACACATGAAGTCCAAACTATAGATGGGTGCCTCTCCATCAATAGTCTACCTGCAGCAACATAATTTGTTGCATTGTAAATTGTAATTAATGGAGGTACAAACTACAAGATAGTAATTAATTTGCAAACAAAATTAGTTTGTAATCAAAAGTTTACCCGCAGCAACATAATTTGCTGCATTGTCGGTCACCACCTGTACCATGTTCTCCTCACCCACATCTTCAATCACCTCCTCTATTTGCTCACATAGGTAGGTGGCATTCTTGCAATGGGCGGAGGCATCAATGGACTTGATGAAAACGGTGCCCCCTGAAATAAAAAAATAAAGCTAGGTCAATGATCATTCAATAAACCATTAAATAAAAAATAAAAAATTAAAGACTATATGAAACTAAAATTAATCAATCACCTGCGGAAGAAACAAGAAAATTAAGGAGAGTTCTATTTCTCTTATCCGTCCAACCATTAGTCATGATGGTGCAACCTTTAGTGCTCCATATTTGGCGTTGTTCATCTAAATCCTTCTTCACATCATCCACCATTTGAGACAAAATGGGTCCCCTCAAATCACTCTCACTAGGGGCTTTGAACCCCGCCCCACATGTGGTCATGGCATCAACCATTTCTTGCCAATAAGGAGACCTGTCGCAAAGAAACTCAATGAGATAAGTTAAGTATAAAAATTCAATGAGATAAGTATAAAAATTAAAAAAATCAAAGTTATCAAACATAAAAGTTAGTAAAACATTCACCTGGCTACAAAGAATGGAATACAGCTGTAGCTCCAAAACCCGCCAACTGCCATTTTAGCAGCATCATGGACCTCCTTGTTCCAATCCATTCCCTCAAGCGACGGTTGGGACCTAGGAGTAGTGCGAGGCACAAAGAAGGAATCCAACCTAGATTTACGAATCCTAGGTCCAATGCTAACACTCCCACTACAAGTACTAGTGCTAGGAGCATAAGAAGTGGCGGTGGCATTGCCACTTATAGAAGCAGAAGCAGAAGCAGAAGCACCAACAGTAGCAAACTGAGTGGGACGATATGGAGGTAAGGAAGAAGGGCCTCCAACACAACCTAACTGTGTCCCTCTTCCTTAAAATGTTTCTCTCCCAATGGCCGCTCGATCCTCCTTTTGTTTCTTTTTCCTTTCAATTTCCTCAACCATTACATAACATTCACGTACGGCCTCAGGGACTGCTTTTAGGCATGGTTCGGCATCATGTCCACGCACACCAGCAATATGGTATTTCAGCCTATATATACCTCCATGGAATATTGTTTTGCAAAACATACATTTTGTTTGCCCCTTTCTTTGCCCTGGAAAATCCTCATGATATTTCCAAGCAGGGTCCTTTCTAATGGGGGGTCTAGAAGCTGAAGTAGACATTTTAGGATAGTTTTGTGAAACTTGAAGTTGAGGCAAATAATAAAGTGAAGTTTGTTGCAATAAAACATTACAAATACAAAATAAAATTAATACATATTACATACATTCAAAAAAATTAAAGTAGGGTTTGTCAAACCCTACTTTTAAAAAACAAGAAATTTACAAACACTACATAGTACAACACTACAACTACATACTACATGCTACATACTAACATACAAAAGATTTTGAAAGAAAATGTAAAACTTTCAAAATAAATGAATAGAAAATGGAATTTTTGCATACAAGAAACAAACTAATCTTCAAAAAAACAATCTTACCTCTTATAACAAGCTTGAAATGAGCTGCAAAGTCTTCCTATCCAACTCTTGATGCACCAAATCCAAACACAATGCAGCTCCAATGTGACAAATTGAAGAAAACTTGAGCTTCCTCCTTGCTGGTTTTTCTTCTATGCACCCTTGTTTTTCTTCCCAACTCACTTTACTACTCCTTTTTTTGCAAGTGGATGAAATGAAAGTCACTTTTAGGGATAGAAGATAATTAACAAAAAAAAAGCGGAATTAAAAAAACATTGCAAAGTAATTTTTTTTTCGTGTTTTACTTTTGGCCCACGCCGGCCGAGTCTGGGGCTCAAGACTAGCCGAGTTTGGCGAGTTTGAGCCAAACTCGCCAACTCGGCGAGTTTGGCGATTTTACTTGCCAGACTCAGACGAGTCCGAGTCCGAGTCCCTAGGACTCGCTGGGCATGACTCGTACTCGGACTCGCCGAGTCTGGGCGAGTCCCATTTCTATGATTTGGACACATGTCTATCTACAAGATTTCTCTACCTTATCCTTGCTTTATCATTTTAGAACAATTTTTTGTGTTTGACTTTGTGTAGTTTTACTTTTGTTAACGTCTTAATGCAATTTTGAACATTTTCAAGGCTGTGTTTGCTTTATTATTCTTAGGCAATCTCCAATCTTTGGATGGCTTTATTCATAGTCTTTATTTTATAATAGATTCACTCTTAATTGTCATCTTACTTTCATAGAATAAAGTTAGTGCATTTGTTCTTGAGCAACAATTTTTTATCAAGAGTCCTTCCAGAGATATGTATTGATCTTGTTTCAACCATTTTTATTAAATTTTTTTTTTTCTTGTTGCAAACAAATGACACTTGTCATTTAACACTGACAACATGGTAATCGCTAGAGGGAGGAGGTGTCAGCAAATTGGCATCAAGTCATTTTATTAGATAGAGGGTGTTACTTTTATCCCTATGTGTGCATGTGCAATTTGTCTATAATAATGCATCATCTAACAAATAATTGTCTTTGAACTTGGAATCTCAAGTGAGGAGCATCATCTACTCCATGTTTGGAGTTTTTCCATCTCTATTGGCCATTAACATATCTTCTACTGTAATGAAGTGGTTGGCCTTTTACAAACAAAAAAACATGGCCCAAGTGCCACAACTCTTGTATGCAGGTTATTCTTATTTTGTGGTGCTTGGACAACTTGAACGGCTTGACATGCAATTGGCATTATCCATACCTAGTGTCTCACTTGGGTGTGTAACATTTTCTATATAGTATTTACTATTTATCCCCACTCATCAATTGCATGACTTCTTATTATTTACAATTTCAAACATCTAATACAAAAAGGTGGTTGGCTTGTCACAAATGAAAAATCACAAACCAAAGGTGACATTTCTTGTATAGAAGTTATTTTGATAATATGATGCTGGATAAATTCAACAGATATATTCAAGTAGACTTGTTAATAGATTGCATCTTATGGGTCTATACATTTACTATTCAGTATCTACCATATTCACCAAGAAACTCCAGTGTAGGGATAAAGACTGCATCCCTTTTCCATCCCTACATCTTCATGTGAACATAAATGCATGAAATACAGCAGTGCCTTTATTTTTACATCTTCATGTGACCATAATCGTAGTAGCGCCTTTATTCATTTACTCACATACCCTAATTTAGATGGCATCTCTGTCCACTTACTACTGACCATACCCTGATGTTTTCATAGGACTATGGGATTTAGCTCCTCATTGGATGCATGCGTAATTATTTACAGTCTTTACCAATTTATAATTACAAGTGCATTGAATAAGGATGTGTGGCTCTAAAATATGACACAATAGGGTTTAAGGTTTTATGGCTTTCTCTGTTACAAGATTGATGATTCTGTTTTTCTTTGGTATTCAGAGAAGGAAGGATGTACTGTGTTGGTTGTTCCCAGTTTGTCATAAGAGAGAGTGATGCACCTGCTCCAGTTTTGGAAAATCCTGTGGACAGATCTCAAATTCCTAGGGAAGCAGCAACTTTAAATGATTCTGCTATTCAAAATGGGTACATGGGCAATGCACATGGAAAAATGACGGCCTCAACTCCTGTTCAACAAGTGGAGCCTTCTAATGTTTCTACATTCATTTCTAATGGATTACCAAAAGCTGATAATAATGGGTCAATGAGAAGAAATGATGGATATCAACCTAATGAAGAATCTGGCAAAATGAAATCTTTGTTCTCTAAAGTACATATGACTTAGGCTTCTCTAGAATTATTTTTCAAGAAATTTTGGTTTCTACATCCAACAGTGTCCAACATACGTGCATATTGTGCAGGTAGACCTGCCATCAAACATAAGTGCGGTGCTTTCACAAACATTGTGTACTCTGGTTCAGAAGATTGAGGTTTGTTGTTTGCCGTATTATTTCTCACTTATCCTGCTGAATGGTATGCTTAATTGGCAAGTATGGCTTCTTTTGAAACTGATTTATCTCCTATATGATATCTTGAAATGAGATTCTTGAATTAGCTTTGTAGATTGTCTAAGAACATGAATTATTTTATTCAGTGTTAAAGTTAGCAGAAATGATAACATAGTTCAATTTTCTCGTGCATTTAATTAATCACCTTAGGTCATAGACTGGGCACATAGGTATTATAAAATGCTTGCTTCACATAAAGTTGTTTGAATTTTGAGTATTTAGTCGGTGCAAGTCTTGTCATTCCTGTGTAATATTTTTGGTCCCGTAGAAGTTCTAAAAATCATTTTCACTTTAATCTCTAGTGCTCTCTGGATTGTTGTTGCAATGAAATTTGTTGATTCTAGAAAATAAGGTCAAACATATACCTTTATTAATGATAAAAGCTTTTTTTTGTTAACAAATTATCAAGTTTTTGTGCTCTGAAATACCTTTATAAAATAAAAGTGTCCTTGTCATATACAACACTTGAAATGTAACCAAAGGGAATCCTTTATGGTCAAGTCGTTATATTCCTTTCCATTTAAGCCTTTTTCTTCACTAGCCCAAGTTTATAAGCCTGTTTGTATCAGTAATTTTGGCTTCACTCTCTGTGGCTCTTAACTCTGGTGAATATGTTTGCTTGCCTGGTCTCTTGATGGCAGAAAACATTTGTTGCATTTTAGAAAATGCTTTAGTACTAGTGCTTTCCATGAACTTCTTCCTACATGGTTCCCAGGCTATTTACCTAAGTGTCATTGTGATGGATTGAATGTTCAGGCTATTTACGTAAGTGTCATTGTGATGGATTGAATGCAGGTTTACTTTTTGCTAATTAAGTGAATTTGATTTCAAATGTTTAACTGTTTATCAGTCTAACATCTAATTGCCATACACCTTCTATAATGGCATTAAGCCTATTCAGGGAACTTTTTTATATTGATATCTGAGGAATATTATTTTATTGGCAGGAAACATCGAAGTTGATTGCAGTCACTCATGATCCTCTGGTCATAAAACAGGCAATTGTCCTACTCCTTTTCTTAGTTTTCAATCTTTAGCTTGTTCTCTGAGATGAAATGCCTGGTTAAACATACAATGTGTAAAGCTAATCAATTCAATCAAAAGAGAAGTTCTTGAGGTGCTTTAAATTTCCCAATTAGCATTTCTTTGTTTTTGGTTGTTGAGATTTATTGGTACTAATTTACAACATTACATGCTCACATGCTTGCAAATGTGTGGCTCTTATGTGAAAGAGTGCGGATGAGAATTATTGAAATCAATTTACAGCTTTGCATGCACATTTACTTGTGAACGTGTCTCTTGTGTGAAACTGTAGATATAGGTATGGTGTTATAGATTAACATAAGAAGGTGACTAGTACACACCTTTAGGTATTTAGTAAACATGCCCTTGGAAACAATATTGTTGCACCTGCTATATTCCTCTTCACTTCGAACAGGTCAAGCTCAATAGTTTTCTACAAAAGTGTGATTTTGTTGGTTATTTCAGTACTTATTTCTCTGTTTGGACAAATTGTGGAACATTAAACTGCATGTGGGCAAAGAATTGGACATGTAGAATGTATTTGTAACAATAACCCAATAATCGCTAACAAAATATGGCAATTAATGAGAATAGTAAATGCAAATTAGAGTAATAGGAGTCAAAGGCTGGACTATTTTTTCTTTCTTATCATTTGCAAAATGATTCTACAATTGTTACAATTTGTACAACTGCATTTACCATATATGGCAAAACTAAAAAAATAACATTTTACGTTACAGTTACAGGTATTCACATCATGAAACCACACTCAAAATTTGCAAGAGAAGAGAAAGTAGTCTACAAGAGTCATCTACACTATCAATAAGTAGGTCACAAGATAGGTAAATACGTTAACACTTGCATTACAAACCCTCCTCTGTTTCCTTCGTAACCTAAAGCAAAAGAGAGAGAGCATCATCATGGTGATATCCACCCCGTCACGAAGCATCAGTCTTCCCCGTGCTACTCCACTGGAGTAGCCCAACCCATCACAAAGGATCTAGCACTATGTGGCAACATGCATGATGGAATCTAGTTCACTACGTGAATTATTGTCAAGCTAGCATAACTATATGCTCATGCAATGCATATCTAATGCACTCATCCATTGAACACATTTCTATGGAAGAAAATGTAAATCTAACCAATGCATTCATTGGTATGAATCAATGATAATCATTGTTAACAACATAAAATGTTCTAATCATCTCATTCTAATATTTGGATGTTCAATAGGATAGATAAACAATACCAGAATATTAAACCCGTAATTAACATTCAATTCTTATGATGTGTAACTTAGATAATGTATTTTTAAGTGATAATATCTATTGATTGGTCCACTAGAGATGAATAGTGAACAGATGATTAGTCCATAAAGGAAGCTAATCCACAACACAAACACACTTCCATAACTCTACTCAATACCAAGTGATATGGAGGATCTTACTTCCTCATGATTTAATTGGTCATAGGTTATCACCCAAAAAACATGGAAGGTAACCCATGAAGGATTGTAATCTATTTAATAATTTTCTCTCATGTATAACCATACCTTTATAAATAATACTAAGTATCATTTAAAATCATGTAACTGCAATTTTTTAATCAACTAACATTTTCCAACTTGCACAAATGGTCATAACTTCTACACTTCTTGGACAAACTTTAAACTTCAATATATTCCAAAGGGATGGAATAACAAAGAATAAAACCGAGAAAGCATCTAACAGGAAACCCAAACACATGCCAGTAGTTTTTTCTGCAACTCAGCTCACTAGATTCCTATCAGAATAGCAGTTTGATTAAATAGACCAATTTTAAACCATGTTTACATGTACATATAATTTACTAGTGATTCTAGAGGGTCAGTTTTTTGAATAGGAACTATCACACAATCACATATGTTACTTGAAGTCTCCACTTGTGAGCCTTAGGTAGATCTCACTTCTGACATCAAGAGCATATCTTGGCCCACTCATTCAACATATTATTTTCAAATAATTTTCATATATTAATAGCATGTCTTTTATCTAGTGCCATTTTGGTTTTACTTACAATGCAATTATTTTGAAAGAGGGGAGGTAGATGGTAATTCATACGTTGTGGACTTATGGAAAACTAAACAATCCGGTACTAAACACGTCTAGCTTTAGAATCTCACTTAGTTCAAGATCCTTTTTATACTTAAATACACATTAAAATAGGACGAAATGAAGAATAATCAATATAAAGAGTTTGATAGCTCGAGAAAGCCAAAGTTGATGAAACAAGTCAAGAAATCAAAATAAGTTATAACCCCTTACCAACAACTTAGGCTTCAGCAGTGTATAGACCTTTGCCTGGTAGGTTAATCTTATGAACAGCTGGAGGATATAACTTCTTCATTAGGGTGTCTGTATTTTGTTGGTTGTTTTCTAAATTAGTAAAAGAATGAATCTGTTGATCCATATTGATTGTTGCATTTTAAAGTGATTTTCAAGCTTCATATGGAGTAACTGGAATGGCACTATGTATACATTAATACATCTCTTTGGCTTAAGAATATGTATTTGTTTGCTTTTAATATGGAAATTGAATGCTTTATTACCAAAAAGATGTCTTATTTAAACACACTTCACTGTCTAAGCAAGGACTCAAACAAATCCTTACAAATAAATCATTTCATGAATCTCCATTGACACCCATTAAAGGGTGGGTTCCTTTATTAATTATGAGAACTTCTTGTGATGTTATCTCTCACAACAGATGCCAATTGGGTAGCATTATTAATAGAGAAGGCACAAAATTGTCTTTAATCATTGCAGATTTGTATTCTCAATAATGTGCTTTAACGAGAAAAATAAGCTTCTCTTTCTTTGCTCATAGACAAATTTGATTTTGCTGCATACACAGCTTTTTATAATGAGTGTATTTAGAATCTGAGATGTATGCCAAGGGTTGAAGTTATGGATGCCTAGTTCAAATTCTTGTTGTGTTGAACCTAGTAACTGAGTATATTATTAAAGGGTGTGCACATTAAGTAGAATGTGCAGCATGTCCTTCAACATAACGCAATGGAAATGAATTTTATGATTATAATTGGAGCACGGGCAATGTAGTGTTATGGTTACCTAGTAGCCATCTACCACAATGACTGCTAGCACACAAAATGAGTTAGCAGCAAAACTTTCAGTCATGCTTTTAGTTTCACTGCTGTGTTCTGCAGTTAGTGGCTACATTACACTAAATGAAGTGCACAAAAGAAAGGCCCAGCGGCTAAACAATTAAGCCATGCATTAGAATGAATATTGTAAGCAGTCCCTCACAACACTTTAATACAGATAAATTTAAGAAGACCGCAACAGAAAAGAGAAGTACTTATTAATAAAATATAACTACTATAATAAGCTGCTTCATATGAAAATCCTTGTGAGATAATCAGCAAGAAAGATGGAATCCAGGCTTATACCAGGAAAACTTGATGAAATGAAATAAAAGAGGAGGTGAAAGGAAGATAATCTCTATTGGTGGCTGAAACTTATGCTCTTTCCTCAGAAAATGCAGCACTACCACTCCCTCCTTTCATTTTTTCGTTCTTTAAATTTTTATCTTCCTTACATATGGCAGCCAGTCTTTATTAAGGCTTTTAAATTATAACAAATTGTTTTAATAGTCTTAGTAGCCTTTGCCTTGAACATATTTTGCTTAATTCTTCTTTTTTAATTTTACAAGTCCTTTTCCTTTAAGACGAAATAAGGTAAATATGCTATTTAATAATGATATTAATATTAATATCATTTTATTCTTTTTTATTAATTTTTAAATAAATAACATAAGAGTATTTAAAAGGTCTCTATTGGAATATAATACTATTTAAAATATTATGAATTGTTATTTCTTTATTATAACATTGTTAATATTAAAATATAATGTCATTAAACAATATTAATTTTATCTCCTATTATAATAATAAATAAAAAGAAAAAATGCCAATTTCTATTTAGTTTGGACTCTTTTGATGAAATGTCTTAATACAACTACAATCAACAAGTAGCATGCTCTTGCATTAGGTTTCATTCTTAGACAACTATAGATAGGTTAAAAACACATACATACACTAATCCTATGCAACTTAACCACATGAACCTAAGTGTGTGTGTTTGTGTGATTTTGTCATAATAGGTTACCTCCACTGACTTGAACTTTCTCTTCGATGATATTCTCTCTCCAATCTAAAAGAGTGTCCATAGTTCTTTACACACTTATAGAAACAAAACACATACTTAGTTAATTATACATAATGTTAGCGTATATATGTGTTCTTTACCTACATATAGTTGCATAGGAATGAAATCTAGAATAATTAGGTAACTAGAGGGCTTGTGTCAACATCAGGTCATGACCCAAACTTAACACAAGACTGTGCCACTGGTTGAATTGTAATTGCACTATGTCATTCCATCAAAATGGGCACCAAACTAAATGGGAACTGAAATTTTCTTTTATCTGATAATTATTATCTTAATAATGAAGTAAAAATCAATATTAAATAAATAGTATTATATTTTAATATTAATGCCACTATAGTTAAGAAATAGAATTAATATTATCGATAATTATTACTATATTTTAAATATTCATATGTTAATATTCTTATTTAATTTTTTTAAGGAAAGATTAAAATGATTTTAAAAAGAGATAAAATAAAAACATAATAAACTCAAATAGATAAATTCAAATAGTTTCCTCTCCCACATGTTCTGTTGGTGTCTTCACAAAATTGCATGCAAATATAGTGTGCAGGGTGCTGGCAAAGGGGAGAATTGGGCTTATGCCTATCACGACAAGTATTTTCTCCCACTTTTGTAACAATGGAAAATAAAAAAGGAAAAACAAAAAATTGCTGTAGGGGAACCTTACACTAGTTAAAACAAAATAGTTCTGCAGCACTGTAGAAATTGAATGTCACATCGAAATGTTCGCCTCACTGGGCTAAGGAATGATCACAACTACATGCCTACGAATTCATGCTTTGCTAGCTAGTCTTGTTCAATAAGAGGTAGGTGGCATAAGCGTTTGAGTGATACTTACATTTACCTTGTGGATAAAGTTATTCTTTCTGTTATATTGAAATCCTGACAATTGAGTTTTTGATAAAAGAATAAGTGCTATGGTGTAGGAAAGTGGATGGCTCTACCCAAGCTTCTCTAGCTGTTTATATGTATGTATTTCATAAATATAGGGATAAAAAGTTATGCTTTGATTACGAACAATCTTAATTTATAACACTATGGTATTGGAGTGATAAAATTAAGCCATGCAGTAAAGGTTTCTTTATGAGCCTCAGTAGAGGGCACCCATTTATATAGTGGTGCAGAATACTATATGCTGCATTTTCTTTGGAGAGATTTAGTGGCTAGCATCAGAACAAGGGACAAAGACTGAGTTTTCGATATATGATATAGCAGATACTGAAGGCCAATCTGATTAACAATAATCTTGCATGACATAAATATCTTAAGCATGGCCGTTTGTATGCTCACTAAGTGTACCAATAAAGATGAATTTTTAGTTACGACAAGTAGACTGTACATTCCTTTGTAAGAGGGAATAATTAGGCTTTAGGGCTTGATTTTCTATTGATGGTGATAATGAATACTCTGGTGAATAATTTAGATACCTCACTTCTCGTTCCTTCATAGATGTCTCACATATATTTTTTAACCTCTGAACCTTTATACAAACTGTCTTTGTTTGGGCTGGGAGCATTGTCTTTCTCCATTTGATTCTTTTTTAGGTATGCCTTCTAATGACATTGAGAGAGGAGCGGAATTCTATAGGATAATGTTGGTATATTATTTCTCCATATGATTATTCTGATCTTATTTTTGATATAGATTTTTTTATTTTTATTTCCTTCAAATTTAATAAATGTGATTTGGCCATTGGTGTGAGCTCTCATGGGTTAAATTATATTTCAAGTCTGGATTACATGGTAAAGTTAATTTTGTACTATTGGTGAAATATTTTCTCAAAAGGAAAAGCATGTAAGTTAAATATTAAAGCATTGGTTTCAATCTTTTAATATTCCAAAAGTGAAGTGTTTATTATCCAATTACCTCTATGGATTGCAAGGGAGTGGTGATAAGTTGGAGGTATCAACAGAATGATGTCAAATCAGAGACAATTTTGTAGAATTAAATGCTACAACAGATGGACAAATTTTAGAATTCAAAATTCAAATTCTAAACCAATTACTAGAGATCCTTCCCTATCTTTTCTTTCTCTAATTTCCCTCGTCTCTCTATGCTTATTCTATATTCAATTAGAGGCAGAGTTATAAAAGGCTGGAGCGTTTTTACAATAGGCTATATGGTTGAGTTGATTTTGTCTTTGAGGTGGGATTGATGAACATTCTGGATGAAGCTGCTACCTTATTCTGTTCTGAGCCTTCAAGAAATTGTATCTCTCTTTCTCATAGACCTCATGGCAGTCAACACAATGTTCTTTGCCTCTTGTATTGCTGTTAAGTGTGTCTAGTTCTCTCAAAGAATCATATATGCTTCTGGTTACATATATACCAATTATTAGGGGAGGTGTGGTTTACTCCTTGAAGGGAAATTCAAATCAAGTTAGGTTTTGTAACTCAATTTTTTTAGAATGAAGGGTACTAGAGTAACAAAAACTAATCTGGAAAAATAATTAACTTTGAGTATGATAAATAATAGTAAATTGAATTGGAATCTTTGGTAGCAAATTTTGTCAAAATTTCTCAGCTAAGGAATTGATGGTATATGTCACTGCTGAATGAATTTGGAATCTTGTCAACCTGTCAAGGATTATCATTACACAATTCAATATGGCTGAGATGGCATACTATCCAAGGTTTCCTGAATGTAGCTAACAAACTCTCTTTTGTCAACTTCTGATTCTAGGTAGAAATTAGTAAGATGAGTTGCAGAGAAAACTGCTCACGTGTTTGGATTTCTTGAAATAAAATTTTGGGTTTTGTTATTCATTCCTTCACTTTTCCAAAACAGATTGAACTTTTAATTTTGGCCAAGGGACATGAAAGTTATGATTGTTTGAATGCTGTATTTTTTCGTTGCAATCTGCAAGTTGGAAACTGTTAATTAATTTATAGATTGCAATCACATGAGTTTAAATGATAATTATTATTATTTATAAAGGTATGGTTATGCATGAGTGGAAATTATTAAATAGGTTACAATCCTTTCACGGGCTGCCTTCTATGTTTATTGGGTGATAACCTACGACCAATTAAGTCAAGAGGAGGAAGTAAGATCCCAAGTATCACTTAATATTGAGTGGAGTTATTGAAGTTTGTTTGTGTTGTGGATTAGCTTACTTTATAAACTAGTCATTTGTTAAGTATTCCTCTCTAGTGGACTAATCAATAGACATTATCACTTTGAAAATACATTATCTAAGCTAAACATCATAAGAATTGAATGTCAGTTGTGGGCGTTGTCTTCTGGTGTTGTTTATCTATCCTATTGAATGTCTCGATATCATAGTGAGATAAATGGAACATTTTATGTTGTGATCATTGACTATCATTGATTCATACCCATGAGTGCATTATTTAAATTGAGTTACACTCTCTTCTATATATGTGTGTTCAATGGACAAGTGAATTGAATATTTTTTGCATAAGCATATATGTATGCTAGCTCAATAATAATTCAGATAGTGAGCTAGATTCCATCATGCATGTTGGCACATTGCTAGATCCTTTGTAATGGGTTAGGCTTCTTTAGAGGAGTAGCACAGGGAAGCTAATGCTTCATGGTAGGGTGGATATCACCTCAATGGTGCTGTAATGGTGGGAAAATGGTGAATGATAGATCAAGAGGAAAACTACCCTTTCCCTCAAAGAGAGATGAGAATTTCACTATTGATTACCATTCAAGCATTTTTCACCATGTTACATTAGAAAGAGGAGAGGATAATTCACTAGATTCAATCTCTCCACACAAAGATGGTAGATTGAATTCTGAATGAATTGGGAATGCTAAGTTGATCCCCTCTTCCTTGTTTGAAATGGAAAGGAATTGATTGAATTATGTAGTGCAAAAGTGACAAAGAATTGATTATAACTTGAGATCGGAATATGGGATGAAGCTGTGCACCTGGATCTGGCAGTAAAATGTCGAGACGAAGTCGCCCTGTGAATTTGAGGAAAAGTTGCCCGGACCGTGGTGGGAACGTACACGGTCCTCCGAAAAATCCGTGAAACGAAAAGGGTTTTTCTACCTTTGCAAATGAAGCCCGAATCCGAAAGTACAGCTACGCACTTGCAACCTACACATAGAAAAGAGAGGAAAATGGGTTGGGATTGGGGGTTTGCCTTTAGGTTAAACCCCAGTTTTAGAATTAACCAAGTAATGAAAGAAAGTATTTGCAAGTAGATGTAAATGAAAGACTGAATTGTAAATCACCTCAAGGGAGGTTGTGATAGCAATGTTGATAGAAGCGCTTGTGTGGAATTGAATGTTGAAATCAGTCTCCTCTTCAATGGTTGAATCCTTGACTTGAATGCAACACCTAGCCTTGAAGGGAGACTTGAGAATGCTCAATGCTGGAAGAGAATGCTTGAATGCTTGAATGGTCTTGAATGCTTTATCGCTTATGCAACTTGACACACTCCAATCTTATCCAACTTCAACTTATGCAAATGAGAGGACGAATGCCCCTTAAATACATGTTAGTGGATTTGAATTTCGTCACGGGCCGACATCGGGGGAGTTTCCCGCTCGAGGCACAACCAACAATGCAACCCTAGGAAGGGTCCTGCCCCAAAATAGGGCAGGGACAGGGGGGCCATGCCCCTGTCCTACCCCTTTCTCCAGGGTAGAGTGCGGACGGGGTGATGCAGAGGCCAAGGAAAAAGCTGTTTCCGCAAGCTGAGCAATCTTCGATCTCCGATCAGGCTAGAGGATTCAAACTCGCATGTGTGAGGACCCTAATGCAGTCGAAAATTGCTAGGGTCGCAATTTTATGACACTACATTTAGCCCCCACTTTAGCGAGAGTATAAGTGTATGCCAATACTGTTGGTAAAGTTCAAGGAAACAAGATTGAAAGACTTCTACCACGTCAAGGAGGCAAGATGCGCCAAGCCCCCAGTGGACTTAGGATCTTATGACTTCGATTAACAAAGTAAAAGGGAAGATCGAGAAGGGGAGAACCATGACTGCAAGTAGCAAAGTTCCCTTCACTACGAGTCATGAAAGCAAGGATACAAAGATTACAAAGCAAAATATAGCTCACTAAGTAATTCTAAGTATCATATGAAGGAAAGTATGAGCGGAGTGTATGCCTCCACGTTAAAGCGATCGTACGTGCCTTATTGGGAGCGATTGCTTTAAGGTAGGATACACCCAAGAGAGAGAGGAGGAGGGAGCACGTTATCACAAGGATTTAGCCCCCAATCGAGGAATAAACCCAAGGATAATGAATCACAAAACATGAGGTAGTGTTGCTTTCCTCGAGGCCAGTACGTTGTATGATAACTCATGTATATTATGTATGTATATGCATATAATAATCGTCATTCCCCAAAGATGGACGCTACCTTAGAAGAAAGGGAAGATAGGATGTCTTTTGAGTCAACATGAAAGAGACCAAGAAAAGATCTCAATGCTTTGCATCGTCCCCAAGTAGACATTAAGGGAACAATAGAAGAACAAGAATACATATAGAAGAATGGTCACAAAAGAAAAAGAAAGGAGAGGGAGATGTTGGTATTTTTAGTTTGTTGGCATTTTGCATATAGATTGCATTAATGATATGTTGTCATTGATGTCAATTGAGCAGGTGAATGATATTCATAATATTTTTGATGTTATAGTTGATATTGCTTTTGTCTTGTAACCGGTATGATAAACTTTGTGGAAGATGATGTAAACCGGTATATGGTAGTTTGTAAGTTGAACCGGTGTATAAGGTTAAACATTTCTATGTTATGTAAACCGGTAAACCCTACCAGTTGTTTTGTGTTAAACCCTACCCGATCAAGTTTGTTGGTTTATGTTGAGCGGTAATGGAGACACGTGTGATCATTGTATGAGGATAAGTTCAGATTGATTTGGCGTGTTTGTTATCTTGGAAAGGAGCAAAGTGGATTGCATCTAATGCATAGTGCGTGATGAGTTACAAGTCCGATGAAGCGGTGATCATGGAGCGGTTGGAATTTTCTTGATTAATGTGAAGAGATTGTTATGATTTCTAACGATCAAGATTGTACCGACTTGTTTGTAATCTCGATGATGAGAATTAGGTTTTTGTTGTGTTACCGATCTAGTTGATTTGTATTTAAGGTCGATGAAGTTGTTTGTAAAAAGTGTTGGCAAAGTTGGCAGAAATTAGTTGAGTGTGTGGTTGCCAAACCGGTGGATGGATCTGCAGTTTGTGTAAAGGCAGATTGAAGCTTAAGAAGGATCTGATCAAGCAGATGTAGTCCTATTCAGACAGATCAAGAAAACCTGTTGTTTTCTAACAATTACAACAGAAATCAAAATCCCCTAACCGAGTAAGCTCTAACAAGCTTGCTTACTTATTAAATCCTCTAACAAGGTGGTCCATTAGTTTGGATTCTCAAATCCTCCAGCGAGGTTACTCCTAACAGATATTGTGCTTTTCATCAAGGCATATTTGTAAATCCCTTAACCGGGTGATTCCTAACTGGAATTAGTTCGTAACAAGACTTATTGTAAAGCTTTAACAGGCTTGACTCCTAACAAGGCGAACTTCAGAAGAGTTCAAATAGCTATCCTTGCGAGTCTCATCTCACGGTGGTTTTTTGAAAGATCCCTAAATGGGTTCTTTGCTGCCCTGGATAAGTTTTAATTAATAAACTATCTTTCAGAGCTTTTTGGTGTTCTTAGAGACTAGACAGAAGATGCAGAAAGTGTTGTTTATTTTTTTGGTGATGGCGATTGCAACGATTAACCAATAATAACATAGAATTCAACTCAAAATAAGATATGAGCTTCTGATTTTATTTATGACAGCAGATTACATTCAACTAGGAGTGAAGATATATTCACCAAAACAATTAGAAACATACCACGGATCCAGCGCTGGGGTTTGTTGCTGATTTGCTATCCAGAAATGGATATAGGCATGAATTGAAGGTACGAGGGCAGTCCAGATGTACCAATACACTTATACTACCTCCAAATGAATTACCAATAACAAATTGGGCCAAAAATCCAATTACCAGTTGGAAATCCAAATTCTGCCAAGCAAAATTATACAATTTTAGCCTTAAATCCTCACTGTTTTGCTCACCCTGATCTCAATTCAAGCCTGATGATTGTGATTTCTTCTACACAGTCCTTGCTGATCCTAACAATGAAGTTAAGAACAAGAAATGGAGTTAAAACCCTCCATTTTATTTATTATCACTCCACAACCATCTATAATGGTACGGCCCCCTTGGGAAATAGTACAGCTGCCAAAAGAAATAAGTAATGCATTGAAATTGAATGTATTCTTGCTCAGATCTGATGTAATGACCTTGCTGCTAATGATTACTGAGTTTGCTTGTTGAAATGACCCTCAATATGCCTGAAACAAGCTTTTGATGTGTTCCACGTGCCTCCTGTAGAAGGGATTCCATCCTCCTGAAGACCAAATCTGAGGTTTCCGTCTCAAACTTGCTTGCTGTTGTAAATTGCAGACCTGCAACTTCCAAGTTCTTCACAAAATAATATATCATGAATCAAGAATACCTCTAAGGCTGAATACATGCATTCCTTACATTCCACGTGGGATGTACTTGCTGCAAATGGCAGCCCTAAGGCTGCAAGGATCACGCCGAAGCTGAAGAATCAATCTGCCATGCTGAAACCCTTACTCTGCAGCCTGAATCCACAATGAAGAATGGTGTACTCAATCTCTGTCAACTATGCACTCTGCCTGAAGAATCCAATGCCAATAACTGCTGAGGGCTACGTCCCAGCCAGTCCAGATCTTGGGGTTTGCGTCCCAAATGAAGAATCACTCACTTAGAGCAAATTCACAAAATAAGTTTGATTGTGTAAAAAGATAATGAACAATTAGGTCTTCATCTCCTTATATCTCCTTTCCTTTCCAAGCCAAACCCTAAAAGGGAGTAAAGTTGGTGCATTATGAAAAGAGTGTTATTTTCTAATTATGGTGTCAACTATAGGAAAATAACACTAAATTGCAAATAAATAGCGTCAGGCATCTAAAAAGACTCCGGAAGGTGAGAATCATGTAGCAAAGTTCAAGACCTTTCCAACGAGCTATAACACAGGCATATCAACCCAGATGAAGCCAAAAACCCCTTATTACTCCGAAATGACTAAATACATAGCCTTATTTTAATTTATTTAATCGCTAACTTAGGAAATATTTAAATATATTAAAATATCTCCAGATATCCAATAGCAGCCCAAAATAACCAAACAATCATGAATATAACTTGGTCACCTATCTCTGACTGATGCCGGAAAAGCTGAGCTAACTGGTAGTCCCATCCCTAAAATCTAGGGATGCTCCTAGAAACTAGGAAACACACCCAATCTTCCTGAAACTGAAACCATAGTATGGTCCCATGGAACCTCAAATATGGAAACTGCCACAACCTCCTAAAAGGTAGGGAATCTCCCTAAAAAGTAGGAACCTCTCTTCAAACACCTGTAACTGCTCAAAGGATCCTGCTCTGCTCCTTGGTCCCACAGGTGGTCATTCAGTCAACTGCCAGTTCTCCCTAAAAAATAGGAGACCTCGTCCGAAGGTTCGAAACGGCTCACAAAGCCCTGCAAAGCTCCATGACCCTCAGAATGAGTCCCCTAACCATGTCGTTGACCTACGGGAACTCGAATGGTAGGTCAACCCCTGCTCATCTCATGTCACCTAGAAAAGGGGACATTACTTTTTTACCTATTTGGGTTTTCCACGTATAAATATTTGTGTCTAGTGGTGAATGCTTTTGTGGTTATGATCTTATTTATTGATTTGATTAACTACTTAACTATTCTGATAAGGCATGATAACTGGAAGCATGAGAGATGAATATGTTGATATTTGATTAAGCATTGTTGATGTTTACAAGATTGAAGTTGTTTACTGTTAAGTTGGTATAACAGTCAAACCGATTGATGATTGATTGATATTGGTAATCTTTGAGACATTATCTTGACAGAGTTATTTGTTGATAGGTTTATTTTGAGATTGGAAGTTTATTATCAGTTTTTGAGTATACTGATTCATCCCCCCCCTCTTAGCATTCTACTGGATCCTTATTCTTTCATCATATCATCAAGAGAAAGATCCGCAGTGCTAATATTGCTAATCTAGCACGACATTCGCCTCCCGATCTTGTTGATCACTATTTCGGGAAGGCAAGGAACATGCCAGAGGAGCGACATCGAGCACAACAGATGGAGCTATCACAAGATCCAAACAAGGACTATGCTCATGGTGTAAGTCACTTTGTTCGATTCTTGGAGCTAGGATTAGGGTTTGTGAAAACTCAATCTGATAAATGCTTGTCCACATCAACATACTCATACTCACTATCAGAAGCATTAGGAGTTGTATTGCCATTATGAATAACATTTTCACCCATTTCTTTATCAAAGTTTAGAGAAAGAGGAGCAAGAACACGAATAGGAGTAAAACCATCACATGTTTTATGCAACTTATGATTTGGAGATGTTGGTTGAACATCTTGCTTAGGAGAAAAGGGAATCATGTCAACTGTTGGAGTCTGAGGAGATTGAGTATTTTGAGAGATAGCTTCACGAGCTTTAACACAGCGTCTTCGTCGGCGTTCTCTCACACAATGATTCCGTCGAGTCTTAGTGGAAGGCTGAGAAGGAGGAGGAACACGTGAAAAAGTAGGAAAGTTTAGGTTGAGGTCTTTTTGGTTGAACAATAGGAGAAGCAGGCCTCTTCTCTCGATAAGAGGAAGGAGGTGGAACTGCGCCATAGAAAGGAGGAATATTAGGTGTAGGAAGGAGACCAGGTCCATCATCTTCCTTACGAGGGAGATTAGTTCTATCCGAGAGGGAAAGAACCTCATCTTGAAGAGTAATAGGAATGTTTGGCGATCTAGGTTGACTTAAGGATAAGATCATATCATTCTTCCATTTTTGATAAGATTGAAAAAGAGCATCGCTCCTTGATGGCAGAGATTGAAATTGTTTAGGCCAAAAGAGATCAATAGGAACACCAGGGCTTCTTTCGGATGGACAAAATAAGCTATGGTTCACGATTATGATTTCTCCATTGTGAGGACATTTCAAACACTTGTGTATTGGAGAAGCAATAGCCTTCATGGAGGATAGCCAAGGATAGCCCAACTTCACATGGAATTGCTCAGAAGAAGGTATGATAACAAAGTCAACATCCATGGATTTAGCATGAACCTCAACAGGAAGGGTGATAAAACCAATGGTAGGACAAGAGAAGCCATCAAATAACTTCACAACCACATTAGAAGCATCATATAGTGGTTTATGCAATCGTAAAGTGAAAAGATACTCTTCAGTTATGACATTAACCATGCAAGAGTGATCAATCAAGGCACCATGGCAAGGGATATCCTTAACCTTTGCAACTATGTATAAAGGGCCATCAGGTGCTCTAATGGTCTCGCTAGGGTCAAATGTAATACAAGGATCCTTATCTTGTGCTTCTACCATATTAACCAAGTTTGGAGCCATAGAGGTGAATTCTTCAGAAGAGAGAGAATTAGGCACAATCTCAATAATGTTAGAGGTATGAGATGGCAAGGGATCAATGAAAATCTTAAGATTTTGATTAGGAGGAGCTACTGATTTATTCCCTTTATCATTCACACCTGCCACAGATATAGTATTATTATCAATCAAGTCTTGAATCTTATTCTTCAATGCAAAACATTTCTCAGTATCGTGACCAGGTTGATGGTGAAATTGGCAAAAGAAATTGTTATCAAAATAAGGAAATGCAAGTTTGGAAGGATCAATTTGTTTTATAGGAGGAAGTTTGATAACATTTCTGTGCAACAACTGAGACATGATACTATGTAAAGATTCATTCAAAGGAGTAAACTGTCTTTCTCTTTGGAAAAATTTAGAAATAGAAGGCACACCTGTTGTAGCATTCACATGGTTGTTGTTGATTGGATCATTGAACTTGATGAAGCTTTTTGTTGGTTTGAACTTCGCAAATGGTTGTTGAACACTCTCCCCCTTATCACCCAGAGCCATAGGAGTGGATTGCTCCATTTGACTCACAACCAATTGATAATTGTGGAGTGTTGCGCACAATTGCGTAAAAGAAGCAAACTCAGAGAAAAGAAGCTTTTCCCTGATATCTTTTTGTAAGTTAGAAATGAAAATTCTTTGAATATCATTATCAGGCACATGAAAAGAAATTTGAGCACACAAATGCGTATATCTACCAATGAAATCAGTCACTTTTTCTTTAACACCTTGTTTACAATGCATTAAATCAGTCAAAGTGATTTTAGGACCAATGTTGTTTTGAAATTGTTGGAAAAAAGCATTTTCTAGTTGTTGAAAGGAAGTGATAGAATAAGAAGGCAGAGAGCAATACCATTGTAAGGTCTTATCTCTTAGTGTTCTTGTAAACAGTTTTGCAAGCAATCTTTGATCATAAGAAAAATCGGTACACAAGGTTTGGAATGTTTTGACATGCGTAAGAGGATCACCTTTTCCATTATAGATTGGTAATTGAGGGATCTCCACATGTTTAGGTGGCACAACTTTAACAATATCAAGAGAAAGTGGGCTTGCAACATTAATGTTGGGCACACTAAACTTGGATTGACTCATGGAAGCAATTCTTTGTTGTAAGGAAGACACGGTTTGAGCAAGATTGTTAATTGTCATTTCGGTAGAAGAATTGATGTTAGACATAGGTGATTGAGAAGGTGGTGTGATGTTATTGAAAGAAGGCATGGACTGAGAATAAGGTGGTGGGACATTATGATAAGTAGGCATTGGTGATGATTGGGTAGGAAAAGGGACAGTTAAAGGAGGAATAAAGTTGTTGAAGGAATTGCCCCCTTGTGTCACACTGATTGGAACACTCATGGAAGACATAGGTAACGATGGAGGATTAAATGAAGAAGAGGGATTGCCCCCATGACCTATGGTTGTAGGAATGGTATTTTGAGTTGAAGTAGCCATGATGTTGGATGTGAAAGTAGGAATACTAGTCATAGGAGAAGTCAAAGGAATTGAAGGATTGACTTGTGTTGAAGGTTGTGAGTAACCTAGGGTTTCAGCACAACTTTTGATAGGCATGACATTAGAATCAACAATATGTGCAATGCCATGCAATATATCAATTCCATTCTTATCACTTTGAAGCATGCATTTAAGACCTTCAATTAATGGAAGAGCTTCACTATTAGGGTACTCTTGGGACATCCATTGTTGAAAGTTATCAAATTGATTGTCCAATGTGGAAAGTTGATCTAAAGAAATCCTAGTTAAAGCTTCTTCTTCATCATGGGATCCATCAATGGGGTGAATAGGCACATGATTAGGATGGGAAGAATTAGCATGATCCTCATTAAAGAAGTCACCCAAATTAGGCTCCATCTCCTCGGTAATTAAACCTTGGGAAGCCTTAATTCTAATGCTTCGTCTAACGGGGATAGGATAGGTAGGACTAATAGTGGTAAAACTCATGCACTAGAGGGAAAATTTGAATTTTGAATTGTGAAACAAAGCTTACGAAATTGGTTAATGCAAAATTTAAGAAAATAATGATTACACAATTTGAACTTTGTTGGGGGAAGAGGATGACACAATTTCCAAAAATGAAAGGAAATCGGAATTTTAAAATTAGGGCCAAGGGAGTACCACTTAATTTTAAAATCAGAGCAGACTATAATTAACCTATTAATTTTAAAAATTTTCTTGAAATTTGAAATGTTGAATTTTGAAGGTATTTTCGATTCTAGAGGGATAAAAATCGATAAAATCAACCAATCTTCTGGATTTAGGCTATTAAATACAGTCATAACAGTCTCTCGAAATTTCGGGAAAAAAGCCAAGGACCATGGCGGGAACGCACATGATCCGACCAACTTTTTTCGAAACTTTCAGGGATGGATATTACAATGATTTTAAAGCTAACCCCCAAAATTGGCAAATTTTATGATCTCTAGATGGGTGAAATGAAGGCACAAATGTGCAAAAAGGACCTATTAGGGTTTTGAAGAAAAAGAGGAATTGAATTGCAATTTTGAAAAGGGTCAAACCTAATGGATAGGGACACCTTGGAAAATGTTTAGAAATCTGAATGTAAATGAAATTGATATGAAACTCAAACAAAATCTAATTAATTTTAAAAATTGGGGTTTGATGACCTAACCACATAATTTTGAAATTTGAATTTTGGGAAAAAGGGGGGAAATTGAAAATTTGAATTGTAGGATTGAAAACAAATTTGAGAACAATCAGAAATCTGAAAATTAAATTGAAATCCAATTTTTTGCACAAGTTCAAGATGATTTTTGAAAATTAGGGTTTTAACAAGTAACCTCTTAATTTTGTAAATTTTAATTGCAAATTGAACAAGACAATGAAGAAATTGAATTTGACAATCAAAACAATTTTTCAGATCTAAGATAACCACAAGCAATTTTTACAAATTACAAGTTCAATTTTAATTTTAAAAACTAGGGTTTTTAATGAATTAACCACTAAGTTTGCAGACAATTGAAACTTGTAAATGAAAAATATGCAATGTTGTTAAAAGGAAAGCATGCAAGATGTTGGGTTCACCAAAATGTAATGGTGGAGAAATGGTGAATGATAGATCAAGAGGAAAACTACGCTTTCCCTCAAAGAGATGAAAATTTCGCTATTGATTACCATTCAAGCATTTTTCACCATGTTACATTAGAAATAGAGGATAATTCACTAGATTCAATCTCTCCACACAAAGATGTTAGATTGAATTCTGAATGAATTGGGAATGTGTTGACGTGTATTTTGTACACTATCAAACATAGAATAAAATACCTAAAGGTACCTTATCCTCTCTTGAGTAAAGCCTCCGAATGCTGAAGATGTCGCGAAAAGGATCAATCGGGATGACTTCAAGGTTCTTGTATGTAGGGTCTCTACGTGTGGATAAGCTCTCTGTGGTATGATGTGATTTGCTGGAATCACAAAGGGACTTACATTTGATGATTGAACGTCTGATCTGCTTTGAATATTGCTGGAACATAGGACTTCACTAGCTTTGATTTGAAAAAAAAGGAAAAAAGATGAGGGCGGGAAAAGATCTAATCCTAACACTAAGAATGTAAGAGCAATGATTGATCTTTGATGAAATTCTAACTAAGTCTTGTTTTGACATCCCAGGACCATCTCCACAAGGTTAGTGCGATCTTCGAAGGAAAGCTTTATGATGTTCAAATCATCACTGCAGGCATAGACACCATCAGGTTGATGCATATCAATGAAGAAGCGACAATTGAAGTTAAGCTTAAGCTGAATGATTCCAGTTGACTACGCAAGGCAAGTCTGCAATCAACAAATTGCTAGTAGTATGGATGTACGAATTCCACCATCAATCAAGCACATTTCTTCCACTCATCTAATAACATGAAATCAAATATGAGAAGTATAAAGACCATGCAAATTGTCGAATCGACCCATAAATTTCACCATTTCTTCAATGAAGTTACACAAGTCTTTTACAACAACCTCTTGGCAACAAGCTTTGCCTTCTCTCTCTACTCTACTCTAATTGCTATTCTAATCACCTTCTAACTACTCTCTATTCACCTAATCTATTCTATTATTTTTATCTATTTGCTTCTATATCTTTACAAATGAAATGCCAGGGCCTATATAGTGCCCACAATACAATTCGATGGCTAAGATCAATTTGAGATCAATGGCCAAGATTCAACAATGAAAACCCTAATTAGGGTTTGTTACAACCATTACATAACATTTAATGCTTGACCAATGATAAAATTGTATTGCTTGGACACATGTCCTCTCTGGAAAATTCCACCAATGAATAGCCGGGGTAGGTACATTGAAGTTTGTGCCACCTTCCATGAGTTAGGTACATTGAATCTGGACGTGCTGAGGTGGATCAATCTGACTGGAGAAGTGATGACTAGGATGCCACCTCGTCTGACACTTGTAACTTGGTAAATATTCAACTTGATGTTGTTGAGAAGCTAGCTTTAATTAATTCATCTGGAACTATCTACTTCTTCAACGAACCCTTTGCTTTGACTTCTTGTGTCCTTGATGTGCAGGACGATTGATGTACCTTGCCTTGGAATACTGGATTGGAGAAGTCGCCCTTGATGACGTTAGTCCAAAGAATGTCGTCCTTGTCGATGCTAGGCTGGATCGAAGAAGGTCGTCCTTGTCCTTGCTTGATCGTCCTTGATTTGGCTTGATTTTCCTTGAGGAGAGTCTTCTGACTTGTAGATCTTTCGAGCTTGGAGTCGCCATCTTGATACCTACACAACATTTCAAAATTAGTAATATATCTTGAAATTTAAAAATTAAACTTTAAAAGGAAGATTCAAGATTTTAATTTAGGAAACCTCATGATAAATCTTGAATAAGGGTGTCAAGATGATTTCGCCATACCTCCTCTTGAGTTTTAAACTCTAAGAAATGATGTAAAAATAGATGAATTTTGCTAGGCAAAGTGTAGATCAAAGCTCTCCCTTGGATAAAATGAACCTCCTTTAGCTTGGAAAAGAACTCCACCTTCCTCTTCAAAAATCTGGAAATTTGCCTTCAAATGTCTGCAAAAATCTGGAAATTATCCTCCAAACTAGCAAGAAATACGCCTCTCCGATAGTCTTCAATATGAATTTCGCCCTCCTCAAATTGCTCTTCAAGTTCGCATGAGAGATAATGCAAGAATGATTTGAATTGTGAAAAAACCACTTCCAATATATAGAGCGCTCACCTTTGCAATTTCCCATAGGCCGACTTGGAAAATAGGCCAAAAATAAATAAAAATTTAATAAAAGAAGAGGCCGACTTTATAAAAACATTAAATAATACCCCAAGCGCCCCAATTTTATTTTTAAATTAATAATAATTAATTTTAAATGCCTTTATAATTAAAATTTCGATTTTTAAAGGCATAAATTAATTATTAAATGTTTTGCGCACTTATTAAATGTCAATTTAATTTCAAAAATATTTCAAGGTTTTATCGAAATTGGCATTAAATGTGTCATAGATGATATTGGCGCCTAGGCATGGCAAGATAATGGACATCAACAAGATCGCTCTGGTCCCTGGGAGAGGGATAGGAGCGCCCTTACACTTTAGCCTTGCAATTCTTGTTTTTCACGTTCAACACTTCATCCTGGACGTCCAAAATGGCATTTTACTTGAAATCTTGAGTTTGATCTATTCAATTTTTGGAACGAATGCTCCTTAGAACCATTTTTGCCCTGGTCCCTTGGTGAGGGACAGGAGCGATTTCATCCTTTTGTCCTTGATCTTCGTTTTCCAAATTGTCAATTTATGATGTGAGGCAATCAATGATCTCTATTGTTCGTTTCATGCATGTCCAATTTGCTTTCTCAAGACCAAATGAGCTATCCCAAGGATTTTCGCCCTGGTCCTCCAGTGAAGGACAGGAGCGGACTTTGCATTTGAGCTTGAAATTGTTGACTTTTGGGGGCAATTCCTTGTTCACCATCTTCTTAAAGGCATTTCTGACTTTGCACAACCTTGCCTTGGTGTGGTCTTGGAAGGAAATGATTGTTTTAATGAATATCGCCTTGGTCCTTGACTGAAGGACAGGAGCGCCTTTTAGTTTATTGCACAAATTCTTAATCGTATCAACCTTGAATCACTTTCTAGACGTAGAATATCATTCCCTCCTTCATCTTGAGTCCTGGAAGCAAGAAATAGCATTTCACAATGCTAGGTAATTAAGTATTTTGAAAATTTCGCTCAGGTCCCTTGGTGAGGAACAGGAGCGCCCTAGCCATTTTCATCAACTTGATGGCCTTTGTTACTTCATTCCTCCGTGAAACCTTTTAAACATCATTTTGACCTTGCGTCTTGACTTGGATTCATCCGAATTTGGAGAGGAAGGTTAGCTAATGTGTTTTTCGCCCTGGTCCCTGGGAGAGGGACAGGAGCGATTTTGCTTTTATAAGCTCACTTGTGTTTTGCTAGCTTTGAAAATTATCTTCAACGGATCGATTGCGTCTTCCTTCACCCACCTCAAACGCGAAACTTGCCTTCCTTTTGCCAAAAACTTGTCTTGAGGGAAAATCGCTCTGGTCCCTTGGAGAGGGACAGGAGCGCCCTGGCCTTTATGAGCTCATTTATGCCTTGTTAACTTTCAAAACTATCTTCAATGGGTTGATTACATCCTCCTTCATGCCTTCGATATCTCAATTTGTCCAAACAAGGTCAGGAATGACTCCACTAAGCTTTATCGCTCTGGACCCTTGGTGAGGGACATGAGCGATTCGCCTTGGATCCTCAGTGAAGGACAGGAGCGCTTTTCGCTCTGGATCCTCAGTGAAGGACAGGAGCGAAATTTGACTTTTTGAACTCTCCATCAGGATAATTTTTATGGAATATAACATTTAAGTATAAGAAAGAAGAAAGATCACTTATACTTTAAGTTATATTCCATATATACTTTCAGGATGTTTGAGAGTGGTTTCAGACCTCCAGGAGTTATATTGCAAAATCTAGTTTTTTGAGGTTTTTCAGTTTCCAGACTTAGTCAAATTCAGGATCAGGACTTTCAGACTTAGCCAAATTTTCAGGATCAAGACTTCACTCTAGCGGGACCTGCTATCCTATTGATCTCCCTGACAACACTCAAAATGCAAAGGCTAACTAACAAAACCCTAAAAGACCTAGAAAACAAACCCTAAAAAGCAAAAAAGCAAGGGTCCCCATTTGCAATGGGGCGATGTGTGAAAACGTCACAACAGAATGCTAAGTTGATCCCCTTTTCCTTGTTTGAAATGGAAAGGAATTGATTGAATTATGTAGTGCAAAAGTGACAAAGAATTGATTATAATCTGAGATTAGAATATGGGATGAAGCTGTGCGCCTGGATCTGACAGTAAAATGTCGAGACAAAGTCGCCCCACGAATTTGAGAAAAAGTTGCCCGGATAGTGGCGGGAACGTATATGGTCCTCCGAAAAATCTGCGAAACGAAAAAGGTTTTTCCGCCTCTGCAAATGAAGCCCGAATTCAAAAGTACAGCTACGCACCTGCAACCTACACACAGAAAAGAGAGGAAAATGGGTTGGGATTGGGGGTTTGCCTTTAGGTCAAACCCCAGTTTTGGAATTAACCAACTAATGAAAGAAAGTACTTGCAAGTGGATGTAAATGAAAGACTGAATTGTAAATCACCTCAAGGGAGGTTGTGATAGCAATATTGATAGAAGCGCTTGTGTGAAATTGAATGTTTAAATCAATTTCCTCTTCAATGGTTGAATCCTTGACTTGAATGCAACACTTAGCCTTGAAGGGAGACTTGAGAGTGCTCAATGCTGGAAGAGAATGCTTAAATGCTTGATCGTTTTTGCAACTTGACACACTCCAATCTTATCGAACTTCAACTTATGCAAATGAGAGGACGAATGCCCCTTAAATACATGTTAGTGGATTTGAATTTCGTCATGGGCCGACATCGGGGGAGTTTCCCGCTCGAGGCACAACCAACAATGCAACCCTAGGAAGGGTCCTGCCCCAAAATAGGGCAGGGACAGGGGTGCCACGCCCCTGTCCTGGGAGGACAGTGGCGCCATGCCCCTGTCCTACCCCTTTCTCCATGGCAGAGTGCGGACGGGGTGATGCAAAGGCCAACGAAGAAGCTGTTTCCGCAAGCTGAGCAATCTCCAGTCTCTGATCAGGCTAGAGGATTCGAACTCGCATGCGTGAGGACCTTAATGCAATCGAAAATTGCTAGGGTCGCAATTTTATGACACTACAGGTGCTCTCTTCTACTTCAATTTATAGAGAAAGGGAATGGAGGAGGGTTCGTAATACAAGTGTTATTGTATTTACTTATCGTTGCGACCTATTGATGAATGAATGAATGAATGAAATATTTTAATGATGTCCATGAGACTGAACAATCTATGGGATTGAGAAAAAGCATCCTTAATTAATTTTCAAACTCTTTTTTATGTTGGTCCTCCTACTATTAGTTTTGGCTATGAAGCTGGCCGTTTGGTTAAGCCTATCTTCCTCAAATAACTGGTGTATGTTGTCAACCTTCAAGCCATTTTTTTATTGAGTACATATATCCTCATAACCTGTGCATTCCATGATGAAGTGCCATTCCGTTTCCACCACTCGTGTATTACAGAATATGCAAGTTTGTTCTTCCCAAGTTTCCTTCGGTATCTTCCACCAGCCGGTCTCACACTTAAGATGATGCAATCTCGTCCTCATTTGTGCAACTAACAACCTTGCTTTCCCTTTAATAGCTGCCCCTAAATATGTTTTTCCACCATGATCCTTAGCTGGGTTAAACTCTTATAGATTGCTCGAGACTGCTAACTCTTCTCTTGCAAAATTTGAGTTTGGTTCCATGATGTGTGTTTGTACCTGTAACGTAGAATGTTTGCATTTTGTAGTTATTCAAAAGTAGAGAAAATGGACATGTATGAATTGTAATGATTGTAGAATCATCTTATGAATGTTAAGTAAAATGTTAGCCTATATGATTGTAGATTGAAGAGTAGATGACTCTCATAGACTGCTTACTCTTCTCTTGCAAATTTTGAGTGTGGCTCAATAATGTGTGTCAGTACTCTTGATGTGTTTTTTAGGCACATGTGAACACATAATAAAATACCATAAGTATCTTATCCTCTCTTGAATAAAATCTCTCGGATGCTGAAGATTAGCTTAAGTATCATTCGAGTAGACTCCAAGGTTTATGAATGTAGGATCACTACGTGTGGATAAGCTTCGTTGGTCGTTTTGATTGCTGTTTCATCTAGGGGGCATTTATGGTTCGAAAAGATTTCATAAAGTGATTGGCAGATGGTATGCAATGAAGTTTCTTCCTAAGACTACTAAATGATTATCAAAAAATGGCAAAAGACGAGGGTTTAGAGAAGTTCTAAGCTATCCTAAAATGAGTGAATGAAGAAATGACACAAGTGAAGCTCAACTAGTTATTAGCATCGCCATACATGAACAACCCCACTGGAACTAGTGCAATCTTCTAAGGATGTTTAGAGATTTTCAAATCACTACTAACCATAGACACCATCAATTGAATGCATATCAATGATTAAGCAATAATCGAACTTAAACACTTTCAAATGTTCCAGTTGACCACACAAGGCTTGCTTACAATTAGCAAGAAAGCTAGTGGTATGGATAACGAGCTTCACAATATATCAATTGCAACATTCCATCATTTAATCTAATGCTTAAACTAACATCAAAAGATTGGCTTGAGAAGATAAAAGAACCATGCAATAAGCTTCAAGGATTGAGCAAAAACACCATAACTTCAATTTTTTTATTGATCCAATAGCCAAACAACAACAATTCTTCAAGTCTTTCTCTTGCCTCTATTCTAGCACTATTACTCTCTTCTATTTTGTTCTACTCTATTGCTATTGTTATCATCATTAACATTAACCATTACAAATGAAATGAGTGGAGCTTATATCAGACTCCCAAATACAATCAAGGGCCGAGATCGAATGAAGATCAAGGGCCAAGATTTTGCCACCTAAACCCTAATTAGGGTTTGATACAAATGAAAACCCTATCTAGATAATCATCATCATGAAACAACCAATGAGAGAATAGTATGTGTCAACACGAAAATCGAGGAAGCATCCTCCAATAGGAAAATGGAACGCCAAATGGAATCATAACAAACTTTCTTCTAGAACTTTGTTCCCCTTTTCCTTTTCTTTTCTAGGCATATTGGATGAATCTGAACGTCATACTCTCAACTTCAAAAATTGGAATCTCAGGTAGATTCTTCATTCGTTCTTCTAGGTGGATCACTTCATCAAAGACTGCAAGAAGTGTTATCTCCCATCCATGCTCAAGTTCTTTTGTCTTATCAATAAGGAACATAGTGGTATACATACAATCCAACTGTTTTTCTGTGATTAGTCCACCTTCTCCCTGCAAGATGACTTTTATCCTACCCTCCAATTCTTGAATGTCCACATCTGTTTCGGTTTCTGCCCTTTTGTCAAGAATAATGCACATCACCTCAATTATCTTGTCATGAATAGGATGGACGGTATCTTCAACTTGACTACATCTGTTACTAACGTCCTCAAAAAGGAGTTTCTTCATTTGAAGCAAAGTTGACCACTGTAACAGATTAGGAGTTGATTCCTTTCTAATTATCCCCTCTTGTGCCAGTATTTGTCTAGATGCTTTCCTTATTGCTTGCAATACTGGAATGGTGACATCCTTAGTATGAGTGAAGGCATCAACTGTCACCATGAGGTTATGAACTATCTCAAGAACATGAATCGCTCTACCAAGTATCTTCATCATATTTCTTACAAACTCATTAGCCATTGTGAAGGATTTGTTGACCCATGCATCTAGAAGTTGTGTTGAGTTTGCTATCTTCTCCATATGATTTACCGATTCATGAGGAAGCATTAGTGGACGTGTGTTTGTTGGGTCATGCTGCCTTAGTGGTTCCTTGAATTGATGGAAATAGCTCCTCCATGCATTTACCTCTTTTTCTAACCTTTTGTTCCTTTCTATTTTAGCCTTTAGCTTCTCATTGACTGCCTTCACTGAATCAGTTGCTTCCTTGTAATGTCCCCTTTCCTAGGTGACATGAGATGAGCAGGGGTTGACCTACCATTCGAGTTCCCGTAGGTCAATGACATGGTTAGGGGACTCATTCTGAGGGTCATGGAGCTTTGCAGGGGCTCTGTGAGCCATTTTGGACCATCAGATGACAGTTCCTTTTTTTTAGGGAGAACTGGCAGTTGACTGAATGACCACCTGGGGGACCAAGGAGTAGAGCAGGATCCTTTTGAGCAGTTACAGGTGTTTGGAGAGAGGTTCCTACTTTTTAGGGCGATTCCCTACTTTTTAGAAGGTTGTGGCAGTTTCCATATTTGAGGTTCCACGAGACCATACCATGGTTTCAGTTTCAGGAAGATTGGGTGTGTTTCCTAGTTTCTAGGATTATCCCTGGATTTTAGGGATGGGACTGCTAGTTGGCCCATCTTGTCCGGCATCAGTCACAGACAGGTGACGAAGTCAGATTCGTGTTTGGTTGGTTATTTTGGGCTATTATTGGATCTATGAAAATATTTTAATATATTTAAATATTTCCTAAGTTAGTGATTAAATAAATTAAAATAAGGCTATGTATATAGCCATTTCGGAGTAATAAGGGGTTTTTGGCTTCATCTGGTTTGATATGCCTATGTGTTATAGCTTGTTGGAAAGGTCTTGAACTTTGCTACATGATTCTCACCTCCCGGAGTCTTTTTGGATGCTTGAAGCTATTTATTCGCAATAAAGTGATATTTTTCTATAGTTTGACGCCATAATTGGGAAAGTGTCACTTTAATTATAAAGCGCAAGCTTTATTATTCTTTAGGGTTCGACTTGCAAAGGGAAAGGAGTTATAAGGAGATGAAAACCTAATTGATAGTATCTTTGATCATTTTGAAACTTGCGAATTTGGGAATTGCTCTGGAAGAGTGATTTTGGTCTGGGACGCAAACCCCAGGTCTGAGCTTGCTGGGACGTAGCCCTCAGCAGGAGTTGACAATGGATTTATCTAGGATTGCACAGAGATTGTCAGAGGTAGAAGACACATCTTCTTGTCCTAAAGATTCAGCGTGCATATTGGGGGTTTCAACTGGGCGGCTGGTCTATTTCAGCTGGCACGTGATTTGCAGCAGATTCCACCCTCCTTTGCAACCACGCCTTGTTTGTATGTTGGCTTGAAGGGTTGTATTCAGCTTATTTGGTCTTCCTTGTTCGTTGCCAGTAATATTCCTCCATCTGGCATCAATCCATATTGAGAACAACTCCAAATAAATGTATGGATTCTTGTTGAATACAAAACTAGGTTATTTGCCTGGTATGATTTGCAATATTTTCAGATTGCTTAAGTGTTCTTACATATGAACATTGTTTACTATTTTATTTCACAGTTGTTGCTATTTATCAATTACTTTACTTATAACATCAAAACCCAAAAAGAAACAATCCCTTTCTGCAACTTCTGTCTGTTCTATAAGATCACCGGAAAATTACAAAAATATAATATGTTTAATTAAGAATTTACAGCAGCAACAACAAAATGATCCATTTGGGATCTTTCATTCCTCCATGGCTTGTTCAGAAGTTAGTGGACCTAAGTTAAATGTCTCCAAATCATATTCATCCGCCATAATCTCATCCTCATATTTATCTATTGCCGGAGTGGCGATCTGTATCTTCCTGGAGCCTGTATCATCTCTTATTACTTTGGGCATCTTTGAAGCTTTCTTCTTCTCAATATCTTCTTGAGGTCCATTTAGAAGACTTCTCAAATCAAATACTTGTTCTTCTTCTTCCACTATTACTTCCTTGGCAAGTCTTTCCTTTAGCCAGTCGGGGATAGAAGACCTTCCTTCTTTTACTTGCACTTCCTCTGGCAATGGCTCATTCCTGGGAGGGGAAGTTGCTTCATTATTATCTACTTGTTCTTATCATCACAAATCTGGATATGAAGGGCCGGATTTGATGATTCTTGTGGCATCTTTCCTTTATCTTGTCTATCATTCCTGTCATTTTGTATTGTAGACTCCATTGATTCATCTACTTCATGGACCATGCCTTCATCTATCCTTTGATCTTTGCCTTGATTTATTTCTCTTTCATGCCTAGAAGAAGCACTAGGAGGCTGATCAGAATTTGTCTTTTGCTTCTTCTTTGATGTCTCTTTCTTTCCTTGTTCATTCTTCCTCTTTGATCCTTTAGAATGAGAAGTGCTCTCACTTACACTTGCCCTTTCTTCTTCCTCTGTCCTTGTTAAATTGAATGTCATTGTTACATCTTGCTCCTTCAATTTTTGATGTTGAATATCTACCCATTTGCGTGTGCAAGTTAAGACTTGATTCATCAATTCCCTCAAATCCATGACTTCCTTTTCATCCCAATTAATCTTTCCTTTTAAATCTTCCATCTCATAGGTAGATTGGATATATCTACCACTATCTTGTGCTTGGTCGGCCACTCTATAGACTTCGCATTTCCTGATGAGATCAAGAGGTAGCCATGAGTACATCTTCTTCTTTATCTCAAAGTCATCTCGTGCGTTCATCCAAAAGTTGTCTACTTGAAACATGTGCTTATGCTTTCTTCCAGCCATTTCTTCTACATTACCATAGGGATCAAAGTTATCTCTAGAAGAAAATGATGTAAACAAATAGAGAGATAACTCTGGCTCGACATTTTCAGCTGCTTGAAGGGAAGGACAAACTTCTATTGAATTCCCAAGTGAAATGGAATTAGTGATGACACCTCCGTGTTTGTACCTCAATGACTTGGTACATGATAACAATTGTCTTGCCACCTCAAGAAGTACTATCATGTCTGTGGGATAACGTGGCAACATATAAGGAGGAGAAGGACATCCTTGGACCCTTATGTATGTGAATTTGGGGAAGTGAATGAACCATGCACCATATTGTTTGATAAGTGCTTGTGCCTCCGGGGACAATCTCTGATGGATTCCACCTTGTAGGATCCTAGTAATGTGCATTGTGAAAGTATCATTGACCAATCTATAGTGCGACTTAGGTGGGTGATGCAATATTTCATAGGAATCACAAACCCTTATCTCGCTGGGCCTCCTTCCAACTCTGCCTCTATGTGGTAGTCCCGCATATTCATAATTCCTTGCTAGGGAATATATGACATATGAGCTCATGTGGAATGACTTGGTGGGAACTAACCTTCTCAATTGTACATCTAGGCTATTACTAATGATTCTTGCCCAATTGATCATTCCTTTCCCTTGAATGATTATTTGTATGAAGGAGAACATCCATTTATCAAAACAAAAGGCTTGAGGAGCACCTATAACTCGACCAAGCAAGGTGATCAAATCCTTGAATTCCTCTTGGAAGTCAATTCGATGTGGCCCATTAGATATCTTGTTCAGGCGAGGTCTACTCTTTTGCAACCAATCCCTATTGATGACTGCTAGGCATGCATCGGGATCATCTTCATAAATTGATTTTGCTCCTTCCAAGCTTCTATAGATCATGTCTCTTTGTTCTGGTAGGTGGAATGCTTCACTTATAGCTGTTTCTGATAGGTAAGCAAGAACGGTTCCATCCTCGGCCACAATTGTCCTTGAGTGTGAATCGTAGTGTTTGGCACACTCAATCATTAGTTCTTACATCTAACTGCAGGAGGGAAGCCAGCTGCCTTGATGATGCCGCTTTCTATTATCCTCTCGGCTATCGATGATGGTTTGCCAATGTATGGTGCCTCACGAAACTTCTTCACATTGAAGTTCCCAAGATTTGTATCTCCAATGTTGCTCCACTGGGATGTAATTTTGGTCTCCAAGTCATCATTCTTCTGATCTTCTTTGATGAGAGCCTGCTGGGAGGTAGATCCACTTGCCTTGGGCGCTGCCATCATTCACCTATTAAAAATGTTCAAGTTATGTTCTTGGTGAGTTATCAATGCATTGAGGCCTATCTACTTGAGCATGAATTGAACCTTGCATCTAAAATATGAAATCAATTGCTAAATAAGACTGATTTAACTCTATACATGCACCCTAACTTGGATGAATTGTGATTTTCTGCCTCTAATCAGACCTGATTTTTGATCGTAAATGCAGTCCTTACCCCTGATTTTAATGATTTCCTTTCAATTAAATGATTGACACTACTTAATGAAATCACTGTTTGGAATGCAATTGTGATGTCTAAGGCAAATCAGGGCTGTCCAATGTGAATTCGCTGTATGGTAGGCTCCTAGCTGAATAAATTCGCTTCAACCTGATCTTCAAATGATAAATTCGCCTTTTCTAAAAGACCAGACCTGCATTCAATGATGAAATTCGCCCTTTATAATTGCTGATGCTTGATGAAGTTCGCTGTTCAATTGGAGAAATTCGCTGACCTGCTGACAAAATTCGCTTTTGGAGCAGAATTGTGTTTTGAATTGATATTAAAATGATCCTTTTGACTTCTCTTATATATGCGATTTAGGGTAGAGTCATGACTTTTGGAGTTAAGGCCGACTTAATCTAGCAAAAATAAAACAACAAATTGTCTTCCTCATGCTGGCCGACTTAACACATTAGAGTTCTTCTTTTAGCAATTCGAATTTTGAATTGATCTTGGCGCCAAAATGTTTGCTTTTGATGAATTTCGCTTTGGGTCCTTTGCAAGGTACACACATGATTCGCTCTTAGGACCTTAGGGAGGACAAGGTCAAGGTAAGAATTTCGCTCTGTCCTTAGCAAGGACAAGGTCAAGGTAAATAGTTCGCTCCATGTCCTTAGCAAGGACAGGACCTAAAATGAAATCGCTCTTGAACCTTAGTAAGGTACACGACCTTGAAAAAAAGTTCGCTCTATGTCCTTTGGAAGGACAAGGTCAAAGGAAAAAACTCGCTTCATGTCCTTAGCAAGGACAAGACTCTTGATAAGTATTTTGCTCTACGTCCTTAGCAAGGACACGCCTAAAAATAAAATTCGCTCTGTGTTCTTTCCAAGGACATGACTTGTATAAAAAAAATCGCTCTATGTCCCTTAGAGGGTACATGAATTGGAAATAGTTCGCTCTAAGACCTTGGTAGGGACATGATGAAATTCGCTCCCTGACCTTGGCAAGGACAAGACCTAAAATAGGATTTGTTCTCTGTCCTTTGGAAGGACAAGACCTAAAAATGAAAATCACTCTCTGTCCTTTGGAAGGTATGCACATGGTTTTAGAAAAAGCTCGCTCTAAGACTTTTCGAGGTACACATATTCAAGTTCACTCTGGATCCTTTGGAAGGACATGAAAATTTCGCTCTGGATCCTTTGGAAGGACATGAAAATTTCGCTCTAGATCCTTTGGAAGGACAAGACTCAAAAGTCACTCCAAGACCTTTCTAAGGACAAGACTTGATAAAAAATATTTCACTCTTTATGGTGGCCAAGGTACATTGTCTTGAGATGAAAAATTTGATCCAAGTTTGAGGCAAGGTACATGATTTGGAGAAATTCGCTCCATGTCCTCTCCAAGGACATTTGCTCTAGGATTGCTCCAAGGACAGAGTTCGCTTTGGACCCTTAGGAAGGACATGAAACAAGTTCGTTCTAGGACCTTAATAAGGTACGCAACTTGGAGTTGATCCTTTATCCGACTTCTTCAATTGTCTTCCACTCAGTTGATTTTAGCCTTAGGTTTTCAAATCTTTCCTCATGAAAGCATCATCAATTCGACCCTTAAGAACACCTATGGAGAAAATTCGCTCTGGGACCCTTGGAAGGACAGGGAACAAGTTCGCTCTGGATCCTTTGGAAGGACAGGGTCAAGGTAGGAAATTCGCTCGAGGTTGGGACAAGGTACGCAACTTCGTGACTGACTCTTCTCTTAGCTATTTCACCTGACTTTACTTGGTTTGATCAATCTTAAGTCCATCTTCGAATCATTCTTGCAACGCTTGATGACCTACTCCACTCCATTCACAAGAGACAAGCAAAGAGAGACTACTCCTAGAGAAGGAAAAATCTAAAAAAAAAGGGGGGATCCCCATCTTGATGGGCTGATGTGTGATGTGGTCACATGTACTTGTAACGTAGAATGCTTGCATTTTGTAGTTATGCCAAAGTAGAGAAAATGGACTTGTAAGATTTGTAATGATTGTAGAATCATTTTATGTATGGTAAGTAAAAAACTAACCTAGTATTTGATTCTTTTACTCTAGATTACATTTACTATACTCATTAATTACCTTCTTTTGTTAGTGATTATTGGGTAAATGTTACATGTGGATTACAATTACTTTACTCATTAATCACCATAGGTTATTAGCTAAGTTGTCGATTCGAGTACAGGTACAAATATGAGTATGGATATAGATTTGCAGGTACGACAAATTTTTTACTTGGGTATGGGTACGTCTGTACATATATATATTATTATAATAATATTAATTATTATATATATGATAATATTATATATATGAATTTAAAAAAAATTAAAATTAATAAATATTTGCTCGATATAAATATTTTTACTATAGTTTACCTGTAGTCTACCTAAACATTATTATTGATGATGCTGGATATAGAAACGGGCAACAATGATTTCATGTAAAATTAATGTATGAGAATTTTAAAATTAATGTTGACCTGACGATTTCACCGTCACGAACTTGTGACGCACCCAAGGCCAGACCGAACCCATACTCGGCCCCGCACCGTGACCCTAGGCCGCGATTCTGGTATTTTAGGTTATTAGTGATTATGAGGTGGATGCTACATCTACAAAGAGCCTTTCATATGTATTTAAAGCTTTTTCCATCTAGTTGCGTGCATTTTCCACAATATGTCTTTGCATTCAATTTTTTCTTTTAGTGATATTTATCCTAAAACTCATGTACTTGGAATATTTACATAAAGTGAACGCAATAATAAACATGAAGTGTATGCCCCTACATGAATTAGCATGTACACTAACCCATGAACATACAATGAGATTACATACATTGTATATTGCAAACAGAATCTGGTTTTGAGATCCATTCGTTTGTCATGACCCTAAATCAGATTTCAGCATCTATTAATATCAAACTGAGGCAGTGATAACATAGGAGGCCGACTAGGATAAATATTAAATAATTCCTAAGCAGCGAGTTCCAAAATGGCTGACTAAGCTAACCATAAAATAAATACAAGATGGCAAATCCCAAGAGAGGCCGACCCAAAGAATATGAATATTAAAACCTGTTACAAGCAGCGCCTAAGGAAAGGAATATTAATCATTGCTGGTCGGCTATTTCCCTTGACTGATATTGAATATCTTTTATCTTTCCTTAATAGCTGCGATCATGGAAGGGCACAGTTGTAAAGTGAAAGGACATCAATTGCAAAACAGGTGTATCATTTCAATGCAAACAGGCGTATCTTTTCATAACCAAAAGGTATGACCCTTTTACTATGAAGGGTATAAGTGAAGGAGGCATCGTTTGAATAAGGCATCAAATAAGGAAATCTGATTCTGAGTATAATTCAAGAAAGAACAGCAATCTATATTATTTAGATAAGTGATTGGTATGCGACATGATTTTATCTATTATTTATTTGTTTATGAATCTGTTAGGAAGCTATAATTTATTTATTTAATTAACTTGCCAATCCATCAAGAATTATAAGATTAGTAATTATCTATCTGATTTTTATCAAGCAATCATATCTGTAATCAAAGAGAAACGTTTGGTAGGGAGATACAGCAGTACTGGTTCGCTCATCAAATACACCACCCCAAGTTATTGCTTGTGGGCCAAGGGGCTGAATGACTCGAAGGCCCATTTTGTGCCCTTGGGCTTGGTTGAGGAGGATAGTCTCCCAGTGCCCTATCAGACTTTCCCATTGCATTCCTAATATAGCTGGCTGATGGAAATAAGCTATAAAATGGATCCATATGAATTTAAGATATTTTATTTTCTATACGGATTATTTATGATCATAATGCTTGATGTTAATTAATTACAATTTTCTCTAAGTTTAACTGCAAATTATGTAATTTATTTATAGAAGACTATTTGTAAATAAAGTGTATTGTTGGAATTGTTATTTTTGGTTAAATCGAGTATAATCCTCAAAAGGGAACATTACATCGTTCCCTTGTGACTCTATGTTATAAATTGTGACACAATTTACTTTGCGTGGTTCTCTTGAAAAAATTAAGTGTGAATGCCTATGATATCTATAGTGGGATTTTTTTTGTATTTGGTGTTGAAACAACTTTGTTTTTCATGTTTTGAAAGAATAGTGGTAATGTATGTCAAAATGGGCCAGTTCATATTTATCTACTTTCTTCTCATTTTTCACTATCCACTTGCTCTATAGCATGAAAAATTTACAAGAGTAGACAAGTCTAGAAGTTCTCAATGATAAGATCTTAGGTGAGCAGTGCTGGGAATACATGAATGCATGGTTTTAAGGGAATTTAAGTCTTGTATGTATTGTAGAATTGAATGTGGTGTTTTGCAGTCTCATTTCCATTTCATGTCTCCCTTTTTGAGCACTGCCTATTTTTATTGGCTTTGCATCCATCTGAAAATATGATTCTCCCTTTTTCCTTTAAACAATCCCTGACTAGCTTTATGACTGACACATTTTCTTCTCCCTAGCGAATAATGTTTTTCACCTTTTTGTAACCTTGGGTCTTCTTTCCTTTTGGGGCTTCATGAATGGCCCTCACAAGCTTCCTGCCTATATGTATCACCAAATTAAAGGAAAGCCCATCAGCATAGATACATCTAACAATCAGCTTAACAAGGTGCTCATCTCTTTCCCTTGCAGGTACTTCTTTGTTCCCCCATGGATTTGTCCATATGATTAATATTAAAGTTGGAAACGACCTAGTACTTGAGTGTGTAGGTGTTTTAAATCTGAATTCTCATGCTTCTTGGTGAGTGATAATTGTCTTAGTTCTCTTTTTTTTCTCACCGCTCATAAATGGGCTTTCTTATGCACACATGATACCTGGAAGTATCGTTGGATTCCTTGCAATTTCACTTGTGCCCTACACCACTATGAATTTCAATTGCACATGATGTCCCACAAAAGAGATCTTGTGTTACATTATAGAGGTATTTTCTTTCTCATATCTGCACACTTTTCCCTTGTGGGACCTCTTCAAATATGAAGAAAGAGCTTCAACTTGAAATCAACTGCAATCTTCAGTTGCAAGTCCAACCAGGAAGAGATGTTGTAGAGAGTGACAAATTCCTTTCCACTCACAAAACAAAAATCACTCCAAACCCAGTGAGCTCTCTTGATATGCTCCAAAGTTTTGTTTTTACTTTTTAGGTGTTTATGATGTATTTCTAACAGGTTTTGAAACAGCTTTTTGGTTCTAGTTCTTGAGAGGTTGCACTTTCAGATGGTTCCTTTGACAATGAGGAGTGGGATCATTTTCATTTTGGGGGTCTTGGACTTTGCTTCTTCTACCATACGCTTTTATGGAGTTCAAGAGATGGTTTCATCGTAATTGAGATTGGAGTACACTATTCAAATCATAGTTACAAGACTCGCCTGGACTTATCAAGACTCAATGAGCCCTAAGGTGGTTGGCATTAACTGGGTCCCAAGGACTTGTGACCTGGGTATGTGGTGAGTTTGGTCAATCTTGCCAAGTCTACCAAACTTGCCGGACCCAATGAGCTTTGGAGGGAAGACTTGGTTGCAGCAGCAGTTAAAATGAGAAAATAAAAGGAAAAAAAAACTTTAAATGAAGGGTTTGGAGGACTTTTAGAGGATGGTTAAAAAGTGATAAAATTATGAAAAATGGCATGCAACATGACAATTTGTGTGGTCTCAAAGCCTTTAATTTGGGCTTGGTGGCAAGGGCTATGCCCCTCAACCCCGTTGGGGGCATTGTCCCCAAACCCCCACAAGGGGTGTTGCCCGTTGACCCTGCTAGGGGCATAGCCCGCAGACCCCCACAAGGGCATTGCCCCATGACCCCATTGAGGGCACTACTCCCAAATCTTTGCTGTAGTTCTTAAAAACAAGGAAATGAAAATCTTTATGGGCCATGTTGGATGGATAAAAAACACTTTTTTTTTTAACTTTTGCCCAATTAAATTCCTAGTAATTAAATTAAATTTATATTTTTAGTCTGTTAAAGGATGTAGCAACATTTGTAGACTTGTTTGAGATAGAAGCACATGAATTGACATCAAGAGCTAGTGATGTTGGGCTGAGGGATACAAGCTCCTTTCAACTCCATATTGTTATTTTTGTTTTTGATGCTGTAGATCTGATCATTCATGTGTTTTGTAAAGCTTAAACACTTGACATTATTTATATATCTAAAATGTTGTTTTCTTCAGCTAAAATCTGCTTTTATACTCATCTGATTGATGTTTACTTGTGTATGTGATCAAAGTAGCTTCTATTTGATTAGTTTATTGTGTCTTTAAAGTTTGTTTATTAAAAGGTGTTTAAAACAAGTTTTAAATCCTTAAAAATCTCTATTTTTCATAGTTTTTCAATTTGCCATGACTTGGCCAAGTTTGGGTGGTGAGTCCAAGTCTAGGTCAAAAATCAGCTTACCGAGTCTAAGATGAGTTTGAGTCTTGTAATTATGGTTCAAATCCTGTTTGGTAGAAGAGAGTTGGAAGAGGGAGAAGAGACATTAAGAGCTAGTGATGTTGGGTTGAGGGATACAAGCTCCTTTCAACTCCATATTGTTATTTTTGTTTTTGATGCCATAGATCTGGTCATTCATGTGTTTTGTAAAGATTAAACACTTGACATTATTTATATTTCTAAAAATGTTGTTTTCTTCAGCTAAAATCTGCTTTTATACTCATGTGATTGATGTCTACTTGTGTATGTGATTGAAGTAGCTTCTATTTGATTAGTTTATTGTCTTTAAAGTTTGTTTATTAAAAGGTGTTTAAAACAAGTTTTAAATCCTTAAAAATCTCTATTTTTCATAGTTTTTTCAATTTGCCAAGACTTGGCTGAGTTTGGGTGGTGAGTCCAATTCTAGGTCAAAAATCAGCTTGTCGAGTCTAAGATGAGTTTGAGTCTTGTAATTATGGTTCAAATTCTGTTTGGTAGAACAAAGTTGGAAGAGGGAGAAGAAATCTTAAGTTTGAGAACTACTCATGAAAGTGTTAAGTTTAATGGCAAACTTGGACTTCCAGAACTTGAGGCACATTTGTGCAAACAGTAATGGATTTGTCTTGAATTTTGAAGAATGATGAAGTTATGGTAATCCTTTAGAGTCTTGGATGCATCAATGCTTTTTGGTAAATGCTTTGTTGCCCATGAAAATTTTGAACTTTCAAGTATGTACCAAATTAAAAACGTTATTGAAATAAATTGGGTGCCTATTGTTGAGACATGGACCAGCTAGGACTCGAACCTAGGACCTTCCATACGCTGTTGGAGTGCTCTACCACTGAGCTACTGACCCCTCTTGGACCAGTCCATTGTCGGTTCGGGTGTGGCTTATTACCAACACCAACACCCCCCCTTAAGCCACACCTCTCGTGTGCTTGGGGCTCCTATCTTGGACCTGGCTCTGATACCATGTTGAGACATAGACCAGCTAGGACTCGAACCTAGGACCTTCCATACGCTGCTGGAGTGCTCTACCACTGAGCTACTAGCCCCTCTTGGACCAGTCCATCGTCGGTCTGGGTGTGGCTTATTTCCAACACCAACACCCCCCCTTAGCCACACCTCTTGTGTGCTTTGGGCTCCTAGCCTGGACCTGGCTCTGATACCATGTTGAGACATGGACCAGCTAGGACTCGAACCTAGTACCTTCCATACGCTGTTGGAGTGCTCTACCACTGAGCTACTGGCCCCTCTTGGACCAGTCCA
This sequence comes from Cryptomeria japonica, assembly GCF_030272615.1. NCBI lineage: Eukaryota > Viridiplantae > Streptophyta > Pinopsida > Cupressales > Cupressaceae > Cryptomeria > Cryptomeria japonica. Next base: position 531,029,244 of record NC_081412.1, on the reverse strand, counting down.
TCGTCGGTTTGGGTGTGGCTTATTTCCAACACCAACACCTATGATCTTGATTGATATTTGTGAATGTCTTAATGCATTGCCCAAGGCTGGAATCCCAAGTTCAAGGATTTTTTTTTGAAGAAATTATGATAAAAAAGTTATTGAAATAAATTGGGTGCTTGTGATTTTGATTGACATTTATGAATGTCTTAATGTTGCAAATGTGAAGATGATTGATGTGTCAGTATGGTTGTCATTGATGTTAACGTATTGATTTTGTGTTTTAGTGTTTGGTTTTGCTCTGCGTTGTTGATATATTGTAGATATGTTCATGACGTGTTGATATGTTGTTGGATATTGCTTTGAGATATTTCTCTCATGTTTTGGAGGTTTGGAAGTTGTGCTTCGGAAGTCTATGCAGTAATGATGTTTTCTGGCAGAAGTTGCAGTGCTCCGCATTTTCGGTTCTGTTGATGAGATTTCAGATTTATGTCATTCATGTCTATCTTTGTTATTCTGATTCGGCATGTGTTGGTATGCTCCGGAGTTGTGCTTTTGGTTATGATCAGTTCGAGTTCGGTTAACCTCAGATGCTCTATCTTTTGCTCCGGTGATTGCGGCATTTGGATAATGTGTTGGTGCATCGTGGTGTGGTCCACTTCTCATTCCTTTCCATCATGGGAATGCTTAGTGAAGACCTATTTTGAATTGTGTTTCTTCTTTCTCCTTGGCCGCCTTGAAAATTCTATATCAGAGATCAATATAAATGAAGAATGATTGTAATGTGGAATATATAGAAAAGATAGAAAGATATAGAGGATTTGGATTGAAAACAAGATCTATCTCATGTCGGTTTGTGCAAAGTTATGTTTGGCTGTAGATGATCAGTATGGTTGTGTGCTGATGCTGTTTGGTATTGGTGGCAATGAGCCTAAGGTTTCTTCCAACAAGTCAGTTGTGTGCTTCAGTGGTGGATTCTTTCTTTCTTTCTTTCTTCTTCTTTTGGGCAGTGAGCCCACTTACAACGAGCATTTCTGGCAGTGAGCCTTCTTGTAAAAATCACCGTAACTGGTGTCACCCTAATAGTTGTTTTTTATATTGAGAACTAATATTCTCCGTGGTTTTTTCCTTCTTGGGTTTTCCACGTCATATCTAGTGTTTGATGTGTATGATCTTTCATGCTTATATCAATTTGCGATTATGTAATCTGAGATTTGTTTACCGGATTTGTTTTTGTGGGAAAAGTTAAATGTACAATTGATTCATCCCTCGCAGTTGCTTGGGATATTTCAACAATTGGTATTAGAGCTTTAGTTCCTAGAAAGCGAGACTAACCGCTCAAGGAGATCCGATGGCGCATAAATTGATTATTCCTACTATAGCTTCTGGAGAGTGAAGATGCAAGGATATTTGATTTCTTTGAGTTACAAGACTTGGAAAGCTATGGAGACTAAGCATGTGCAACCGGCAAATGGACCTACTACACCGGATGAGATTGAAGCCTATGAAAAGAATGAGCGAGCAAGGTATGCTATCTTTAGTGCATTATCTAAAACTGAATTGGCAAAGGTTGTTGCATTAGATACTACTTATGAAGCTTGGGAAAGATTGAAGTACGTCTATGAAGGAAATGATAGAGTTAAGCTAGCTAAGATGCAAACTGCTAAAGGTAGATATGAGAATTTGAGAATGGAAGAAGAAGATATAGCAAGCTATTTTCAAAAGATTGATAGTGCAGTCAATGAGATCAAAGACCTTGGTGGCACCTTGGATGATAAAGATGTGATAGAAAAGATCATGAGGACTTTATCGAAATGTTACAGTGACAAGATCTCAGCTATTGAAGAACTTATTATCCGTCAAAGTTTACCAGAGAACAGTTGTATGGCACCTTAACAGCATTCGAGATTAGGAAGTTTGGTAAAGACAAAGTAAAAACAAAGACAACATTTAAAGCATCAAAGGCAGCAATGAAGATTCAGAGGATGCGAGATTGGATGAAATGGAAGTGAACTTTGTGAGAAAGCTAAAGAGAGGAACTGGCAAGTATAAAGGTATGTTACCCCTTAAATGTTTTAAATGTGGAAAGATTGGTCATTATGCATCTAGATGTCTGGAAAGAGGATCAAAACAAAAATTTAAGGAAAACAAAAGAAACTTCAATAAGAAAGCCTACTATGTTAGAGATGATGATGGTATTTCAGATGATGAGTTAGATTATAAGGATGGTGATTGTTTGTTCTTGGTAGAAGAGGATGTACCTAAAACTAATAATAATTCTAAGGTTGTTGAGACTGTTGCTTTAGCATTGCATGTTAGAAGAGATAGAAATGAATGGTTAATTGATAGTGGTTGTTCAAATCATATGACCGGTGACAAAAGTAAATTTGTAAAACTTTAAAAGTATGATGGTGGTTCTGTTAGATTTGGAGATGATCAGACTGCTTAGATTGTTGGAATTGGTTCTATTATTTTTGATGGAAAGCATAACACTGACATTGTTTTCATGTGAAAGGATTACATTATAATCTCGAGTCTTGAACAGATGTGCAAAAATGGTTACAATGTTGTTTTTCAGGATGGTGGCTGTGAGATCCGGAAGAGATTCGGAACTGTTATTGCTGCAGGGAAAAAGACAGGTGGAAACATGTATCCATTGGAAGCTGTTGGACATTGCTTATTATCTCAGATCAATGAAAGTTGGCTATGGCATCGAGGATGTGTCACATCAATTTTGACAATTTGGTGAAGATTAGTATGATAAAAGCTTTGAGAGATTTACCAAGACTGACTAAACCGGATAACAACATTTGCAAAGAATGTCAAGTGGGAAAGAAGACAAAAGGAACGTTCAGAGGAAAAAAACAATCTTCTATCGGATTATTGGATTTGGTACACAGATCTTTGCGGTCCGACCAAAACAAGGAGTTTACAAGGTGAGAGGTATTTCATGCTTTTAATAGATGATCATTCTAGAATGACTTGGGTTGCATTTCTAAGAGAAAAATCAGAAGCACTGGAAAATTTTAAGATATTCAAAGCTAGAGTTGAGAATGAAGTCGATAGAAGGATTAAATGTTTAAGATTTGATAGAGGAGGTGAATTTATTTTTGATGAATTTGACACTTTCTGTGAAAAATATGGAATTAGAAGACATTTATCTGCTTAGAGGACACCTCAATAGAATGGAGTAGTTGAAAGAATGAACACTATTCAAGAGGCGGGAAGAACTATGATCAAGGAAGCAAATCTATTGGAAGCGTACTGGAGAGAAGCAATACACACTGCTGTATTTATCCTTAACAAAGTTCTATTCAGGAAGAAGTTTGGGAAGACATCATATGAGTTATGGCATGGAAGAATTCCTTCGGTAAGGTATTTCAAAGTTTTTGGAAGTAAGTGCTATATCCAGAGAGATGAAGGAAATCTTGGGAAGTTTGATAGCAGAGCTGATGAAGGTATATTTCTGGGCTACTCTACAAAGAGAAAAGCTTACAGATGTTATATCAAGAGGTTGAACAAAAATGTTGAAAGTGCAAATGTGAAGGTTGATGAAAACATTTCAAATGAAACTACTATTCAAGCAGGTTATGAATTTGATGAGTCTGCAAGTAGAGAAGAAGAGAAGAACATGGATGAAGACAAGCAGAAAGAAACTCGGGTTGCTCCGACAACTATATCAAAACCCCCGAGGTATGCGCAGAAAAATCATTCTGAGAATCAAATTATAGGAGATAAAAATAGAGGAGTTATTACAAGAAGCAAAGTTGTTGAAAAGCAAGTTCTTTTATGTTTACTTTCTAAAGTTGAACCTAAGACAGTTGAAGAAGCTTGTAAAAATCAGAATTGAATGAAGGCTATGAAGGAAGATTTGGATCAAATTGAGAAGAATCATACTTGGGAACTAGTCCCTAGACCAATAGATAAGAATGTTATTGTAACAAAATGGGTATTCCGGAATAAGCTGGATGAAGATGGTCATGTAGTGAGAAACAAAGCAAGGTTGGTATGCAAAGGGTACACAGGTTGAGGGAATTGATTTCCAAGAAACATACGCTCGTGTTGCTAGAATGGAGGCTATCAGGATGTTCTTAGCTTTTGCAACATTTAAGGATTTCAAAGTTAATGGAGAATTAAAAGAAGTTTACATTGAACAACTGGAAGGATTCAAGTTATCAGATGATCCGGATGTTGTTTGCAGATTGAAGAAGGCGCTGTATGGATTGAAGCAAGCACCTAGAGCTTGGTATGGAAGGTTAGATAAGTATTTACTGAATCAAGGTTTTCAAAAAGGGTTTGCTGACATCAATCTTTCCTTTAAAGTTGAATCAAGTAAGATCTTAATTGTTGTTGTGTATGTGTATGATATAATCTTTGGAGGTAATGATGACATGTGCAAGAAATTTGCTAGTGAAATGCAAAGGGAATTTGAAATGTTTATGATCTGTGAATTACGTTTCTCTCTTGGATTGCAAGTGAATCAGAACAATAAAGGTATTTTCATTTCTCAGTTGAAGTATGTTAGAGAGCTATTAAAGAAGTTTGGATTGGAGAATTCCAAACCGGTATGCACTCCTATGACTACTAGATGTAAGTTGACTAATGATGATAAATCTCCTAAAGTTGATGCAAGTAAGTATAGATCTATGATTGGAGGATTACAACATCTGACTACTACCAGATAGGATATTATGTACGTTGTTTGTCTTGCAGCCAGATTTCAGCAAGAACCAAAAGAATCTCATGTTGTTGCAATGAAGAATATATTCAGATATTTGAAAGGAACAAAAGATTTCAGATTGTGGTATCTCAGAGGATTAGAATTTACTCTGAAAGCTTATACTGATGCAAATTGGGTAGGAAGTGTTGATGAAAAAAAAAGTACTAGTGGCGGAGCATTTTTCCTTGGCTCCTGGTTAGTTGCATGGTTAAGCAAGAAGCAGGATTATGTATCTTTATCAACTGCAGAAGCTAAGTACATTGTAGCTGCTTTATGTTGCACTCGGGTACTTTGGATGAAACAACCATTAAAGGATATTGGTGTGATGTCTGATGAACCGATCCCAATCATGTGTGACAATACAAGTGCAATCAATATCTCTAAGAATCCGGTACTGCATTCCAGAACAAAGCATATTTCTATTCGGTATCGTTTCTTAAGGGAGAAGGTGTTGGATAATGAAGTAAAACTTGAATATGTACCTAGAAAGGAGCAAGTTGCAAATATCTTTATGAAGGCTTTGTGCAAAGATACTTTTGATTATCTCCAATAGATGTTGGGGGTCATACCCCTTCCTAGTTTGAACTAAGTGCATTTGGCAGTGCATTAGTCCAGTGAACTTCATGCATATCTTAGTCTGGGTTAATGTTTTTTGGGCTTCCTCTTAGGGGGAGCTGTGTTGTTGCTTACCTTTGTCCTTGATGTCAAAGGGGGAGAAGTTTGAGTAATTTGAAAAGATATAGTCATTTTTCTAGGGGGGGAGAATCTAAAAGGTGTTTGACGTTGATGAATGTTGCCATCAATGACAAAGGGGGAGATTGTTGCAAATGTGAAGATGATTGATGTGTCAGTATGGTTTTCATTGATGTCAGCGTACTGATTCTGTGTTTCAGTGTTTGGTTTTGCTTCACATTGTTGATATGTTGCATATATGTTTATTTTTGTAGATGTTTCTTTGGTGTTTAGAAAGCCTAGAGGCCTAAATGAGAAGGATCTTTTGAATTAAAAGATTAGATCTTGCAAGTGAATTTTTTTCAACCATAAATTGCTTTAGCCTTTATGCATTTTATGAAGATCGTTATTGCTGAACTTCAAATGCTAATAAATTAGTCTTTTGTAAATGAGTTTTGGTGCTGTAAGTGCTATTGTATTGGTCATTGTATGAATGACTATTCTGAGAGGAGATCCAATCTTGGTATGTTACTTGTCCTTGGACAAGGCCTATTTTTTTATTGTAACTTGTCCTAAGATGGAGCCATTTCCTTAATTATTGCTTGAGATGGACCTCCTTGTACCAGATGCAACCATTTGTCTTGAGATGGGGCCTAGGGCTGGTTTAGATATCCTTATCCAAGATGGACCTATTCTGAAGAGGACTTAGCTCTGCACTGTATATCATTGAAATTTGAATTGATGGCTAATTATTATGCGTATTTTGGGCTAGACAGAAATGGAGTTGGTTGCAGGTCTATACTTTTAATCCCACACATCAACAAATTTCAAGGGACATCTGTTTTTGGATGTAGTTTGGTTATTGTCTTCTTATGACCTAAGAAACTGGGTAACTGATCAGTGCTTTGGGTGATTTATGTACGGATATTGATGAAATCAAAATCTATTTGTATTGTATTTTTCTGTTGTGTTTATTGATATCCCATTGGGATGACAGCCCATCAATAGAGAGCAATATGACTCACATGATTCTTATTGCCTCTAAAAATTAACGGAAAAGTAGTATGACTCAATAGGAACCCTGATCATATGCAACATCATGGCTTCGTCATTCACACTTCTGGGATTCCATTACTGATGACTAGCTTAATGTATGATCAGCACAAGCGTCTCCTTTCTGATGCCTACTTCATTATCATAACATCATTATATCTGTCAACTTGTCTATAGGTTCATGCAATGCTTTTGATAATCTAAATTAAAAAAAATGTCAACATGTCAATCAGTTGTGTAATACCAGCCAAGGTCAGACTATAAGGTGAAATGGGGTCATAATGTAAGAAAGTAGGAAGTTAAAATCAGAATATATCAGCATTTATGGTTTACAGAATTAGTGAAGGATAGCATACTCACCTTTGTACTTGAGCCACTATCAAGCTGGAAATCAGTTAGTATTCTATTCAGTCTCTTCCAAGAATCTATAAGAGCAGGAAATTGTACATCCTGAATTTTTATTTACTGAAAAAAATAGGAGCTTTTACAGCAAACTGATCCGTAACATGTTTCAAAAAGGAACTGGTATCATATACAATGAATTCATTACCATTGTTACTGTATATTGTTCAGCACTAATTATTTCAGCAAAGTTTTTTTCCTGTGAAATCATATTTCAATATCAATCCATGAATCCATGATACACTAGAAAATAATAAGTTTAGACGATATTTATGCTTAAATATGTGTTTGGTCATCATTATCCTGGTTGTAGCCTAGATCGACACCAAACATGTTTTCATGTGGGGTGGCATGCTTATGTCACCATTGTAGGCTATCAATGTCATCCTTATTTTCATTGACAGCACTGATGCTTCTAAGCCCTCAACTCAGCTGAAGGTTTGTTTTCGTCCAATTACTCAATCCCCTCTTAAATAAAATACTCTATACGACTTCTAAAAAATAGAACAGGTAAGTAACATTCATGCTTTACTCAATCACCCTATGGACAATTTACAATCATCGGTGCACATATAGATAATTACAGCTTCCTGTTACTTATTCCATAATAGAAAATGATCAAGCAAAATACAGTGATTCAAGGGTGAAACAAAGGTGAGTTTTGTGTTAATAAATCCAATGAAATTTGATATCATAATGATCTTAAGCTGCCACCCATTTAAATCACTCTATAGTAATGCAAATCAGGTTTCAAGAAGATAAAAATATGAGACTGGGAAATTTTGAGGAAGGGTATTTAAATAGGATTAAAATAAATTCACTCTACAGGAAAAATCATACTTGAGTGCAGATGAGAAAATTGTTGTCCTGATGAAGTAAAAAATAAAAATTTCTTACAAATGTTGGTGGGTATCTTGATTGGGTCTTTGAGGCATCCAATCGTTGCTTACGTATATATATTCATGAACTAGCTTGCATGTCTGTGCTAGGGTCAGTCCTTCCATCAAATTGGCTAGTTAGTAGTTGTTTGGTGCCATACTTGGGCAGATATAAGTTGTGTTCAAAGGGCATCGACACCAGTTTATGGATTTCCAGAGAAGTCTTAGCTTGGTCTATAGGTCTATTTTAAGCATCTATTCTGTTTGTTTTAGTAGGTTGGACTGCATATATAATTTCTCAGTGAAGTTTTCATATCTAAGTTGGCCAAAAAGGTTTCCAACCATGATTAAAGCTGGGTCATTTGCAACTGCTCATTAATAACCTGGTATAAGTTGTACCTTTATGTGGACAATTAGGCTATAGTTAACAAACATCAAAGTATATTTTTCAGATATGTCTAGTGCTTTTGTATTGGCAATTTCATCATTTTATTGACTCCACTTTTATTTCGTATTTAAGTCAGCCAAAAGGTCTCCTAGTGTGCTTAACGCTGGGGCATTTGCAACTGCTCAGTAATAACCTGGTATAAGTTGCACCTACATCTGGACAATTAGAAACAGTTAACAAATTTCATGTTATACTTTTTGCAGATGTCTAGTGCTTTTGTATGGGCAATGTCATCATTTATCGACCCCATCTCCTGTTTCATATTCATGGTCTACTAAAAAAATAAAAATCTATGTTCAATGAGCATTCCAACTGAATCCTGAATAGCCTTTTGTTAAGCTTGTTTCTTATTGTTTTAAATTGGCAAGTGCATTTTGGTGGAATTCTCTAACTATACTTTTCCCGATGACATGAGAATTTCTGATTTGTCTTTGTTTTGATTTTAGTTTCTGTTTCAACTATATTGAATTGCATAAATTATCTATGATAAATTGCTTTTTGTCTTATAAAGGTTTCACTGTGAAATTTTCAAGTCACCAGGGTGATATAGAATAGAATTTACAATCATAGAGAAAATTCAAATTTCTGAATGTTTTGCACTATATTTAGTTAGTGTCACAAATTATCATCTCATTTATCTTTGATTCCCTTCTGTTGCAGTTGCTCGAGATAATTGAACATTGCATTCAGGTGATGCAACAAATAACAACTTTCTCTAGCAGGTAGAGTTATATTGTGGTACTGAGGTGTAATGGAGGTTGAATTAGAGTTTCTGGCAGAGGCTTACAATCAGGCAGGGTCCTGTGTTTGTGGTGGCCTATAATTAATATCTACAAAATTTGTTGTCTATTGTGCATGAGCTTATTGTCATTACTTAAAAGCGAAGTTGATTTTATTGCCATCACTAACCTGAATGTATTGTTTTGTGGATCTTCTTTCCTCAATTGACATATTCTCGCTTGTGAGTCGTGTGGTTTTTTTATCTTATTAACTGATATTAGTTAGTAAGGTTCCTTGTTACAATTTTCTTCATATGATTAATGGCAGTTTCTAGCGAAACGTCATCACATCAACTGAAGTTGATTAATACATTTAATTCTTTCTCTGAAGAAGCATTTGCCTGTTATAATGTGGTTATTTTCCTTGTAGTCAATGTGAGACTTTCTTTTAGAGAACTGCCTGTTTCAGCATCTCAAATGATGATTCAATAATAGTGAATTGTTCCAAAAGCTATAATGCAAAAGCTAATATGCGTTGAACTTAATCCTCACTGTATTTTATTAGTGGTTAAAACCTAAGCAACGTTAATGTCAATATTTAATGTTGGGTAGGCAATCTTTTTCATATCACGTTATTCTGAATTTTATTTAGGATAATATAGCATACATTATGCACCCATTAGTTGGTTAGCTTCATGCTTTCAAAAGCCATTTGTGTTTACTGTATGTATGACATGGATAGATCAGTGTTGCACCCAAGCCTAAGGTCCCACCATCTATACCATTGACGGTACCTGGTACCTTGGTATTTAGTTTAACAGGAATGATGTAATATCAATATTCATTTTTCACGGTACCTTGGTATTTAGTATAACAGGAATGATGTAATATCAATATTCATTTTTCACGTGTAGATCAACACATATTGATTTAAGAATTCATAGTATTTTTTATGCAATAAATCCTGGCTAATCAAGCACACTAGACATGCAATCCTTTAGGTAGATTCATCTGGGCTTTATGTGAATTGACTAAGTTTTTACCTTGTAATAGTGATTGTCAGTCCCATTCTCAATGCAAAGACTCGCTAAAGAAGTTCTACACACTCTCCATTAACAATGAAAAGGTCCTTTGGCTTGGGACATCTTTCCTTGGTTGGGATTTAGGGAACCTTCAAATTTTACAAAACTAATTTGATTGTAACGTGTATTTTTCTGAATTTTAAGATCTGATTGTAACGTGTATTTTTCTGAATTTTAAGATCTGCATGCAATACAGAAAAGACAAGTAACAGTTAATGTCATTTTTATCCTATAACTTGATTCTTTTCAAAGAGGTTATGAATTTATAATTTCATTTTCTTGAATAAGGACCAAAGTTCAAAGAGGTTACAAATTTATAATTTCAATTTCTTGAATAATGACCCAAGATCAAGCTTGCCAAAGGCCAGCTTTGGCCCCCCCACACTAGGGGAGAGGGACCAGTAGGTAATAGGGGTACCAATACATGCTATATAATGTTAATTTTAGGTGATCAGATTATGTAGACAAAAATTTAACAATTTGTTATCTTCACCTCTTAAAACTGGTATTAACACAGTTCAAACTATGAGATATAAGTTCGATCTGCTATGAGTGCAATCCACTTGGTGACTGTGATATCACTGCTATCTGAATGTATGATTTGCTGGAGATAGATATATTATGTCACAAGAAGGAACCTTTTCTGATTGCTGTAGACTGTTAAAGATGATGGTTGATTTGCAGAAACAAGGAACGTGAACTGCTAAGTAATACGTGATCTGCTTGTGTCTTTATTCAATGCATTGCTAGAAAAATAATACGAACTGTTGTAGGTGTTAGATGATTTGATTCACCTTGGAAGAGTAGATGAATCAAATCATATATCCGTGGATAGATGAAACCAATCATCATGACTCTTCCAAGATCAGTTCCATGTCAACAATTACGTCCCTACGTCTTCTCATAATCATTAGTTATGTTTTGATTAATATGACCTTTGGTGGCAATATAACTAACACGTCAAAGTGACGGGGTTGTATTGCAATGTTGATAAGTGACTAATATGATTTATTAACTGTGAAGGGCCAATAGGCCACTCAAATGATTAAGTCAGCCATGAATAATCCAACCGAAGCTATATTTCAACACTCTCTCTTAGCTAGGGAGTAATCCTTCTAGATGTCTACAAGACACATCACTTCATCATGATGTTGATCACAATGGCTACACCCAAATGTGGAAGGGAAAGATATCACCTCATTGTGATATCAAGCATTATGACTTATCCATGGATATCACGTGACGTGATATCCACCATAGATATCTCCTCATTTAATATCCACCATTATGGCTTATCGATAGATATCACTTCACATGATGTCCACCATTATGGCATATCCATAGATATCACCTCACGAGATATCAACCATTATTGTGAGATCGTCACCTCACAATGATATGCACCATGGCTCATGCAGAGGGTAAACACACAAGTACAAGAAAATCACCACAGATTCTCTCACGTGGTGTTGTCATGGTGTCACACACATGACATCCACCATGAACCATATCAGAGGGTGGAGATAAGGGCTTACACCTCAAGTCTCTCTCAAGGAGAAATGTATTAACAAGAGTTTACACTTTAAACATCTTTTGAAGATAAGAATACATTAGTATATATATAAACAAAATAAACAAATCAATGAAGCCGAGACTCAATCTCAGCTAGGGCTTCATTATCCACCATACCAAGCTTATCTTGAAAGTATACAAACTTTACTCTGGAGAGAGGCTTCGTGAGAATGTCTGGTGTTTGCTCATTAGTACTAATGTATCTTAACTGAACAACATTCCCTTTCACCATGTCTCTAACATAGTGATATTTGATCTCCACATGCCATAGTGATATTGATCACTAGAGAAACCATCTTGACATGGTCCACTCCCTTTGAACCAATATGACCAAGATCCTCTTAGCTACTCCCTCTGTCATCTAAGCATCCCTTGCTCACATGGTCCGAATCATGGAAGATATCTTGCTTCAAGAGACTCTCATCATCTAGTATGATCCTCATATGGGTGGAAGTGTTAGATCGAAAGCCACCATGGAGCTGTTGTCTTAAGATCGAGCCCTAGCTAGGAATATGACCATCCCGAGATTTAGAACAAAATCTCCTTGCAGTACGCTCTCTTTCACTGGAAGAGCCTTCTTGTCTCAACTTGCTTCATAACCTTGGATGCATCATCACTTGTACAAATGCTTCTATGGCTTTTACAAGTGAATTGTTGCACTTCTGCAAGTAAATATTTGTTTTATAAAATGTTTGGAAATGCAAAATCTCAAAATCTCCACTAAAGTCCTCTGCATATTGTTCCTGGATTTCAATCTCTTCATCACAAATAGAACTTCAAAACTGTATACCTTGAAAAGCAATAGGTTGTGATTCTAAAGATGTCTTGTATGTAAGGGACAAGTTTCTCATAGTAAATTGAAGAAATTTAAAAAACAAGATATCCAAATGCAGCTTTTCGTAAGCGGACATTTGAAGCTTTTCGTAAGCGGACATTTGATGACAATGTTGTTTCACAAATAACATGCATAATGCAATTGCATGAATTAATAACTATATATGAAATTCATGAACATTATTCAACCATAAAACTTATCTCTTTCAAATCAGAATATGAATCCATTTGAATCCTTTTGTGGAAGAGTCTCACCAACATCCGCAATGGAAGCTTGAGGCATAGTCCTGGTTGGACATTTCATTGCGTAGTGACCATATTTGTCACATCTAAAGCATTGGATTTCTGAAATATCCTTCCCTCTTTTGAAGTGTCCTTTCTTACCTTTCTTCTTTGAGGAGTGAGAGGCAAGAACATGAATATCTTCATTTGTAGAACTTTGACCAATGCCTCTTGTGACCAATCTTGTCTCTTCTTGAATGCAATCTATCTTCAATCGATCAAACTTAGGAAGTTTTGATCTTGTGCTTATCCCTTGAATAAATGACTCCCAAGATGAAGGGAGACCATTGAGTGCCAACATGGTTAACTCTTTGCCCTCTATAGTGTGTCCAATGGTAGAGAGTTGATCTCTCAATTCAATAATCCTAATGAAGTATGAGGTGATGGATTCTTCTTTTGTCATTTTGACGTGGTGAAGTTGTTGCTTTAATGCAAGGGCTCAGCTAGTGTTGTTGATCTCATACATTTCCTCTAATCCTTTGAACATCTCATATGTTGTTTCCAACTTGGAGATAATTGTTACAATGTGATCTTTCACAGAGTCAACCAACATCTTCATTGCTTTGTGGTTCTTTCTCTTCCATTGAAGCTTCTCATCTTCGGTTGGTTCCGGTATGGCTTTCTTCATGAATTCGTCTAATTCATTTTCACCCAAGGCAAGCATAATTCTAAACTTCCAAGATATGAAGTTTGATGCTCCCTCAAGCCTGCCTTCAACTCTAATTCCATTCACCAACTTGATGTTCGATAGGAGTAGTCGAACTTGAAGATAGTAGTGGAAGATAACCTTGCTTCTATAAATTTGATTTGATCTTTCCTTAAGCCTACTCTGATACCATGTTAATTTTAGGTGATCAGATTATGTAGACAAAAATTTAACAATTTGTTACCTTCACCTCTTAAAACTAGTATCAACATAGTTCAAACTATAATATATAAGTTCGATTTGCTATGAGTGCAATCCACTTGGTGATTGTGATATCACCTCTATCTGAATGTATGATTTGCTGGAGATAGATATATTATGTCACAAGAAGGAACCTTTTCTGAATGTATAATGTAGACTGTTGAAGATGATGGTCGATTTGCAGAAACAAGGAATGTGAACTACTAAGTAATGCGTGATTTGCTTGTGTCTTTATTCAATGTATTGCTAGAAAAATAATACAAACTGTTGTAGGTGTTAGATGATTCGATTCACCTTGGAAGAGTAGATGAATTGAATCATATATCTATGGATAGATGAAACCAATCATCATGACTCTTCCAAGATCGATTCCATGTCAACAATTACGTCCCTACGTCTTCTCATAATCATTAGTTACGTTTTGATTCATACGACCTTTGGTGGCAATATAACTAACACGTCAAAGTGACGAGGTTGTATTGCAAGGTCGATAAGTGACTAATATGATTTATTAATTGTGAATGGCCGATAGGCCACTCAAATGACTAAGTCGGCCATGAATAATTTGATTGAAGCTATATTTCAACATATAACATGTGGACAAATGGATCCAATGGTGGTGCACTAAAAATATCATGTAAATGCTTATCCCTAAAAAGTACTTCTACAATTCAAAACGTAATCAATCATGTGATGTTACATCAGCTCACAAGTAAACATGACTTAGTGCACACCTATCCGTTTTATCATAATTTGGGACCATTTTGGACACCTTCACAAAAATGCATGCTGATGTGATATCATATTTGACCATATGGACATAGGAGACTTGACAAATTAACTGTTGTACAAAATTGAGAGTATTTTGTGAAGTTAAGGTGCACACATATAGGGCCCTCTCTCCCAACAAATAAATTTCAAATGAAGAGATTTTGAAATAATTATTAGTATCAAGAAACTAATTAATTATTTTAATAGATAATGAAGTATATGATTCTTATTTAAGAAATTGAATAGTATTCATTTAGGCACATTTTTTTGTATATTGCATTGAATTAAGTTGTTTAGAAAACTCTATTAGATAATGCGGTTGTATATTTTCTTTTAATGGTAGCTTTGTAGTTTGGATTATAAAAATTCTTATAATCTTAAAATAATAATATTGTTAAAAGGTAATATTTTGTGTTTATTAATGATAACTTTTTAGTTTGAGCTCTTTTTTAATTATTCTTAAAAGTTAAATTTTTTTATTATGGAATAAGGATAACCTAGATATATTATCAATTTATTAATTTTTTTCTTATAACTTTGATCAACCTATAATTTACTCTCTACGTAACTTAACTTCTTATTATAAATAGGCAAATGTTAGATTAAATAGTAAGACTTAGGGTAGGCATTACAAGCAGAGGTAAACAATAAGTATGATAATAATAGTCTATTAAAGGGATTTACTTTTAGGTTTTTATTCATACAAATGCAATGACTTATACTTCAAAGCTTCACCTTGGCCTATGTTACTATAGAATCTTTGCTTCATCCCATTTGTACAAATTGTTTTGTCCTTCAATTGTTGTATTATGTCATGCTAGAATCTCTCCCTTGATTTATGTAGTCTGTGGATAAGGGGCATGTGTGGCCATATAATTCCTTAAATGGGGACTTCTTTAAGGAGAGTGCTATGCGGTGTTGTATCAATACCCAACTAGATATAACCATTTCATCCATCTACTTTATCTATTGTCCTCAAGTACCCTTTTGAGAATTTATGTCTATTTGTTTGTTTGGGAATGCTAGGCAGTACTCAATTAAATACCACCCAATTGATCAAAATTGTTCATGCCAAAAATGTTATGGGACAATACAACCAATCACTAATGATTTATTTTGGGATCCCATGTAGTTTGAGTACACATTGTTAATAAGTTTGTCAACCTTAGGTCCATTGAGCCCAACTTTTGTCATAAGAATGAAATGAGCATACTTGGTCAACCAATATATGTCATTCATCTTAATGTTCAAATTTCGGTACACTCAAGATAAAGTCCAATTGATGCAAGTTCTCGCTTTGTTTAATATCAACATTTTGTTGATGACTTTTTTTAACATTTTACTCCAAATTTCACAAAATCCTCCATGTTCTACTAGGAGAAATTTAAAGTAATATTTATAAATTTTATGGAAACTTGTATGGCCTATAAGTGGGGACTCATGGCAAGTATAAGTGTCATTTGACTAAATTGTATCCATTTCTAAAGTATATGTGATCTTAGAAGAGAATGTTGTTATTATGAAATGAACAAGCTTTTGCCTTGTACAATTTCTTTCCTTTGTTGGAGCATTATTGGGTCAAATAAACATGAAGATCTTGTACCCTAGTAGGTATTAATCATTAATCTCATTTAAATAATCTTGAAGATCTTGTAGCCATGAGATAAAGTAGGTTGACTAATGAAGGAAGTACTCATTAAGACCCTTAACATTCATTTAAATGAGCATATTGGATGAGGTATATAACTCAAGTGATAAACTTGAGTCAAAGAAAACCTCAAAAATAAACTTTGCTTAGTGACCAAGGTCTAATGAGGGGGTTCTAAACTCAATTCCATGTAATGGACAATTTGGAAGTGAGGATTTAATTAAATTCAATGCGAGTGATGAGATTTTAATTTTAGAATTAAATTAAGATCCTTGGGGCCCACTCTATCACATTATTGACTCCTTAACCTAAATAGATAGGCGACTCCTCTTTGCATGATAGTGCTTTTTTCACAACATTCACCTTCCCCCTCTTTTAAATGATTTTTAAAGTCATATGGCTACAAATGATCAATCCACTTTTGTTGATCCTCCACAAGTGCCTTGGGTTGTTAACAAGTGCTTAAAGTTGAGATGGTTTGTTTTAATAAATAATTTGCTTCCTAGCAAAAGTTAATGCTACTTAGCCCATGAAGAATGACGAACTAATCCTTGGTATATGTTGACATTTGCCTCTTTATCATTATTTATCTTGCTTTCAAATGAGATCGTGTAATCATCTTGGGAGAGTGTTGCACTTAGATTAGATCCATATGAATCGCATTCAATGATGAATGGCTTGGAAACATCACAGGATACTTAAGTTGGAGCATTGATAATAGATAGTTTGAGTTGATCAAAAGAATGTATAGAATCCTTTTTTGTGAGACCTATTAAAGGATGAGCTATTGAAAAAAATGTCTCACAAACCTCTAGACCTTGCTAAACCCAAAAATCCTCATGTGACTAATTACATATTGCACTAGTTGGCTTGGTGTACACCTCTTTGACATAAACAATATGACCTAGGTATTATAAAGATTACTTAGCAAATTCTCACTTAGAAGCTTTGGCATACAATTTTTGTTTAGCTGAAATGTCAAGTAAAATGCTTTAATGCTTTACATTAATGTTAAACAATGTCATTAAATTTCCATAATCCATGAGATTAACCTTCTTTTGAATCGAAAAACAAAACAAGGTTAATGGATTTTAAAGTTTATTTTAAACAAGGACATTATCAAAACATATAAAAACAAAATTACGAAGAAACTCATCGAATACCTTGTTCATGAATGCTTGAATTGTGGCATGAACATTACAAAGAAAAAAAAGTCATAACATGGAATTTATGGTGATTTGATTATTTTGGAATTTATCTTCTATTGGTCTTGTAGTTGGAATAGTATTTGTAGTATCTTGATCCAGTATATTTGAAAAATACTTTGATGTGTAACTCACCAATGATATTGTTTCTAATTAAATAGGTAAAACAATAGATGTTATGGGCCCCTAGAAACCCGAAACAATTGAAACGTCAACAAAAGTCAAACAAAAGCATAGAAGAGTGGGCTTTGGAAGTAACTAAAATCTATACACCAACAAAATCAATCTGCCAACACAAATATGGTTTTGAAGGGATCATAAAACTTGTGCGATGAGGTTGCAACAAGGTTGCCAAACAAAACATAATTGGAAGCCCACCTACGCAATCCCCTTGACTTGGGTGTGGGAAACACAAGTATATTTTAAAAGACCTATGTTCCTTCTTTGAACAATCTTTGATAAGACATCATCCTCCAAAGGCTAAGAACAAAGGGGAAAGAGGAATTGAATGTTGTATTGAAACCTCTAGAAGAGTAAGAACATAAGTTCAACACCCAGTTGTAGGAGGGCCAAAGGTGAATTGGCCATTATTAGGCCTTAAGAAGACAATCGATTAGGATAAATATTTGAAGTCTCAGCAACCCTAGGGTAAGTGGCGACCAAAGCCTCGACATTAAATGATCATGGAGGAAATTTATCCACCAAGTTGCTTCCACCTTCTTGTGACAAGAACAAGAGTATTTTGAAGCAAAGTGTTTTATAGAAAAAATTCTATTGCAATGGAATGAATGACCCCCGTAGTCAAGTGTGATTCCATGGTCTATCCTTAACATGCAAGACAATATCCTCAAGAAAATCCCAAGAGGTGTCAACGTCCATGAGAATGCGAGCATAGGTAGTGTGCTTCGAGTTTGATGGTGTTGCACCCTCTTGTAACAAGTGACCAAGAACATTGTCAATAGATTAAAACCATGAAACTTGCCAAAATTGGAGAGGGAGATTGGGCAGTCTAATTGAAATAGGCATAATATATAAGGATTCTATTAAAGCTTTGGAGTAAAACTATGATTTGAGTGAGGGGTACTGTTTTCCCCACATCCAGATCCACCCTCAAGCACTTTCTTCCTACCATCTTTTGATAGAAAGGATGTAATGAAAAATACCCTAGCACAGGGACATAGCTCAATCTTGCCCTTAGTAAAAAGACTCTAACCTCATGTCCCCATATGGCTCCTTAAGTCTATTTTATGCTTAAAAATAAGAAGTGAAAGTGTTCCCATGTAATGTTTTTGATTAAGAAAGCAACAAGAACTAGGGTGTTGACCCTTATTATAACAACCAAAAGATAGTAAAAGGGACCACAAAATAGGGGAGCAAACCTAGAAAAAACACAGTTGGACATGGCACCAGAGAACCTAGTCAGACCAGTAAACACCCAAAACCCCAATCAAGGAAGGGGAAAGACACCCGAGCCCTGACAATGTAATGTTTTAATCATGGGAAAAGGAAAATTTAGAATCTTTTCATACTTTGGTGAAGCAACTATTGCTTAATAATTGAAAATAGGTTGTAGAAAAAGGAGGGGCTAGAAATATGCAAAAACTAATTATTGGAAAAAAATGATAGGTGGCTTCACCATTTTTTCCTCTCCTTTTTATTTGCCTCCAAATTTTTTTATTTGCAAGAAACATTATTAAAAGTTTTAATTGAAAAATATCATTTAAGAGGGATGTTCAAAAGCAAGCAACAAATTTTATTATCCATGGGGCCACTAGCTCCACAAATTGTTACTCAAAAAGCAACCATTGCTAGCTAAAATAAGCTAAGCAGTCACATGGGAACTCGCCTTAAGATTTGAAAACATATTTATTCAGTTCCACAATGAACCTAGCAAAAAATGATTGAATCTACAAATGAGAGATCAATGCTTAAAACTCTTCATTATCCATTAATCAGATTGTTGATCTTAAGGCACACAATTATTTTTTGCAATAATTTTATTGAGTGCTTTATAATCTATTTAAATATGATCTAACCCATCCTTCTTCCTAGATATGATCGTTGATGTTGCATAAGGGATCAAATTATTTATGTTTTTGATCCCAATGTCTTGTTGCAAATGTGAAGTTGATGGTGTTTTAGTATGGTTGTCATTGATGTCAACATACTAATTCTATGTTTCAGTGATTAGTTTGTGCTCCACATTTCGGATATGTTGCAGTTGTAGTCATGAAACTTTGGTATGTGGTTGGATGTTGCCTTGGGATGTTATTCTTATGATTTGGCGCTCCGGAAGTTTTGCTCCAGAAGTGTATACAGTGATGATGATATTTGACACTGTTTGCAATGCTCCACATTTCTGGTTCTGATGATGATATCTTGGATTTATGTTCATGTTTTTATCTTTTTTATTTTAATTCGGGATGTGATAATGTGCTTCGGAGTCGTGGTTGTAGATATGTTCATTTTGGGTCTGGTTGACCTTGAATGTTCTATTTTGGCTCTGGTGATTGTGGTGTATGGATAATGTGTTGTTTTTGGTCGATGTAGTGCATTGTGGTGTGGTCCACTTCTCATTCCTTTCCACTGCAGGAATGTTTAGTGTAGACCTATTCCAAATTGGGTTCCGATAAATTCTTTGGCCGACTTCTATTTTAGAGATTAGTATAAATAAAGGATGATTGTAATGAAGAATTATAAAAGAAAGTGGATTGAAAAAGAACATGTCTCCTGTTGGTGCGAACTTGTGCGAGGTTGTGTTTGATTGTGGTAATGCGCTGATGTTGTATGGTACCGAAGATAGTGAGCTAAAGGTCTCTTTCGGCATTGCAACTTAGTGGTAGTAGTGGCAGATTTCTTCTTTTTATTTCTTCTTCCTCTAGGCAATGGGCCCACTTGCAGTCAGCATTCTGGCAATGAGCCACCCTTTGTAAAAATCACCTTAACCAGTGTCACCCTAATAGGTGTTTTATACTTGAGAACTAGCATTCTCCGCGGTTTTTCCCCTCTTGGGTTTTCCATGTCAAATTTGGTGTTTCATGTGTGTGCTCTCTTATGCTTATATCAGTAAATGGTTAAGTAATCAAAAATTAATTTACCGAATCTGTTTCTGTGGAATAAGTAAAATATTTTAATTGACAACTGATTCACCCCCCCGCCCCCCTCAGTTCTCCGGGATATTCAACATGTCTAATATCTCTTATATAAATTTCAATCTCTGACTTCTAAAAGTTACTATATTTAGAAGGGTGCACAATCCTTGGTAAGATCAAGCTAAATAATATGTTCTAACCCATTGTTTAGTGGTAATACATTTGGTAGGTCTTTGTGTTGGGATTAAGGTGTCTTAGGCTTCGAGTCCTAGTGTTGGTTATTTAATTATTTTATCGTAATGTTTTAATTTCTTATGTCTTATCAGTTTTATGGGACCTCTTGATGAGGTGGCATCCTATATGGGAGGTGATGACTATGACATGATATCTATTTTTTAGGAAATTGGTGCCCACGTTGGAGGGCCTATATTTATGGTGGTAGGTGTCATAAGTTTCTATTCTAGTACTTGACACATATGACAATTTACTATAACAACTTATGATAGTTGTAAGAGTTTGAATTAGCATTTTCTACGTGATAAGACTCAAGAGGAATTAATAGTTGTCTCTTGCATGTTGTAGGTGCCTTGCATGTGAAAAGGAATCTTTTTCTTGGGAAAGTATGGCTAGCATGTTGAGTTGACCATTTCTAATATAGTAGGGGTTGTTAGAACCAATACATGTTTATTCTTCAACGTTGAAATAATAGGATAAGCCTGATGCCTTGCATGTCATGTTGACTGATTTTGAGCACAAAAGGAAAGATTTGGATGCCTTGCATGCTGAGGATTGAGATATTTGATTTAGCAAGTTTGGACTTGTGTATGTTTTCCATTTTGTAGTTGCATGCATGTAGTGTTTGTGGAGATGACACATGGCAATCTTGGGTGCCCATATTGGTTGTTTATAGTGTTAGTGTATTATATGATGTAGGTTGTTGATTTTAGAGAGATCGTTATGTTGTCGAAATTGTTTGAGAATCTTGTTGTATTGTGAGATCTCCCAAAGAGCATTGGCTATGATATTGTATTGTAACTATTGTTGTTGCTGAATAATACAATTGAGTTGTGTGTTTTGGAGTGTGGTATTTTTTTGTAAGTTTTTTCCCTTGTAAATATTTTGTTATGGTGTTTGTGTTTATTGCACATATGTCACTTTGGTAAACAAAGTTGTGTGCAATTTCATAAAAGTTCTCAAAAGTCTTCTAGTGTTTTGAACCATATTGATGTAGATGTGTGTGGTCTTGTAAACATTCCTTTGTTATCTAGACCTATGTACTTTATGTATTTTATAGATAATTATTGTAGAAGAATATTTGTTTATTTCCTTGGGAGTAAAGTTGAAGTCTTTAGTCAATTTAAGGAGTTTAAATCTTTGGTTGAAAACAGATTGCTAGAAAGATTAAATATTTGAGGATTGATGACAGTGGTGAGTTTTATTTTGTAGAGTTTGACAGTTTCTATAAATAGCATAGGATTGAGAGACATAAGACAACTCCTTACACCCCTCAACAAGATGGAGTTGCAAAGAGGACGAACAAGACATTGTTGATGGAGAGGTGTAGGAGTATGTTGAGTGGTGCTAGCCTTGAATAAAATTTTTGGGATGAAGGTGTAGCAACTGTATGTTATATGATCAATAGACCTTATACATCAACTCTTATAGAGAAGACACCCATAGAGGCATGATTTGGTTAAAAAATCCTTCAATGAGGCATCTCAAAGTATTTGGTTGTGAGGCATATGCTCATGTGTCATATGAGAAGAGGTCTAAGTTGGAGAAAAAGGTGGTAAGAAGTATCTTCATTGGCTATGGTGTTAGTGTGAAAGGGTACAAGCTTTAGGATCTAGTGGCCAAGAAGGTTCTGTTTAATAATAGTGTAATTTTTAGAGAGATGAGACCTTTCACTATTGTATTGTAGCTAGAGAAAGAGGAGAAAAAGGAGGTAGTTCAAGTTCCACTTACTCCGAAGATTGATGAACTATATACTCATTTAAAACCAAATAATGAGGAAATCTCAAGAAGCTTTTGGAGTTTTGAAGAAAATGAACCTCAACCTCGACAATTAAGGATGTGTACTCGTGTTAAGTGACAACCTAAAAGGTTTAGTTATTCACTGTTGGATTCTAGTTATATTTTTGCTTTGATGGCTAACATTGATGAGCCTAGGACTATTAGAGAGGCTATGGGTATGGATGATATAGATTTCTAGATGAAAGCCATGGATGAATAAATGACTTATTTGAAGAAAAATAATACTTGGGATTTGGTATCTTTGTCTAAAATATGTAAACTTGTTGGTTGTAAATGGTTGTTCAAGAAAAAATAAAGTTTAGATGATAGTGTTGAGAATTATAATGCACGGTTGGTCATGAAGGGGCATTATCAGAAGGAGGGAATTGATTATGGTGAAATATTCTCTTGTATATCGAAGTTGACATCCATCCATTTTCAATTATCACTTGCAATAACCTAGAGATTGAGAAGATGGATGTGAAGACAACATTCCTTCATGGTGACTTTGAGGAAGAGATTTACATATCACAACTAGAGCATTTCATGGTTAAAAGTAAGGAACATCTCATATGTAAGTTGAATAAATATTTGTATGGTTTGAAACAATCTCCTAGGATGTGGTGCCAAACAATCTACACTATGTGTTGTCTTTGAGTTTTTTTGAGATATAAATCTAACCATTTTGTGTATTTTAAAACTAAAAAATGGTCACATTTTCATAATTGCATTGTACATAAATAATATGTTTTTTTTTGCGAATGATAGTAGTATGATTTCAAATTTGAAGTCTTGGTTGTCATTACAGTTCAAAATGAAAAATTTAGGTACAACAAGGTATATCTTATGGATGGAAACCAAAAGAGATAGAGCTAACAAAAAGCTATGGTTAAGCTGGAGAAAGTACGTGAACTTAGTGTTGGAGAAATTCAATATCTCAACTTGCAGATCATTGGTAGTTCCTATTTTACAAGGAACAAAGTTATCAATTGAGGATTGTCCAAAATATCCTATTGAGATGGAGGACATGACCAAAGTGTCATATGTGGATGTTGTTTTGGTAGTTTAATGTATGCTATGATTGGTAGTTTAGTGCAACAAGGTTTATCTTATGGATGGAAATCAAAAGATCTAGAGCCAACAAAAAGCTTTGGTTAAGTTGGAGAAAGTATGTGAACTTAGTCTTGGAGAAATTCATCATGTCAACTTGCAGATCATTGGTAGTTCCTATTTTACAAGGAACAAAGATATCAATTGAGGATTGTCCAAAATATCCTATTGAGATGGAGGACATGACCAAAGTGTCATATGTGGATGTTGTTTTTGTAGTTTAATGTATTCTATGATTTGTACAAGACTAGACATTGTCCAAGTAGTCAGAGTCCTGAGTCAATTTATGGCTGATCTTGGACTGGTATGTTGGGATGCAATTAAGAGAGTGTTTTGGTACTTGTTGGGTAACTTTGACTATTCTCTATGTTTGCAAGGTTATCCTATTGGACCTCAACACTCAACTTGTATTTGTGGATATGTGGATTCATATTAGGCAGGTGACATAGACAATAGAAGATCCACCAATGGTTATGTGTTCACAATGTTTGGTGGTTCTATTAGTTGGATGAGTAAGTGACAAATTGTAGTCACTTTGTCCACTACAAAAGTGACATACATGGAAGCTACTCATGCTTGTAAGGAAGCCATTTGGCTTAAGTATTTGTGTTTTGATATTGGTTTTGATGTAGGACATATTACTATTTGTTGTGATAGTCAAAGTGTCATTTTCTTAGAAAACAATCCTACTTTCCATGCCAAAACAACGCACATTGATGTTCAACTTTATTTTTCTTGTGATATGGTAAAATATGGAAAGGTGATTTGGAGAAGGTAATACTTTGGCAAATACTACAGATGTACAGACAACCCCAATGAGCAAAAAGAACTTCAGATGGTGTTCCAATTCTATGGGTGTTGAGGCTTTGAGCAATTGATTGTAGTAGATTCTTGAAAGGTATTTAACAAGTGGGAGAATGTTGGGATTTAATTATTTGGTGCATATTTATTTTATACTAATGTTTTAACTTTCTATGTCTGTCATATAACTTTGTGGGACCTCTTGGTGAGGTGGCATCCTACATGGCAGGGGATGACTATGTTACAATCCCTATTTTAGGAAGTTGAGACCCACCTTGGAGGACCTATATATATGTGGTGGTAGATGCCATAAGTTTCTATTTTGGTACTTGAGAGATTATGATAACTTGTTATAACAACTTGTGATAGTTGTAAGAGTTTGAATTAGTAGTTTCTATGATAGGACTAAAGAGGAATGAGTAGTTGTGAGTCTTTCATGTTGTAGGTGCATTGCATGTGAAGAGAAATCTTTTTCTTCGAAAAGTATGCCTAGCATGTTGAGTTGACTATTTCTAATATAGTAGGTTGCAGTTACAACTAATGCAAACTATTTATACTTTAATGTTTATATAATGGGATAAGGCTTATTCCTTGCATGTCATGTAGATTGATTTTGTGCACAGCAGATTAGATTTGGATGCCTTGCATGTTGAGGATTGTGATATTTGATTTTGCAAGTCAATTTGGACTTGTTCATGTTCTTTGTTTTGCAGTTGCATCCATGCAATGATTGTGAAGATGACACATGGTAGTCTTGGGTGCTCATGTTGGTTGTTTATAAATACTTGTGTTAGTATATTTTATGATATAGGTTGTTGATTTTCAGAGATGTCATTATGCTAATAGAATTGTTCTAGAAGCTTTTTGTATTGAGAGATCTTCTGAAGAGCATCGACTATGATATTTTATTGTGATTGTTGTTGTTGCTAAATAATACAATTGAGCTAGGTGTTTTGGAGTGTGGAATTTTTAGCATAAGGTTTTTCCCATGTAATCTATGTTATGGTGTTTGTGTTTATTGCATACTTGTTTATTATAATTTGAATGTGCATATGAAGTTGCAGTTGTTAAGGGTTTTAGAAGTTATTTTCAACTACTCTCCTGATTAGATTAGTGTAGGAAGCATCTTTCACACACTTGGATTCCTTTCACTTTCAAGACTACCTTGTGCACCCAAAGTATTTCTATTTCTTTAGAGTATGCTCATGTGAATAAGAAGGATTTGAATCTAAAAAGTAAAATGAGCCATAAATTTGAAATACATTACTTTAAAATTTTTTCATTTGGTTTGAATTAATCATTTTGATTTCCCTTGGGGGTAAGGATTTGATTGTTTACACATTGTCCCCTTGTTTGATTGAAGAATTGGGTTCCTAGAGAATATAAACACTAAATATGTATTACAAAACCCACTAATCCAATATTGACCACACTAAATTTAACCTTGGGTATAATCAACCACTATAATCTCCACAATATGTACTACTCCTAAGCATCCAATAGTCTAATGGACTAGGACCTATCTTGTAAACTTGTTTCCTTTGAAAAATATTAAGTGTGATACCAAGGTCAAACATGACACAAAATGAGTCTTTCATACATGGGAAAAAAACTTGAAGGTGTCAAAGTGGCCCTCTCCTATTATTGCAAAGAGGGATGGTGATGGTTCCCTTGCTTCAACTATAATAATAGGTTGACTTTTTGGTTCACATGTGAAATTATGTTGATTAGAAATATAAATAAATATGGATTTAGGAGTAGATAGGATCATGCATTATTGACAAAACACTTTAAAAAATTAGGAAACATATGTATTAGAAAAGGTGGGATTAATCTACACATGCAAAAATAACCTAGGGAAAAATTGCACTTGCAAAAAAATCGATGTCAAACTTGCACTTGCATTTTTTTGATCCCTAACTATTGAAAATAGAATTTGAAATGAACAACTAACTCTTCCAGTTACAATTACATTTGAGAATCTTTTGATTTGACAAGAGGGATGGCCAAACAACAATTATTAAAAGATGTGGAGAGTGGCTAAAATCATCTATAATGATTGAGAAGAGGAAAATTCAAATATTGTATCACCTTAGAGGATAGAGATAAAGTAGAAGGGCTTGACAAAGGATGTAATACACTTGCACTTGTCAACTGAGCAATACACTATGGTAGACAAGCAATTGCCACAACTAATTACGTTTTTAATCCCTGAAGAGAGTTTTATCAAGATATAAATCTTTTATTTGTGTTGCATCTTATCATTTTATTACTTCATTTCTTTCTAAATGGCTTTCAAGTAGAATTTTTTTTTTCTTGATTTCATAGTTTCTAATTGTTTTTAGTAGAATTTATAGATCAATTAGTATTAGAGCCAAGTTGTTTGAGGCTTGTAGGGAGATTTTTGTAACACTGGATATGTCAAAATTTTCTTAGGGTGTGCAAGTTGCAAAGAGACCAATATCACTAAATCTACAAAGAAAAATCTTGAATAACTCCAAGAAAGCCATGAGTTGGAGTCAAGAGAAAATAATGGTTTTTCAAAAGAAGCACACCATTTGAGGGAGAATATTGAAGAGTTGTAAATGCGAAAAGGACCAATTTGAATTTTTATTAGAACCCTTAAAAAAAATCACCAAGAGTTGATAATAAAAGATGAATTAGTAAAAAAGTTTCAAAAATAGAGCTGCATCTAGAAAGAAGTATGCATCAATTGCACTAAAAGAAATAAGAAAGTGAGGTATGGAAGGAAGGCACCAATTTTTTTCTTATTGGTTTTAAATTGATAATTCTATTGGAAAGTTTCAAAGGCATACCAAGGGTATATACACCAAGTTGCTAAAGAATATGGGATGCAATGAAAGAGGTCTTGGTAAAGATGGCTAAGGAATCCTCCAACCCATTATATAAAAGGCAAGACCAACATATGAGGTATTTGGATATGAGAGCATGGAAATAAATGAATGCTCCAAGGAGAGGTTTACACCACGCACTAATCAAGAACAACCCATGGGAGGTAAAAATTATGCTTTTATTGTCTTTATACATTCTCTAAATGATTGTATGTTGAAATAAAATCTTGAGCAAAAATTTATACTAGAAGAAAAATGCAACCTTCTCTATTTGAAAGAAAAATAAGAAAAAAAGAATAAAATTGAGCACACTCTCATAAGTGACATAGTACATTATAGTTTTGCACCTATGGGGATAGATCAACAATTGTAATAGTGATCCTAGTCTAAGAAAATCATCTTCATAGAAGGGAGGAGCAAAAAGGGGAACTCTACAAATAGTAAAGAAAAAATGGGGAGAGATTTCACTCTACCAACTTATCCACTATAAAAGCCTAACAAAGATGTAAAAGAGCATGTGGATAAATAAGATAAAGAGTCCATTTATAATTTCTATTAGAAGAGGAAATGACATATTGCACAAGAATGTTGGTTTCTTTTTCTTTGTGGTATATTCAACCATTATAAAATGATGTTCAAATCTAACACCATATGCAACACATGATCCCTAGTAAGAATGGAAAAAGAAGGATATACTCCCTAAAACAAAGAGGAGAAAGGAAAAAACACACTAAAAGAAGATAATAAGAAAAATAATTTGAGTATGCATAGAGCTAACAATTATTTCTCTCATTGCAATATTAAAAGATATTGGGATGACAAATGTAAGAAAATTCATCTAGAGTTTCACACTAAAACGCCAAGTGCAAATAGGGAGAAACTCACATATGGTGCTACACTAGCATTGGATGGGGGGGGTATATCACTTGATACTTTGATATTCCATTTATTTGATCTACAAAAGAGATAAGGGTGAGATGTTCTTCATTTTTATGGGCATTTAGTTAGCACTCCAAAATTTTCCTTGGGATCAACTAGTGTTCAAATTACTATGTCTTGTTGTATAAACAAGCAAGGAGTATGTGGAACTCATGATGGTTGAGTATGATAAATTAACAATATTAGATAATGGGTTAATTTCAGCCTTCACATTTCTACCAAAAAAGTTGACAAAATTCACATTCACTTGTTATAGGGAAACAAGCAAGTATAAGTCCAAAGCAAGTTGTATGAGGATTTGTATTCTCACAATGTAAAAAGGATAAATGACATGAACAACAAGTAGGAAAATATTTTATTTAGATGTAAACATGTATGTGTTTGTAAATTTGTGGCAAAAATGCAATGCCACATGATAAGGCAAGTAAGGGGTATCCAAGAACATAAAAGTGATGGATTTTTTCATTGTAAAGAATACTAAAACCTTCCCATAATAGCATATGAAAAGTTGTAGGATGAGGAGAAAATTTTAAATTATAAAAAATTGTAAGACCCTTTTTATACATAGACATAATATGAAGAACCACTTTGTAATAACTTTAATAAAGAACTCTAAAATGATTTTCAAACACAAAGAGGAGCAATCATATAATGATCTATGGAATTAATTGTAAACACAAATTATACAGCACAAGGGATTGAAGAATAATTAATAAAGGAAATGTTGAAGAAAACCACTTTATGATGGAGTAGGTGTTGCAAGGGGATCTAGAAATTAGTAAAAGATATGCGAATGCTTAAATTTTTAATTGTCATGATAACTGATATTACTATTTTTGCGGTGTTTTTGTGTTTTTGTGTAGGGATGGAACTTCATAATATTGTTCCTAATTCATAGCAACCATTGTTGCATGCCATGAGCATCATATGAGAATGTAACTATATATGGTGAAATTGGAAAACTTATTTTATTGTAAAACCAAATAAGATTCAACCACATAAAACCCTAGTTCTACAATGAAATCCATTATACATGCACCAATGAAGAACCTAAAAACATGTAAAACACAAAATATGAAAGATTATACCATTCACGTGCTCATTAGGGTTTGATCTCCATTGTTTCCTATCTTCATTGATCTTGCTTGATATTGTTACCCTCAAACTTATATGTGTGCACAAGAGCTCAACAAAGAACAAATTGTGGTTGTGTAAATGCTTGAGTAACTGATTTTCTTGTTAGGGATTGATAAGGATGAAAGGATCCTCTTATATAGAGAGTACCCTAAAAATGGAGGCATATGATTAAGAGGTGGAAGGATAAATGATTGGCTAGGATTAGAGGGTAGGTATAGAAAATAGGAAGATATTAGGGAGGTGGTTAAAGGTAAATTAAGAGATGAATGACAAGTGTCATGGACGGAAAAAGCTAATGAATTAAATAAATAAATAAAGATTTATTTAATTAATAGAAGAAGTGGACCCAATTAAATAAATAAAATATTTATTTTAGGGAAATGATAATTTAAATAAATAAAAATATTTATTTAAATAGGGAAAGGCTAGAAGAAGATTAGCGAATTAATTACATAAAGAAAAATCTATTTAATTAATAGAAGGTTTAGGATAAAATAATTAAATAAATAAAATATTTATTTAATTAAGCTAGGACAATTTTAGGTGTCTACAGTAACTATTCGAATTCAACACATGAAATTTGTTAAATGGATACAAATAAAAAACTCACAAAAATGGGGGAATAAATTTTCTTTTAACCTAAATAAGCTTTAATTAGACTAGAAAATATTCGAGAAAGAAGTTGTGATCCATATAGGATCCATGAGTAGATAAGCTATATCGTGGATGATATTTACACTTATAAAATCAATATAAAAAATGTGTGACAAACCCACACCTATAGAAATAACATAAGTTGAAATCACACATAAATTTTTTATCATTGATTGTTGAAAAAATAATGTCTTTTCCACTTAAAAATTCCATTAAGGAGTTGTTCACTTCAAAAAGATGGATACTCAAACAACATAAACTATAAAGAGAGGTAGAGAGTATATGAAAAATCATCCACACCAATCTAAAAGAAGACAATTAATATAGTGTATCATATAGAAATAGAGAGTTGAAGTAGGTCTTGATAAAGGATTTAATACACTTGTACTTGTTCATTTCAGAAAATAGCTCCATAGAAGAGCAGTTGCCACTATTCATTGGGTTTCTAATCCCTTAGACAATTTTTTCAAGATAAAAATCATATTTCTATGTTACATCTTTTTTATTTGGGATTTAATTTTTTTTTTAATGGAAAATCATTAAATTCCTCTATATTAATATTGTCATTTAAGTGTCCAAGTAGAACAATTAATATTTTTCTTGATTCCTTAAATTTGAACTATTATAGGTGGAAATTTAGCTCAAAGTATCTTCATTTTCAAGTTCAATTTCTCTCTTTGAATGGCACACATCTTCAACCATATATATTTTTGGGGTTATACACTTGACTTTACTCTATGGTTTGGAATAGTTACAAAAAGGTTTAAAACCTGATTTTGTGGGTTATAAAAATTGAATGGTTATTGTATTTTCACAAAATATCTATCTTCTCCTCTCAAATTTTTTATCAATATTTTTTCTTTTCTTTCCAAGACTCATTTTCTTCTTATTATAGCATCTACATGAAGTTCTAATTTCCTAGTCATATAACATTATCAAAATTTATATTATATAACATTTTTACCTCAATTTGGATTTTTGTCTATGAGTTGCAAATGTAGATATCAAGTAGCATATCCTTTCAATCCAAAACTTGGAACCTTTCTCTACATTTTTCCCCTCACATCTTTGAAAAAATACATAATATGGGCATAGTATGACTCATTATATTTTGTTCAAAGCCTCAACAAACTAGGTAAAAATCCCTCATAGGGTTTTGAGAAAGCCATCTATCTCCCCATGTGAGGGAAGTCCCATCAAGATGTTGTAGAGCCACATTTTATTTCATAAATCTCTTTCATCATGAATGCTAGATAGATCTTACTTAGCCATGTGTGCACCTCTACTTCTTTCCCAAAATCATATTGGGGGACCTTCATGAGCAAGTTAAAAGAGGTTTTTTTCTTGCTTCCTTTTTCCTCCTTGTTTGACTCTCTAAGAATTCAAACTCGCTCAAATGGTCATATTATTAAACTTTGAAGCCATAAAATCCTTGCTATATATTTTGAGTTCTATATATAATCCCCTTAGTCTATTTTTCACAAAATTGTAGGTATTTCTTAGATAAACCTCCCATAGATTTAAAAAAATAATAAGTAGTTGTTAGATTCAAGGGAATCTCAGTCTCAAAAAGACCTCAGAGATTGGGTAAATAGAAATAACCTACTGGATATTGAGACAAAAAATGGGGTCTTCACTTGGAATAACAAAAGATTGGGCTTTAGCTATATAGCGGAGAAATTGGACAAATGTTTCTTTAAAGGAAACCTTTCTAAAGTATCTTTTTCAATGAAATCAACAATATTGCCCATATTAGGCTCAGACCATTACCCAATTCAGCTTTTGATTGCAAGGGACATGAAACCAATTAATTGCCCCTTCAAATTTGAAAAAATGTGGTTGAGGGACCATGATTTGGACTCATTAATAAAAAACTGGTGGAAGGAAGAGAGTTTTGAAGGCTCAAAGCTCTTTTGCTTTACCTCAAAACTGAAGAAGATTAAGAAAAAACTTCTTCTTTGGAATAAGGAAAAAAAATTAAACATTTTTCAAGAAAAACTTTGAGTTGAAAAATAATTGGAGCTCTTGAATTTAGAAGTTTTAGCTTCAGGGATGGATCAAATTAGATTTCTCAAGGAGAAGGAGCTTCTATAGGGTATGAAGAAATCCTAGCAAAAGAAGAGATATTTTGGAGGCAAATGTTTGGCTTAAAGAAGGGGATATAAATTCGAATTTCTTTAATAATAGCACCAAACAAAGAAGGGCTATCAACAAAATTTCGAGGATAGAGGAGGATCAAGGAGTCAACATAGAGGGTCTAGAGGAAATATCACAAAAAGAAGTTGCTTTTTTTGAAGAAACTTTAAATAATTGGGAGGCATCGAATCTAGGTCCTCAAGGAGAGTTTTTGAGTAATATCCCAAAGATTTTAATGGACAAAGACAACTCAAAGCTTAAGAAAAGGATATCATTTCAAGAAGTAGAGAAAGCTCTTATTCAGATGCATTCAGACAAATCTCTAGGGCTAGATGGATTCCTTGCATGTTTCTTCCAAAGATGTTGGCCGATCATAGGACAAGAGCCTAAAGATGCATTAGAAGCAGTAAGAAACTCAAGAAGATTTCTGGAGGAAATCAATAATACTTTCATAGCTTTAATTCCAAAAAAGGATAAGGCTTTAAAATTTGGAGATTTCAAACCCATTTCCTTGTGTAACACCCTTTACAAGATCTTTTCAAAAAAATTAGCAAATAGACTAAAGGAAGTTCTTCCTAAAATCATTTCAGAGGAACAAACTGGGTTTGTTTTAGGGAAATCCATTTTGGAAGGAGTTATTAAAGCTTAGGAAGTCATTCACTCCTTACAAGTGAATAAACATCCTAGTATGCTGATAAAGTTGGACATCAACAATGTAGTACCCCTCCTCGATCAACCTCTTTTGTATGTTTTGAGTTACTTCAGTGACTGTTCTGTGGAACATTATTATATTTTGATTCAGATATTATGCGATGTTATTTCATGTTTTGTTCTGGATTTATGGTGTATGATTTTATGCAGTATTTCAGTGCTTATGATTAATGTTATTTTATGGATCATTATCATGGACTGACACTTTTCCCTTCCATTGCGATGTGTTATTTATATGTTGCGTGTTTGCAAGTGTATTGGGATGCGAGGGGATGATTTTCCTTCACTCACTTCGGTGAGACAGGGAACGTCACGATTCTCCTTCATTGGTGTGTTTACCATGTCTGTATATATATTGGTCTATATGCACGTGTGATTCTTTGGTGCAGGACATTGCAGGTACTAGTACCGGGTAGGTACGGGGTATTGACTCCACCTGGTTTCATAGGTCTGAGCATGCCTTATATATCCGATGGGAGTGGAGGAGATAGTTGTTGTACCCTAGCTTGACTGCAGTTACGCTCATGCGAGTGTTGTCAGTCGGTTGTGTTTCCCCGTCTGGCTGTTATGCGTGTCATGGTGCCTTGGTTTGGTCATTTGAGAGTCGTCATTTGATCTGTCTTGGTTTTGCGTATTTCCGTTATTTAAATGGTTATTTAATTTAAATGGATGATGCTATCTTATGTTGGTATAATCATTTAATTAATATTCTTTGTGATTATTGTGTATTTAAATTAATGATTGCTAGATTAAATGGTTAAAGGGCTTAATTTATTGTGTAAAGTTGCATTGATATTTTTGTGAAATAAATAAATTGCCTAGCCATTTAAAAAGGTAAAAATGCTTATGTTGGAAGAAAGTAATTTGGAAAAAGAAATTAATAAAAGCTTTCCTTTTGACTTTTGCTTTTTCATTTTAATTGTTGGAAAGAATTATTATTTTATTTTGGAAAAGAAATAAATCTGATTGCCTTTTAGTTTTAAAATTTTTTAAATTTGAGTGGATGAAAAAACTTTAACCTAGAAGCTTGGGTTAAAAGATATTTTGGGGGATCCATTCAAAAAAAACTCACGGCAGGAGAAGAAGAGGATTTTTGGAGAGAAAATTATGGAAAAACTTCATGGAGGAGCTGGAAATTCGCCCTGGTTGCAAGACTGGATTTGCTTCATTCCTTTTGCTTGCTGATTGCTTCAAGGTTGGAGGTTTCCTTCTTGTTTTGAATTTGTTTTGTAATTTTCAGTTTGCTACCTGTGCATGGAAGTTTGTTCAATCTTGCTGTAGATGTTTGTGGAATGAATGAAATGGAAGAATTGGTGTTTATTATTGCTGGTTTTGTGAAATCTATATCATATGGTTGTATTCAGGAAAGAAATGGTTCATTTCTTTATCTGCTGTGTGTTTTGTTCTTGGAAATCAATTTATTGATTTACCTCTTCTTTTGAAAGAAAGAATTTTAGATTGGTCTTGCTGGGTGCATCCTTGTTTCTATTATGTCTTTATTTGTCTATCTATTATTTCCAGTGTGTTTATTTCACCTTTTTCCTTGTTGGTAAACTCTCCCTTGAAATTTTGGAAATTGGCACTATATGTGTGTGCCCGTGGAAATTTTTTGGAAGTGGAATGTTTGCAGTGGTAAGCTTTATCAGTTTCAAGTGGTAAGCTTTATCGGTTTGCAGTGGTAAGCTTTATTGGTTTGAAGCGGTAAACTTTACCGGTTTGCAGTGGTAAGCTTTACCGGTTTGCAGTGGTAAGCTTTACCGGTTTGCAGTGGTGAACTTTACCGGTTTGAAGTGGTGAAATTTAATGGTTTGAAGTGGTAAGCTTTACCAGTTTGAAGCGGTGAACTTTACCGGTTTGAAGTGGTAAGCTTTACTGGTTTGAAGTGGTGAGCTTTACTGGTTTGAAGCGGTAAGCATTACCGGTTTGAAGTGGTAAGTGTCACTGGTTCGAAGTGGTATGTGTTACCGGTTCGCAGTGGTTGTATTACCGATTGGTAGCGGTAGTGTTACCAGTGGTAGCAGCACAACCGGTAAGTGGTGTCTGTTGTCTAGGCAGTAGCACAATGGCAGGTTGGTTTGACCCCCGCTTGGTTTTGAGGTCTCACCGGTCTCCAAACCTGTTTGTGTTAAGAACTTAAATTTTATAAATGGAATGTTTAAAGTGGTATTGCATGATGTAATGTGATTTTCGTGTGAGTTTTATTATGTGGTTAATGAATTTATCAATGAAAATTAAGGCATGAATTAAAGATTCAAATTGGTAGATTTGGATATATTCTGGAAATGATTTAAATGCCTATTTTGAATTAATGTTATAACTGGTTAATTGTTTAAATGTGGATTTCATTCCTAATGGAATATTGATTTGGGAATTGAATAATGTGACTGTTGCAAGAGTGTTATATTTAATTTCAATCAATGATGTTGCAAGTGCTTATGATGCTGATATTCTCAAAGATTGTCTGAGTGCGGATTTGGCATATTTAGTTGTCCTTGCAAGTATGTATTGTGATATTTAGGTCTGTGGTTCAGTCATCCTTTGGTGGTGTAATTGGTACCTTTGACCAAGTGATATATGTTGGCTTTGTTGTCATAACCATGTAGTGTCTTTGCCTTATGGTTAGTCAAGAGTCAGTATGTCCTTGTTTGACCACTTGTTTCGGATAGTGGTGTTATGGCTGTCTGCTTCGCCATAGGGTCCTCGGGGAGTGACCATGCTTGTGTAGTGCCCTTTGAGAGAGTAGCTTTCGCTTGGGGGTTGCACCCAAAGTGGTAGGCATTACGACCCAGTGAAAGTCAGATAATAACGGGTAATCTAATGAAATGATTAGGTGGGTAGTATCATAACATTAATAAAGATAATTGTACCTCGTGCATAGGTGAGTGCTAGTATAGGGCTCATAATGTTCCGAGTGTTAGGGTTTCAAGCAGATCCGAAGCAAATATGAACTAACAATTATATGCAGATTTAAATACAAAAGATAAAGAAATAAAACAGGACACAGATAACGAAAAGATTTAATGTGGTTCACTCAGAATGGGTTACGTCCACCATACACAGCCGTCCAATCTTTCTTATTATCCAGCAAAAATAGTACATCAACCTTACAATGCCTTAAGCATCCCAGCCGCTTATAACATGCGTTTTTAGGGCAACAAACAAAGTCGGTTTTTTTAGGGTTTTATTACAATGTCGATTTTCATCAACGAAAAATGGCAAAAAAAAATTTCTCGGGGGTTGCTGCCCCCGAACCCCTGCCCGTGGCCCAACCGGGCCTCAGACCCCGGTGAGGATATGTGCTGAGTGTATAGTACTTTGCTGATCAGTCGCCACATTTCAACAATCTCCCACTTGGAGACTGATCAAGCTCCACATTGAACAATCTCCCACTTGGAGATTGATACTACACGACACCACTGTACATGCAACATCCGCTGGATAAAACACTAGGACTTGACTAGTATAAATTCCACAATTATCAATCAAGAAGACCAACAGAAACTGATGAAGAAATTAGCTTCTCCAGTGGAATTGCCTTTGTGAACATATCGGCAGGATTCTCACTTGTGTGAATCTTCTCAAGCCGTAACTGACCCTCCTCCAAAATAGTTTGGATGAAGTGGTACCTGAGCTGAATGTGCTTTGTCCTTGAATGAAAAGAAGAGTTCTTTGCAAGATGAATGGCACTTTGGCTATTAGTATACAATGGGCTATCCTCTTGTGTCTGACCCAATTCCTTAAAAAACATTGCAACCAAATCATCTCCTTGCTGGCTTCTGTAGCAGCAACATACTCAGCTTCAGTGGTTGAAAGTGCAACAACCTTTTGCAACCTAGAAATCCAACTGACTGCAGTTCCCCCTATAGTAAAAACATACCCTGTAGTACTCCTCCGTGAATCAATATCACCCACCAAATCAGAGTCAACAAATCCACTCAGAGTAGCATTAGATCCTTTGAAACATAATGCCTTCGTAGTAGTTCCTTTCAAATACTGAAGAATCCATTTCACAGCATTCCAATGTTCCATACCTGGATTACTTATAAACCTGCTCACAACTCCCACTGCATGTGCAATATCTGGCCTTGTGCATACCATTGCATACATCAGACTGCCAACAGCTGATGAATACGGGATGTTAGACAATTTATTAACCTCTTCTTGTGCCTTTGGGCACATCTCCTTAGTCAATTTGAAATGACTAGCCAAAGGTGTACTAACTGTTTTTGCATCTTGCATGTTAAATCTTTTCAACACCTTCTTTATATACTCACTTTGGGACAAATTCAAGGTTCTATTTTTCCTGTCCCGTGTAATCCTCATACCGAGAATTTGCTTAGCTGCACCCAAATCCTTCATAGCAAATGACCTGGCTAATTTCTGTTTAAGATCATTTATATGTTGCATGTTAGACCCAGCAACAAGCATGTCATCAACATAAAGCAACAGGATCTATAACTGCCATTATCAAATCTCTTAAAATATACACAATGATCAGAATGACATCTATGATAACCGTGTTCAGCCATGAAACTATCAAATTTTAAATACCATTTTCGGGGTGCTTGCTTTAGGCCATACAGACTTTTCTTCAACCTGCACACCAAGTTCTCCTTACCTTTGACCTCATATCCCTATGGTTGCAACATGTAAATTTCCTCCTCCAAATCTCCATGGAGAAAAGCTGTTTTCACATCTAATTGTTCAAGATGTAAATCATCTGCAGCCACAAGACTAAGTACAGTTCTAATTGAAGTCATTTTTACAACTGGAGAAAATATTTCATCACAATCTATACCCTTTTTCTGTGCAAAACCTTTTACCACAAGTCTGGCCTTATATCTTTTCTGACCTCCTTCCTCCTCCTTCAGCCGATAAACCCATTTGTTAGGCAAGGCTTGTTTTTCTGCAGGTAAAGGGACTAAGTCCCAAGTCTTATTTTTCATCAAGGAGTCCATCTCCTCTTTCATGCCTAGCTCCCACTGTTGTTTGACATCTACCTGCATTGCTTCTTCATATTCTTTTGGTTCACCAGAATCTGTTAATAAAATAGAATACAAAGAAGGAGAAAATCTTTCAGGGGGTCTACTTGTCCTCGTAGAATGTCTAACACTTGCAGGAGTTTGTGGGACAATTTGTTGTTGCTGAGCATCAGGTACCTGTGGCATTTCATTTTCAGGAATCTCATCCAACACCACATATTCTTGTTTGTCCTGTTCATGCTCTTTTCCTGCATCTGTTCTTTATACATAACCTTCTCATTAAATATAACATCTCTACTTCTAATTATTTTCTTATTTTCAAAATCCCATAACCAATAGCCATATTCATCTATCACATATCCAATGAAGGTACATTTCTGAGATTTAGCATCAAGCTTGGTTCTGTTTTCTTTATCAACATGGACAAAAGCTTCGCAACCAAAAGTTTTTAGAAAAGAATAATTTACCTTTTTACCAGTCCATGCCTCCTCTTGAATACCACCATCCAAAGGGGTTGAAGGTCCTCTATTTATCAAATAGATAGCAGTATGTACAACATCTGCCCAAAAATGTAAGAGCAATCTAGCATGCAATCTCATGCTCCTCACACGTTCCATGATGGTCCTATTCATTCTCTCTGACACACCATTTTCCTGTGGAGTTCCTAGAACTGTCTTCAGCTTTCGAATCCCATTTAAGGAACAGTAATCTTCAAATGCTTTGCTGCAATACTCACCTCCATTATCCAATCTGAGACACTTCAACTTTTTTCCTGTCTCATTCTCAACCAAAGCTTTCCATTTCTTAAAAGTTTCAAAAACATCTGATTTTTGTTTTAGGAAATATACCCATGTTTTTCTGGTTGAGTCATCAATAAAAATAACATAATAACAAGAGCCACCAAGAGATGATACCTGAGCCAGTCCCCATACATCTGAATGTACAAGCTTTAACTTCTCACTCTTCTTCTCTTTCCCAACCTTGAGAAATCTAACTCTTTTCTGTTTACCATAAACACAGTTTTCATAGAACTCTAAATCAATCTTCTTTAGTCCTGGCATTAGATTTTTGGAGTGAAGGATTTTCATCCCTTTCTCACTCATGTGCCCAAGCTTATGGTGCCACATTATCGAATCTGTTCTTGCAACATTTATTGTTGTTGTCCCTGCAGTAACTTTATCTGTAGCAGCTAAGGTAGAGTAAGTGTTACCAGTACACAGATATAATGTGCCTACCTTCGCACCTTTAGCTACTACTAATGATCCTTTAGTGACCTTCCACATACTGTCTGAGAAGGTAACTATGCAACCTTCACTACCTAGTTGCCCTACAGAAATTAAATTTCTTCCTAAATTAGGAACATGTCTTACCTCCTGCAGGAACCAGTCATTACCATTCTACAACTTGATCTTTATCTTTCCTTTTCCAACAATTTGACAGGGCTCATCATCACCCAAATATATCTGTCCAAAATCACCTTGAACATAATCTAGCAAATATTTTCTATGGGGTGTAGCATGAAATGAAGCCCCAGAATCTATTACCCAGGAATCATTAACATTATCCAAACATAAGATTAAAGCATCTTGTACAGTATTACTTGCAATATTAGCTTCCTTACTGACATTTTCATTTTTGTCTCCTTCTTTGTTTTTCCGAAACCAACAGTCTTTCTTTAGATGACCAGGCTTTCCGCAGTACCAGCAATATTTCTTTCCTCTAGATTGAGAGCGTCCTTTCTTTGACTTCCCTCGTGACTTCTCATTCCCAAGGCCTTTTCCTCTTTCCTTTGATCTTCCTCTGTTCTCCACATTCAAAACACTACCCAATGATGTTGAAGTCTCACCTGTGCTTTTCCTTCGCATTTTCTCGCTTAGGATAACACCAACAATATCATCAAATACCAAAGTATTTTTACGAGAGACAGAGTTACTTACAGCCATAACCAAGCTATTCCAGCTTTCTGGCAAAGAACATAAAATCAAGAGAGCCCTAACCTCTTCTGCAAAGGTAATTTTTACCGAAGACAATTGACTGGTAATTGTATTAAATTCATTTAAGTGCTCTGCTACAAATCCTCCCTCACTCATTTTCAAATTAAACAAACGCTTCATAAGAAATACCTTATTCGAAGCCGAGGGTTTCTCATACAACTTAGCCAATGTTGCCATCAAATCTACAGTCGTTTTTGCTTCTGTTATATTGAATGCTATAGACGACGCAAGGCACAATCAAATGGATCCCGGTGCCTTTCTATCTAAAATGTCCCACTCTTCATCTGATATTGTGGTCGGTTTCTTTGCCTTTCCTTCCAATGGCCGCCACAAATCCTTTTGATACAGGTAATCCTCCATCTGCATTTTCCATAACTGATAATTCTGGCCGTTAAACTTTTCGACCTTGAATTTGGAATCCTCCATTGCTCCCACTCAAATTTGAAAGCCCTGCCAATTTA
The DNA here is from genome assembly GCF_030272615.1 of Cryptomeria japonica. NCBI lineage: Eukaryota > Viridiplantae > Streptophyta > Pinopsida > Cupressales > Cupressaceae > Cryptomeria > Cryptomeria japonica. Next base: position 530,989,190 of record NC_081412.1, on the reverse strand, counting down.
CAGAAAACCTCGCTCTGATACCAATTATTAGGGTTTCAAGCAGATCCGAAGCAAATATGAACTAACAATTATATGCTGATTTAAATACAAAAGATAAAGAAATAAAACAGGACACAGATAACACAAAGATTTAACATGGTTCACCCAGAATGGGTTACGTCCACCATACACAGCCGTCCAATCTTTCTTATTATCCAACAAAAATAGTACATCAACCTTACAATGCCTTAAGCATCCCAACCGCTTATAACATGCGTTTTTAGGGTAACAAACAAAGTCGGCCTTTTTAGGGTTTTATTACAATGTCGGTTTTCATCAATGAAAAACAGCAAAAAAAAATTTCTCGGGGGTTGCCGCCCCCGAACCCCCTCTTTTCTCAGGGGCTGCCGCCCTCGAACCCCTGCCCGAGGCCCAGCCTGGCCTCGGACCCCAGCGAGGATACGTGCTGAGTGTATAGTACTTTGCTGATCAGTCGCCACATTTCAATCTCGAGAAGGCTTGGAATGGCAAACCAACCACCTTGTCTTCACGAAAGGTTGGTAGGGTCTGCATAAGACTTAGTTGGAGCCGGACGGTCGGGAGAGGTTACCAGGACAGTGAGTCGGGACCTATGGAGACTGTACCAGGGTAACCATCATAAGCTATGTGATGACACTCTCTCACTTGGTTCACTTGTGTATTGTGATGTCAGTTCACTTGTGTTTGTGAAGTTGAGTCACCTAGATTCTTGTGGAGTCTTATTGTGTTGTCATGGAGTCGTATTGTTTAGTCGACCATGTCATGTTTATGATTGTTTGAGGGTCCTCAGCTATCTCCTAGCACGGTGGGGTGATTCCTTTTGGGAATTACATGGTCGGGTGGTAGTGCCACTTCCCATCAGATGTTTGACTTTGTGCCTTCATGCGAGGATTGGCTTCGCAGGTGTTCCTATGGTTCGTGACTCATGCTTCATCTCATGTTTAGGAGATTATTGGTATTTGTAGACCTATGTGGTCATTGTATCATTGTAATATTGATATTATGTAACCTTGTAATTGGATGAGATCTATCCTTTATGTTTATTGAGAAGCTATGTATTGGAAGAGCAATGTAATCCTATGTTTGGATGTTGTTATCAAGTTTCCTTGATGATGTTAGTAAATGCTTATTGAAGTGGAGATTATGTTGTATCCTTTCAATCTTTCTATGATGAATCTTTATTTGCTTATGGCTTCTTGTGATCATTGAGTCAATGATGCATATGTGGATTTATGATGTTGTGAAGATTATTCTTGGAGTTAGTTCTTCGTTGGTAACCCTTAAGGAATTTTGGTGTAAGTCTTCCGCTTGTGTTATCGTGCATGTTGTGTAAATGCACTTATGTTGTTTATACCTTTTTTAAAAAAAAATGTTTCACCCTTGTTGCGGGTATTCCTTCGGGGTTCCTAGCGGGGCATTACAAACAAGGCTTATGAAAAATTGGATTGGAGATTTTTATGCAAATGTTTGGAAGCTTTCAATTTTTCTAATAGCTGGATTAACCTAATCTTCTATTTCAACTCCTTAATTCTCAATGCTCGTTAATGGATCTCCATATGATTTCTTTGAATCTTTGAGAGGGTTAAGGAAGGGAGATCCAATTTCCCCCTTCCTCATCATCATCTTAGCTGAATCATTGGGTAGGGCTTTCTCAAGAGCGCAACAAGCGGGTAGGATCTCAGGGATCGAGATTGCAAATACAGTGGAGGAAGTCACTCATCAACAATTTGCAGACGATACAATGTTGTTTGGAAAAGCAACAAAGAGAGAAGCATTCAATTTATATTGATTTTGAGGGCCTACGCTACTACATCAGGTTAGGTGATAAACAAAGAGAAATAAAAATATTCTTCTTCAATGTTAAAAAAGAAATTGAACCCCAGATCCTTGCTCATGTCAACTTCAAAAAAGGGAAATTACCTTGCATTTATCTTGGTCTTCCTATAGATAAAGGTATCAGCTCCAAAAATTTTGGGATCCGCTGGGTCAAAAGATGGACAAGAAAATGGACTTGTGGAAATCTAAATGGCTCTCTTGGGCGAGTAGAATCATCATGTTGAAAACTGTCCTTTCAGCCATTCCAATATACCTAATGTCATGCTTATCATTGTCAATTGGAGCTAATGGCAATATTTTCAAGAAAATGAGATCTTTCTTTTGGCAAGGGGTGGCTAAAAAAAGAAAAAATGGTTATCATAGCATGGGATAAAATTTGCAGACCCAAAAAACTAGGTGGAGTAGGCTTGAGGAATCAACTGTGGCAGAATAAAGCTCTCAGAGAAAAACTCTCTTGGAAGTTTTATAGTGATCCTAGAAGGAAATGGGTTAGGACCCTGAAAGGAAAATACTTGGAAGATATGAGCCCAGAAGGAATATTTCGAACAATCAATCCTCCAAAAGGTTTGAGAGTGTGGAACTTCATTCTAAGTTACAAAAATCTGATCTTGGAAAAGATCTCCTGGAATGTTAGAGAAGGGAGTAAAGTGAAGTTTTGGTCAAACTCTTAGGGTGGATATCCAGCCCTAGTCTCGGTTTTAGGTCCTTCCAACCTAATAGGTATTTCAAAAAATAGATGGGGTGTTCATCTTAAAGATTATATTGTTAAGGATGACGATAATTTATCTCTACGTTGGAAATGGAAAGACTTTGATGAACTACAAGCTAATAAGGAGGAAACCTCAACTCTGAAGGATATCCTCAAGTAGAGATATTTAACTTTTAAAGAAGGACTAGATTCCTTTATCTATCTTGGGGAAAATTCAGGTATTTATAACTCAAAGGATGGTTATAAAATCGTTATTGAAAATCAGAAGTTTGAGAAAATCAAGATCTCTGTTTCTTTATGTTGGGATAAAAGTTGCCTCCCAAAAGCTAGTTTTTTTACATGGGCAACTCTTCAAGGTATAATTTTAACAATAGAGTGGTTCAAAAAAATTGGTTTTGTAGGGCCCTCAAAATGCGTCCTTTGTGAGAAAGAGGGAGAATCCATCAATCATATCCTCCTTTCATGCCCCTTTGCAGCTAAGTGCTGGCAATGGCTTTGTGCCAAATTAGGTTGGCTAACTGCTCTCCCCAATGATATTTTGAGTGTTTTTAAGAGTTGGCCAAAACTTCATTATTCAAGCCTCTTCCATTTCTTATGGATTTCTTCACCCTCAATAACTATTTGGGAATTATGTAAGGAAAGGAATAGAAGAGTATTTAGAGGGGAAAAACACTCATGCGGAAGGATTATTAATAGATTGGAAGCAACAATAGTGGAAAAACGCTCAATTTTCTTGGTGGGATAACAAGATGATTTCAAACTGGCATGGGCTAAAGATCCCCTCCTTTGTAGGGTTGAGGGGGGAGGAGACTTCCAAACAAAGAAAGACAACTGTATGGGTTTCTCTTATAGCAGACTGCTTTAAACTTAATTTTGATGGTGCTTCCAAAGGCTCCAGGTGTTTCTGAGGTTGGTTGTATCATTCATTCCTCAGATGGTATAATCTTAGCTCAATTATCCAAACCATTACCAATTGACACTAATAATGTGGCAGAGATTCAAGCAGTCATAGAGGGTCTTTCTTTATACAGAGAATTGGGCTTAAAAAAGATTCAAATAGAAGGAGATTCTGCAATAATAATTAATGCTCTAAGGTTTGGCTCGACCCCAAACTGGAAACTCAATGCATTTCTAAGCAGAGCTATCAAGATTCTCAAGGTCTTTGAAGCATACACTATTAATCATGTCTTCAGAGAAGTCAATATATTGGCAGATTATTTGGCAAACAGAGGAGCAAATGGATTTTGTGAAAAGTATATAAAACATAATGAAGGCATAAGACATTGAAGATGACATGGAAAATAATTTTTTTTGAATTTCAATTTTTTGTATTCAAATTCTAACGACCCTTTTTTGTTCTAATTCCCTTTTCTCTTAACCAAGGCAAGCTCGAAGCATTTTAGTATGGGAATAGGCTTCTTGCCGTTAAGATTCTAAAAAGATTGAAGCATCTATTGCATCCATTGAGCATTTAATGGCATAGGTTGGTTAGAAATTCAAAGCTTATTTGTGACAAATTGTATTTCAAAAGTCAAATGGATTCCATTAGAATAAGGCATTCTTTATCCAGTCTCCAATCTTAGGTGATTGTCTGTTAAGGGGTAATTATTTAATCCTAAAGCTAAATTTTTTGAATTAGGATATGCATTTATTCTGTGGTGGGTGGATCTCTCCACTTGCGTAAGTTTTTTTCTTGGCAAGTGGTCCCTTTACTCGGCTATCTTTTATGTCCTTTCACCTCTTCCTTTCTTGGTGGAGCCAAATTGATAGCTATTCTCTTCGCTAGTTATGTTTAGTCTATTTAGAGTGGAGTTTTAGTTCTCTAGCCGAGGATAGTGGTAGTTAATTGTCTAAAGGTTGGCTAGACTGACAAGTTTTTTTTTATCGATAAAGATGGCGGAGTTCTCTTTTCAAGAATTAGCAATAATTTGATTTGATGGATGGAGTAAAGAGCATCCTTTTACTTGGTTTCAAGAATCCCCCGTCTTCAACACGTTTCCTTTCATTCTTTCCATTGCTCTTATTTCCTCTTTCCATTGCTCTCGTGGATGGCTCTCTCTTTTGGTTTTTTGTTGATTGCAAGTCAGGTTTAGGTGTTGAGGCAATGGATTCTCCTATTTGTCTGACATCCTCTAAAAGGCAAATGAAATTTTTAGGACAAATTAGTGAGAAAAGAGTGCAAGAGGTTCTACTACACTACCATTTCATCATCTCCAAGGTGGTTAAACTGATCTTGGGTGATATTTTCTTGAGAACCAACCATAAATATAGAGTGAATATTGAAATCCTAGTGGTCTTTCTTGCAACCCTACTCCATTTCGGCCTTTCAAAGAGAAAATTTGAGATTCTTTGTAGGAATGTCTTCAAATCCAACCTTCTGGGGGGTCTAGACTAGGTCCTCTAGAACATTGATGATGAATTAGCAATCCCATTGCGAATTGATTTTGGTTTCACTTTCAAGAATGGGAAAAAACTGCCTAGGTTCCCTATTTTATATATTGAGGACAAGCGAGCTTTCAATTACAGAAGGTTCACTGTTGAGAATAATGCAAATTTCTTATGGGCTCTCTTCAAGCAGACTAAAATTGATAGAGAAAATTGGATAGCAAATTTCTTTGATTTTCATGAGTTCTCAGAGTTTGCTTCAGAGGAGACGACGAATGATTGGGTAGAAGAGCACAGTGAAATTTGGGGAAACAATGGAGTTGAACCAGACCAAGTGGTTGAATGCGTCCCTAAGCCGAAGGAGATTGATTGGGGAAAACGTGTTCCAACTATCCTAATCGATCTTGTGAATGATCCAACATTCACTCTAGGTTCCCCATCATCGGTTGGATAATCTCTTTAGCGGAATTTTTTCAGTTTTTTTGTTCCTTTTTGATAGCTCGTCTAGTTAGATCAAATAGTTTTTTCCAACTCTTGAACTTCCAAGCTTCTGACTCTACCCAGTATTATTTTTAGGCATTTTGTAATCATTTTTTGTTATTGTCTCGGACATATGAACTTCAAAGTATTTTCTATTCTATATATATCTTGCTAATATTAATATATTAATTTGTCGGCTAATGCCCTTTACTAATAAAAAAAAAGTAAATCTCTACCAATGAAACTAAAAAGAAAAATAAATAAAATGAATCATAGATCTATAGGGTCCAGATATATTATTGCGCAATATCATCTATAACAACGAAAGTAAATAGATAAATAACATGGGGAATTATATATATTCAAAAAATAATGAATTATCAGTTCCCTCTCATGGACTCACTAATTCCTATATTTAACTGTTTGTAACTCCCTAAAAATAGAATTCCAAGTAAGCAGTAAGCAATGGGAATATAAGAAACCAAACAAGGGAGTCCAAAACATAATTCTTCAAAGGATGTAAAGATTCAAGAATTTTGTCAATCCAAATTGAGAGTATAACAAAATGTATAAAAGAATAATAAAGTTTTAATTATATTTATATGGACTCAAATTCGATCAAACTCACCAAATTGTAAAATGCTAGATTTAAATGTTGAACAATTATGACAATGATCCAAAACATGAGTGGTGATTATGGTCCCAACAACAACATGGAGTTATAATAGGAATGATGAAATTCATCCTCATAAAAGGTGGATTTTTATTGGTATTGACAAATATGTCAGTTAATTGAAACATGCTTCTAAATTATAGGTGATTTCCCAATAAAAAGATGTATATTGCATTTTGGAAAAAATATTATGATAAAAATACTTCATAAATTATATTAGGGTGATTATTTAACACCCATTCGACTAATTAATTTTAAATTATCAGGGGTTGTAGCCTTCAACTATTTCATTATATTTGTCAATTTCAAATGAGCCAATTCAAATAATGTGTGAATTGGTGAAGTTTCCCCACTTTAAAAATCACTAATTTACATCACCTGATCCCTTCAAGTCCTAAGGATAAAGGAGGAAGTGGAGAAAATTGCAATATCCTTACATACCTTCCCTACACTAAAAGATAATACATAATTAAAGAATGCTTTGGAAAACAAAAGGACAAAAAGTAGAAAGTCCCAAGGAAATGAGTAGATATGGTGATTCCATTATAGTGATGATTGATGTTGAAAAATAATATGAGAAGCACTTAGGAAAATTTTCAAATATAACCTAAAATAAGATCACATAAGTTGATATTAAAAACCTTTTAGACTAGAGAGGTCCAACCTATGAAATCTAAAGGATTCAAACAAACTCAAAGAGGTATACAAGTCTCACAATTTATGCTCAAAACTACTTAATCTATTAGGAAAGACATAATAGCGTCTATTGAAGTTGGTGAAATAAGTCTTAATAACATTACATTTAGATGATTTTTTAAAAGTTAAGCTAATGTAATTGCTAGTCTAGATCTTGGTTAGTAAAGTCAATTGTCCCATCCATACTGTTGCAAGATAACCCTTGTGCATGTATTCAACCTAGTGTACACTCTCGTAGGCATCCTCTAAATTGATGCATGATAGTGTTGAAGTATGGAGCGTAAGAAGCTTTAACATTTAGGGGTTGTTTGATTTTAGTATAGGGAATTGATTTCCATGTATGTTTGTGGGTAGCTTTGGGTAGATCAAGTGATTGTCCAAGGAACCTAATTCCTAGGGTTCCTCATATAGTTGAAAGTTGTCCTATGGAAATTAGTGAGTAATCTATATTTTTAAACTATAACATACTAGCTAGATTTGAGAAACCTTATAATTCTTGTGTATATGGATAAATAATGTATTTGTTTCCATATAAATGTCAAGAGTTTATTAACAAACTTACACATAAATCTTTGGGTTCATCCCATAGTGGTCACAAGTTAATCATCCCAGGCATCCATGGCTTCATCAATTTTATATGTCAACGATGAAAGGATACATCATGGATAATTTGATGTTATTGTAAATTACTAAATTTTCTTATGTTAGGATCCTAGTCTTTTCTTAGTTAAATTTCCTTACTTTATGTAGATTGGCTTGGCAAGGTAGATTGTATCAAGCATCTACCATGGTGGTGTGAGATCATACCATGTGTCAAGCACTCACACCATCAAACCAACAAGATCATTGTATTAGTTTTAGATGCCTTGCAAATATATTTGTAGAAGTTAACATGCTTAAAGCATATCATGCCCTTTTATCTTTGACTTCATGCTTTGGTGGTCCAATCTAAATTTCACCATTGTTTAAAATTATATGTTAAATTTGGAAACCTTAGCCATATATTTATCAAACTCAAACCAAGAGTGACAAGTGTAAAGTTGTGAGTGGTTGGTCATAGAATGGACCGCACTTAGCTTTTGAAGTATTACCTTGGCATGTGTGAGATTGTTATCATGTGTATAATATACTAGCATAATAATAAGATACGTTTTCCAACTAGGGCATCACAATTCTTGTTGATAAATTTTCCTTTATTTTTTGCTTCATTTTAAATTTGAAATCATTTGATGAACTAGATTCTAAGAAGTTTTGCATTTAAAACCTTTTTGAACTTCTTTGGTCCAATTTTTACAAAACAATTGCTATGAACTAAAAGAGGACTCAAAATTATATTACAACCTAGTTTAAAACACCTTTAGGTTGGACTGTTTAGTCTTTACCCATAGATGTTCTAGCACCTAGATAAATGTTAGTCTAATAGTGAGTGATAACAATGTGAAATCTCATTATATGCTTTCAAGAGTGGTGTGAGATTGCACTACTCTCTTTAGGTGTCATTATCACAAGGATATGCTTAGTTAAGTGGATACAAGGTCTTGAACTTATCAATTAGAAAAGCCTTTTTGCATTTGATTTGTTGTCACATCTTTTAGTTCACTTTTTGAAGTCTAAGCGCCTCAAGGAAGTAACAAACTCAAAATTTGTCCAAATCTATTTTTAATCTCAATTGAATCCATAATCATGAGTTAAGAAAGCATGTTGAACCCATAGTATACAAGATGTTACCACATAACCATGGATCTTATCAAATTAGTGTTTATCCAATATTGACTTAGTCTAGGTTTATCCAGACACCCAAATCTGTATTGAAGATATTTTGGACAACGAAATAATCCACAAAATACATATTTTTTTCATATTTATGATAGTGTAATAAGAATGTTCTTATACAGTAATTTTAGCAAAGACATTGTATATTACTGTAATCTAATATAAAACGATATCATTATCTAGATTCAAAGTACACTAATTTTTTAACATCAACATTTTAGATGCTAATAGGTTGTGGGCCCGTTAGCATTGTACCACTGAGGCTCGATTTGGAGTTACATAGAAAGTAGGTTCAGAGAACCTTAGTAAGTAATGGAGATCCGTGCAAGCAGAATTAACTGACAGTTTTCACCGGATTTGATGAGTATTATTACATTCGATTCTTGTGTCAGCTCACATTTGATTCCCGGTGAATGTTTTTAGGTGTGATGGGAATCAGAGCCGATAGGATTTTGGATTCTGGTTTACTGTTTGGTGTGAATTTGAATCCTTGAATGGTAGATTAAACAACTGGTACTAATGTTTAACCTTGAGAAACATGCAATTTCTACAGGTTCGATAATAGAGGACTGATTTGCCACGTCTTGAAAAATGTCAAGGTTGGACAAAAGTGTCAAGTACAGTCATGCAGGCCCATGGGTGGAAAAATTGTGGAAATTTTTAGTGTAGGCCCTCATCTAAAGAGGATCCAATCAATTAAAGATGAATAAATGAGTTTTAATGAAGTTTACGAGATACTCAGTTTAAGAGATCAAGAGTTGCATCTTTAACAATTTTCAAGTTTCTTTCAATGTCAGCTTTTTGTTGAGGATCTTGAACAAGAAATGTAGGTTAAATTTTTAATATTTTATTTTCTTGGAGGGTATTATATCAAACTCACATAATCTTTTAGCTATTTGATACAAGAGCACGAGTCTAAGGTTGAAACCTCTTTGATTCAGAGTTAAAGATTGACGAGTATCTATTTCACCAAAGTCACGGGAATGAAGCTCATTTCATAATAGGCAATGGTATCCTCGTCTCTATTCTATATAGATAGGGGACAACGACAACCATGCAGCGGATTGGATCTGGTGTTACCCTCTGTGTTCAAATTCTTGGATTATCCAATATGGTCTTTCCAAAATCAGAATCAGCCCTATGGGGGAAGAAGATACGATGATGGTTCATTGGCAATGATTTGATGTGAGTCAATGATTCCTTGCATCACAGGTGTTGTCGTGTCTTGAGATCCGTGATTAATTAGGGTCATGGTTCCATTGAAGCCTGCATCAAAGTGCTAGAATCGAGCTTGCCCTACAATTCTTTGGCCCTACTATTCACAAAGGGGGTGGGTGGGAGGCCAACTATAATTGTAGGGTCCAAATCCTTTAGGTGACCAGATTTCTTGAATCAACAAGGACCCTAGACATGTCGGATAGTTCTCTTGAATGATATCATTTTGTCAGTTGAAAGAGATGCAAAGGAACTTACTCCAATTCCCGATGAAGCACTTTGGAGACGAATGCCAGATCAATTAAATTCTTGACCCCCCCATAGAATTGTAGGGCCACCCACTCCATAGAATTTTAGGGGAAGCAACCCCATTAGAATTGTAGCCTGGAATGCATTCATTAATAAGCCTGCATCAATAAGTTTTGAAGGCATGATCCCAACCTCATCCCTTATAATGTTGAGGTCTTGCACTCAGCAAAACCTAATCCCTAGGGGGGTTCATTTTGAATCATTCAACTTCGGTAGACTAAGGGCCCATTGACTAGGTTACAAACTAAATTCCAATTTATTTGCATAATAATGTGTTTTTTTTTTAAACTTAGTGAATGTAAGTAACAAGATGACCATACATGTATATTTGATGGGCAAAGACAAATTTTGTACAAACAATAATTTTCTTTGAATTTGATAAAATCTGTTCTCCATATACTACATTTCTTAGTTAGAAGTAGGATGTCATATGTACAGTCAAAGCAATATAACTGCTATATTGTCCAAGTTATAATTGACACCATAAATTGGCCAAGTTTGAATTCTTTAATATTAGAAGGTGATAAGAGTTATTAATCAATCATGTAATATTAATGTTTATTGTTTTTCCTACTAATGATGTTTGAGAGAGTCTTAAGAGTCTATTGCTCTTAATAATGACAAACTAATAGATGCTTAGTTTGGCATTCTCCTTTCTTTCACTTTGATTATTTTTATTCAATATTTATTATAGTTGACTCTATGCCTATAAAATAAGGCTTATTGGATTTTTTTGTTTGTCTTCTCAAGTAAGAACCTAACCTATTGAGTCATAAACATGTAGCATATGAAATCTACATCATCGTTTTAAGTTAGGTAGAGTTAAGTTTGATTCAAATATCAAGTCTTATATTATAATTGAAATTTTGGTTTAATTTAATTTAGTCAATGATTTTAATCTAAGTATATTATAGTTTTAGAAAGTCATTTCAACCAATTGGACATATTGAGGAGCCCTATACAAGGTTAATAAAGACTCGAGGTGATCTAGAACATATTGGGGACAATGATGGTTTTTTTATACAATTTTAGTAAATAGATATTTGGCTCAAATTGGTATGTTCAACCGTGTACTGATAGTTTGGCTAGATCTTGGTGAACAACTTAGTAAATGTCTGGTCATTGCACTAAACAATATTGACAACAAAGGTGAATACGAATAGTTTGAATGTTGAAATATATTTGGAAAGAATTATCTGTTTTTTTAACTTCCAAAATTTGATGTTCTTGCTTTTCGTGACTTGTGAAGTTGATTTGACAATTTTTTACTATAAATTTGCTTGGGCAGGGTATATGACCCCTCGAGCGCATATACTGTGTCATTCTTTCATCAAAAAATTTAAAACAATGTTTTTAATTTTTTGTGAATTTTTTTATGGTCCAACTCCATATGTAGTTGCTTCTATAAATTAGATATATAATAAAAAGGCAAGATTTTTTTTCCTTAGTGCACATGCATTCTCCAAGCTTTGTCAACCAGTGCACCTTGTTTGTTTTTTTATAATTTTTACCAAGTAATTTTTATTCAGTCTTTTGTGTTTTGACTTCATGGTTGATTACTTAGTCATTTTGGCTCCTGAAATCTTTTTATTTGTAGTGGATAGCTTCTCTTGGGCTACCCTACATGTATTTGTAGAACTTTGCCCTATTTGGGCATTTTGAGCATCCTTTTCAAGAACGTTTTTGCTTGTATACACACTAAGATAAAGTGTCACTCTTGTGTATGGTTTTTGAGGATTTTGCACATTTTGTTGTGCCTTATTTTGTACATACACTATATTATAAAGTGTCACGGGGGTTTTGTATTGCCTTTTATTTTTCCATTACACCTTTGTTTGATGAGTGTCCCTCCACAACAACATTGAATCCTAGAGATTCTTGTCCCATGCATGTGTGCATATACCCTTTTCAGTTGTAGGTACTTTCTTAAGCACATTCAAATTCTCCTTGATACACTTCATGATGACACACAGTTTCAATGGACTTGTCCTACCTCTCCCTTGTCAACATTATGGGGGCTTTCTACTATTGTTACTAATGCTTCCTTGGTTTTGCATTCTAGTCTTGTGGAGGCAACCTTCCATCTTTAGTTGATCACTATTTTCTCTTGCATGGTAGAATAGTGTCATTGGGGTCACTCATGCAAATTCATGTGTCATCTTGCCTTTGTTTTCCATCTGATTGTTTGAGTAGTGTTGTTGGGTGCACTCATGCAGACTATTGTATTCTAGATTCCGATCATCACCTTGCTTTCAGAGGAGGTTGTTCATTCAACACTAAAGTAGTTTTCACTTTAGTTCTCCTCAATTTAGCTTAGAACATCTTTGTGCTTTCTTTATAAGCACATCATTTTACAATTGTAACTCATTTTGTATTCTTTACTTTTGAGTGATATAGCATTCATTTGTCTAGCTCCTGTTTGTGGAAGGCGTTTTTTTAATCATTTGATCTTGCAGGCTTGTGTTACAAAATTCAACATGGTATCAGAGATTTGAGATTTCAACAAGTTGAAGATGATCTGAACTGTTAGCCATTGGATCTTGATAGCTTAGTGAAAGTAGTGTGTGAGCATGAATCATTGGAGTTCTTCGTTGGGTCATATCTAAGTGCACATCAGATAAACAAGGAGAAGATTGAGAAGGTGGTAATCAAGTATTTGATTACCTTTAAAAAAAATGTAGCTGACATCAAAGATAAACTGCCTAAGGAGATTTTAGAAGTGTTGACAAAGTGTTGGGAAAATGGTGACATCAAAGATAAACTGCCTAAGGAGATTTTATAGTAGGTTTTTGTTTGAGCATGAAATGGTGCGAAATTCTCCCCAAACCTTCAGATTGGCTAGATAAGCATGCCGATAAATTTTTGTCGCAAGATCATAGCTAGTTTTGAAGATATTAAAATTTTTATTTTTGGAGGGTGCAATGTAAGGTTTTAATTTAATTTTCAGGACTTTCCAAAACGCCTTGAAAAGTGGGTGTAACTGGCATAGTGGGTTGCGAGGTGATAGAGCAATTCACGAGTTTTTTGATGCATCAAATTGTTCGTCAATCGGACACCCAGTTCACAAGTTATGGCCTCTAGAAGTTTGGACTCCTGAAATAGGAAATATAAATTGCATTGGACACATAAATGAGTTGTAAAAGGGAGGAACACATGTTGATGTGTGTTTTGACACATCATAGGGCATCTAGAATGGAGATAAGGCTATCTCTACTTTATTGGGTGGTTTTAGCCCATGGTTTTCTAGTATTGTTTGATGGTTTCTTGTATTGTATCTCCTATATATGAGGTGTGTGAGATAGAGGTTGTGTGTACTTTAGTCTTATGGCTATTGAGCCGCCTCTGAATCTCTGATTAGTGGTACTCCTACGAAGAGCTTGCTCTGAAAGTATATTGTAATCTATTATTGATTGTTGAATATTATATTGAGTTGCTTTTGGAGTGTGGGGTTTTTCTCTCGAAGGGTTTTCCCCAGGTTTTCAATTGTGTTTTGGTATGTATGATACTATGTTTATTTATGTTGAATTTTTGTAATTGTTATAACAATCCATAATTTTTTTTGCATTACCCTCCTCTCAAGGTTAGTGTAGGAAGTTGTTTCGTTACTTAAATTTCTTACACAAGAAGAGAAAGGCTACAATGATGTAGTCAAATATGAGGACTCAAGCACTAGATATGGTAACTAGTTCGTTGTCAAAGGAAGAAAGAACAAGAATTAAACATGCCCTAAACACAAGATTATGGACAAAGTAAAGAGTGAACTTAATCATGGGATGATATCCAAAATATATTAAAAGAATAGCAAAATAGACAAAAGATGAAACCATGGAAGTTGTAGAATAATTAAAGAATACTTTGTCCTCTCCTCCAGAGAAGACAAACATAGATCTGGTCTAAGAGAGACAACTAGTAAGTCAAATCCTGAAAGAAGATAAGAGGAGTATAAGAGTCAGAATGTTGATCCAAATACTAATATGGGTGATTAGATGAATGCATAATAGAATGTAATGGATATAGTTGAAGAGATTCTAGAAGACACTAGGGAAGAAAAAAAGAAAGAGGATTTAGAGAAGAATAAAAAGAAAGAAAAGGAGAAAGACAATGCAGAATAGAGAACAAAAGAAAATACAAAAGGGAAGAAGGAGAGTCATGTAAAGGAGAAGGATGTAGAAGATGAAAAGAGGAGGTTGTCTATTGGAGAATCTTTTAGACCCTCCAGAGATTCTACATCAAACTTGTTGTAGTTACAAATGAAATTCACACTGGTTGTCACTACAGAGGTACTTCGGGTACCCATTTCTCAAGGTCAAATTGACCTTAGTAGGTTGTCAACTTTTCATATGTTGCATCTAAGTGATGTCTTCCATCATACTGGGAGAAAAAAGTTCATCATATCTGAGGTGGAGTGCATTGAGTTGGTCAACGGTACACTGAATTTTCTCCATGAGAGACTTATGTAGATTACTTTAGATGAATCATTAGGTGATGCGAAACAACTATAGGTGTTGCTTAAGAAACTAAAAGATCATGCTTCTATTTAGAAGCTACAAATTTGAAGGATGTTGAGAAGAAGACAAAAGAGAAAAGGTTAAAAGAGCTAGTAAAGAAGTGTGCAGATGCACACACCCAATTGCAAGAAAGTATAATTTCTTTTGAAAAAAATGTAGATAGAGTTGTAGAAGTATATCAATTTTGTCACGAGTGGCCTGAGTCAACTCAAGAGATTCAAATTCAGATAAACATTTTTGAAATTTGGATTATAGAATTGTCCAAGTTAGTGGACTTAAAGGAAGGTGGAGATGGTAAAGGAAGAGTTCAATTAGAGAATTTGTATATAAAACTTAATCCACTGATCAATCAAAAGGAGCAAATAAAGAAGGATTTTTACCGGCTACGAGATATTGTAGATATGGACCTCACCAATATGGTGAATATTCTTAAAGAATCTTAGGAGTTAAGTAAAAAAGTAAAGGTTCCAAAAAGTTGTGAGGAAGCATAGAATCTTCTTTTAAAGATGGAGAGTCAACATAATATTTTGGTCTCTAGAGGAGTTGATTGGGCTATTGCCTAGGCTCAACTAAAGTTTGTCCATTAGAATATCATACCTCTAGCTCAACGAAGTGGTTAAATATTTATCCAATAATAAAATTTTGATTGTTTACATATGCAGACATGTTGGCGACATAGTTTTGGTTTCCAGTTTTGAGGAGGTGAGGGGGAGTTGTATATAGTTTGTTGAATTTTGTTGTAAGAAGACAAATTTTGTCTTTGATGTCAAAGGGGAGTACTTTTAGAGTTGGCAGAAATGTCGACATCAATAATCAAAGGGGAGATTATTGTAAATATGAGCTCTTTGTTGTCCTTGATGTCAAACTTGTTCATCCAGATGTGCAAATTGGTAACATTATTTGATCTAAATATGGCCTAGTATGATGTAGTAACAATGGGTTAGCTCTGTGATCATGCAAATGTGTGGAATCTATTTGTGGGTGCTCCATAGGGCTTATACATATGTATCATGAATGTTTTTGATCTTTGGTGTTGATTTATGGGATTCACAGTTGATGTGTGATTGTTCCAATGGTAGTGTATATGAATGTGTTGCATTCCTATGTCTTGTTGACGGGTGTTTTGACACACTCACCAACAGTTAGGTAGTTTATGTGAACACTCACCGCCTCTCCTGAAAAGTAGTAAGTTTTGAGAAACTAACTACTCCAAGGTCTCTATAGTTGGGTCTCGACGATGATGGGCAGCTCAGTGGCTGATGCAATTGTACCTGTCAAGGGGCCTGCTAGTTGAAACAACTTCGAATTACCTACTTTTTTTTGTATTTTCATATTTAGATTCTCTCAAAATAAACAACAAAAGATAGATCAAGGGAACAAGGAAATAACAATGAAATCGATATAATAACAACTGAATGATCCACACGATTAGAATTTCGTAATCCAAATATTATCAATATCAATAAATCAACATTCAAACAACGAGCTTCAAAAAGTATATGAAGTCAGACAACTTCACATACCAATGGAAATGAATATCACCCAACGAATAATCGCCCTATCAATTTAATCCTCATATACCATTTACATGTGCAATATGATTCGTAAAACAATAAAGTATCCAAAAGAACTGGTTGCTGATTCAAACGATAGAAGTTACCAGATCACAAAGAACACAACCATATTGAACACACAAGTAGTTCAAGCAATCCACAAGTTGCTTTTTGTATTGAACTTCAAAGAGTATCACAAAATCTTCTAAACTTATGAAAATGTGCATAAAAATCTCTAATAGAATCTCTAAATGGACCTCAAATCATCAATTCGCGGACCCTTACAATGAATCAAAATTTCTAATTTATAGAGTTTCTTGCCCTACTTTCTATGAAATACATCTATCTAAATTAAGCACTAAAAAGCAAGGAGTCGCAGTTGACATGCAAATCTCTGCCTTGAGCTCCAGTTAACTATTACAAAACTGTGATTGGGTGAGCATTACGAAAAATGGTGCTGCATGAACCAACACTTTGTAATCATACAAAATTTGCTCAAAAAGAAAGTGTGACATTCATTATCAGTTGAAGCTAAAGTGATTGTGATGGTGACACTGCTCCAACATGTATTTTGCTTTTTCTAACTGCACGTTTGTCCTTCAAGTAAACTCCAGTTCAACATTTGTTCCAACTTATCTCTACTTCATTGCAACTTTATCTCCATGATTTGCAAATCTAATTCATTTAGGACCTGCACATTAAAACAATAAAATAATTAACTCATTTCCTAAAAATGTACCAATTTATTTTATAAATCGACAATTTCAAATACAAATTAATCTCATTATGAATTTAAAATAAAATAATTTAAATCTTTTAAATTAAATAAAAATAATATTAAAAAAGGTTTAAATCATTAAAAAAGAATTTTATTAAATTTTAAAATAAATTAAAATTTAATAAAGCAAATATCCTCTTTTATCATTATTTAATTTGCCATGGTGGCCCCATCTTCCACTTTTTCCCTCCAAAGACCAAAAATGAGACACATTAATTTACTCCAAAAAAGAAATGGATTCAAATTAATAAATATTATAAATATAAAAAGTTGATCTAAACCCATTTTTTAAATAATTATTATAATTTAAACAGGATTTAAATTATAACAACATTTACATAAAGAACAAAGGAGAGCATTTAGAACTAGAGTATTTCAAAAGTATTTTTTTAAGAAAAAGGAAACTCTTCACATGTTCTAAAGTTACCTATGAATTCGTTTCCCTTTACCTCTTACTTAGTGTAATGCGTCCATACACATTTTCATCGATCCATCACAGAATATGTTTTCTGTAGGTTAATGTGGATGTGGTTCCAGAATTCTATATTCGCTAATGTTTTTTCTTATTTCACCGGTGTGTGACACTGATTTCCTCTGTTCCCAAATCGCACTCCTTCCCCATTCGATTTTCTTATATGATTGAGGCCTTTCTATTTTGTACTGTTTTGCCCTAATTAGGGTTCGTGCCTTAATTTTAAGTCTTGCGAATTGAACAAGAGTTTCATGCGAATGGAATTTTGGTTCCTTTGGGCTCCTAAGGTCTGGGATTCCAGGAAGCTCTCCTTATGTTTTCCATGTTTTAATGTTTTAATGAGATCATTCTACTCGTTTGTGGATGAAATTGTGAATTTCCATTTATATCGGCCCGGTGGCTTTAGGAATTATCGTTTTGCCCTAATTTCATTCTTCGTCTGCAAGCATTTCATTTGTGCCAGGTGCTATGGTTTCTTCTTTGTTGTACTGTGCTACACCATTATTGTTGCTGCGAACGATAGATATCTTCTGGATCAAGCTCCTTTGTTTTTCACTGGTCTGGTGTTGTGCATTGATCTGTTCGTTCCTCTTTTATTCGCAGCTACTCTTCATCACAGCTCGCTTCTTCTTCTAATAGACTTGCATTAGGCATTACGATGTTATACCACCAATTTCTTGCGTGAATCATCTAATTTGAAGGATCCTCAAATTTATATGATCTCTTTTCCTATGGCTAAAATCGCCATTCTGTCAGCTAGTTGCTCCACCGTAAATGTTCTCCTCTTCGCTGCTCACCTCTTACACTCGTTCCGGACTTTGGGTATGTGGTGTTCGATCTATCCAGGCTCTATATCACTTCCAGGCTCCGGGGTTTTGGAGTTGCAGAGAGTCTTCATCATCCAATTTCTAGACTCCTTTCTTTACGATGACTCTGATGATTCTGGCGTTTCAGACATTCTAGGTCCTGATCTTTGTGATGTTCTTCAATATTTTTTAGCTTCTTTGAGTCTCGGGGGTCCAGAATCCCGGAGAGAATTCATTGCCTTTCATTCTTTCGGACTTGAAAATTTACATTCATTATGATTTCGGGGTTTGCTTCTTCCGGAGCCCTAATTCGCTCACAGCCGGTTTTCTCTAGGGCTTGAAGGATTTTAAAGTCTCTTAAAACATTATTTTTTGACAAATCGTTTTATTAATTGTAATTTCATAATTCAATTTGATCTTAATGTTCTCAAAATCCAAATTAAATTTAGACAAAATTTGAATTCTGTCATAATTAAAATTTAGGTATAATTAAATTAAATTCTGAAATTATATTTAATCTTTTATTGCAAACTTAATTTCAAAATTTGTTAAATTTAACTTTAAATATTAAAATATATATACATCTATAAAATGGCAAGCGAAGAGGAGCAGAACAGAAAGACATGCGCACTAAGGAGTCGCATGAGCACGAGCAACGGTTTGTAAATCCTGTCAAATGGAGGATCCTGGAGGTTGATTGGGATGAGCAGACTACAACGCAGAAGGATCCTAAGGAGGGCAACAACAATCGAATTGTTGAAAACAGACACTATGAGGAAATAGACACAAAAAGATTTGGATTCAAGATCGAAATTGTAGGTAAGTTCCTCCCAAAAGGCTTCTTCGTTGCCATCTTTTCAAAAAAACCCGAAAGGGATCATATCCTGGAAAAAGAAAATTGGTACTCAGATAATCACCCATTATACATCCAACCCTGGACCCCTAACTTCGATCCCACTGCTCTAGCAGTCTATGAAGAACCGGTTTGGGTCCGATTATTTAATCTCCCAATTGAATATTGGAGCGAATCAAGTCTAGAGAAAATTGGGCAAACTCTGGGTACACTTCTAGAAATTGATGAGGATATTATTGAAAGCGATCTGTACACATACGTGAGGTTAAAAATTGCGGCAGTTAAGACCATTCCACAGTCTGTCACAATCCCAACATTGAATGGTGAATGGAATCAACGAGTCGAGGATGAGAAAGAAAATAGGGCATGTCACATATGCGACAATAAATTCCACCTATATGACAGATGCAAAATGTTTGTGAGAAGAGCATTTAATAGACCACAAAGGAAACCCAGACAAGAATGGAGGAAAAAGCTGGAGAATTCACATGAGGGCATACTTATGTTAGAAGCACCAAAAAACGAAACCAATCCCCCAATAACACATATGGGTGATAACCCACTGTTGCATAATTAGGCGCCATTCCTCAATATGGGGGAATACGACATCCCGAGCAACCTGGATAGGCCAATTCAAGAATATCCTCCAAAGGATACAAAATAGAATGTGCATGGTATTGAGGACGGTCTGGTGGATTCCTGCCCAGAGAACTCTGAACCATTTGAGGAAATGGAAGGTATGGTTACCCAGGACCCCAGATGCATTAGCCAATCCGCCAACATCCTCCTTGGTTGATCCAAAGGTATGAGGGGCAGGAAGAGTAATAGACTGGTTAGAGAACAAAGAGCCAATGAAAAAGGAATTGTCAGTGTCTTGAATTACTTGAAAGTATCCAAGGGAGAGAACCCCTCCCTTGGAGAAAAATGAAGATCTCATGGAATGTTAGGGGCTTATTTGCCCCTGACAAAAAACGCTTGGTCAAAAGATCTTTGACCAAGCTCGATTCGAAAATAATAATGATGCAAGAGACAAAGCTCAATGGCGAGAAGGCAGTGGATTTTGTAAAATATTGCTATAAATGGGAAGGAATTTTCCAAGATGCTAGGGCATCGACTGGTGGTTTGGGCTTGCTGTGGAATCCATCTCTCATTGATGTTATCCCAATTGCCTCATGCGATCATTGGATGACTTGTATCATTCAATGTAGGAGATCAGCTCTTCAATTTCCCCTGTTTGATGTGTATGGACCTACCAAAACTGAGGAGAAGCAGAGAGTTTGGAATGAGATTTCCCTTCAGATAAATTTGTTAGCACCTGATAAGGTGATAGTTGTTGGTAGTTTCAATGCCATCCTGGATATTGATGATAAGGTGGGTGGTCTAAGGAAACCTACCAAGGTAATGGAGGACTTTTGGGACTTTATTCTCAATTGCAAATTGATTGATATCATTCCCCAAAATGGGAGATTCACTTGGACAAATAGAAGACTCAATTTCTCCAAAATTTACAAAAGACTTGACAGGTTCCTGGTTGGCAAATGGTGGATGAATGGCAACCTCTCATTGGAATCTAACATCATACCTCAGATTGGGTTGGATCATTTTCCAATTTCACTTTCTATTGCTCAAGACGATCCTTGTAAGAAAAATTATTTCAAATTTCTTAACATGTGGTGGCTGGATCCAAAATTGTTGAGGAATCTAAGGGAATGGTGGCTTGAAAGCAATATCTTCTCTGGATCCCCAAGCTTTAGATTCACTAAACACATGCACTTTTTGAAAAATAAGCTCAAAACATAGAATAAATCATCCTTTGAAAACATCTTTGTGGAGAAAACTAGGATTGAGGAATAATTGGAGGACATTAGTAATCAGGTGATGGCAATGGGCATGACAAATGAAGAATTTGAAGCCGAAAAACTCTTAAAAGATCAGTATTCGGAGATCCTTAAAAGGGAGGAGTTGTATTGGAAAGAAAAATCTAGGGAATTATGGATTGCAGATGGGGACTCGAACACAAAATTTTTCCACGCCTCATCCAAGGCCAAAAGAATAAACAATAAAATTGGATCTATCAAGGATGGAAATGACAATGTATGCACTTTACAGAATGAAATTGAACATGCTGCCATCGAATATTTCACTGAGTTGTTGGGGAGCAAAAATAGTGATATCAACTCGACATATTCATTAATTGATGAGGTTATTGAAACACTTATAACATAAGAAGATTGCGCTATGCTACAAGCTCCGTATACCTTTGAAGAAATTAAAAGTGCAAATTTTTCCCTCCACCCACATAAGGCGCCCAGACCAGATGGTATAACTGCCGAATGTTTTTAGAAATGTTGGGATTTCATGGGACATGACATTTGGTTGGTGGTGGAAGAATTTAGGAAAAAATAGAAATTCATCAAAGAAATCAACCATACCCTGATAACAGTGATTCCCAAGAAGCGGGATTGTCAATCGATGATGGATTATCACCCCATCTCACTGTGCAACACAATTTACAAGATTATCTCCAAAGCAATGGTTGAAAGACTTAAGAAATTACTACCGAAGCTCATCTCAGAGAACCAAAATGGCTTCAACCCTAGACGAGAGATTTCCCATAGCATCATTCTGGTCTCAGAAGTCATCCACTCAATTTACAAAGAGAAATGGAAAGGTATGGTTAAACTAGATGTTGCCAAAGCATACGATCGGGTTGTATGGGGCTTTTTAACATGCGTACTAGGAAAATTTGGTTTTCCTATCAAATGGATCGAATGCATCAAATTTTGTATATCCAATGTTAACTTCTTGATGATAGTCAATGGAAATGTGTGTGGCTTCTTCGGAGCCACGAATGGCCTGCGACAGGGAGACCCGCTATCACTTGCCCTGTTTGTGATTATGGCTGAAGTTCCTGGGAAATTGATAGAAAAAAGACATGCAAATAGCAAATGGAAAGGAATAAAAGTACACAACCAATTGGACACTATTACACATTCCCAATTTGCTGATGACACAATATTCTTCGAGGAGGCCTCACTGATTGAAGCCAAGAACATCATGAGCTCACTGAATGTATACTCTGAGCAATCCAGGCAGGTGATGAACAAAAACAAATCACAACATTTCTTCTTTAATACTAAAATGCAGAATCAACAAAGGATCTCGAAACTGTTGGGAATTAAAATCTCTCAACTTCCAATCAAATATTTGGGGGTTAGAATTGAGAAAGGAGGTAGGCAAACTCAAATTTGGGAAGATGTGTTGAAATCTTGCTTGACCAAAACAACACTTTGGAAGAATAGATGGCTAACACAAGCTGGCAGATTGACAATGGCTAAGTCTATCCTATCAGCCATTCCCATTTATAGTATGTTATACTTCAAGATACCCTTTGCTACTGGTAAGAACATTGACAACCTGCTCAGAAAATTTGTTTGGGAGGGGGAAAAAGACAAAAAAAGATACAACTCATTAAATGGGACACCAAGTGTTTACTAAAGAAGATGGTGGAGTTGGACTTAGGAAAATGGCAATTCAGAATATTGCATTGGGTGCCAAATTATCTTGGAAGATGTACACAAAACCACAGAAATTATGGTGTAAACTATTCAGGAAGAAATATTTGGATTCTGACAATCCTTGCCGAATCCTCAATGTGGCAAATACTGAGTGGGGATTTGCCTCCTGAAACTTTCTTTGGGATTGTAGATTCATTATAACTGATCACATATCGTGGCACATTGGAAATAGCAAATCTTCATAATTTTGGAGGGACTCATGGGATGGCGCTCCTGCACTATCTGATAGTTTTAGTCATGATTGGATTGAGCTTGTCGAGTCTAAATATGGTGTGTTTGTTGAGGATTATTTCGAGCAGAATAAGGAACTGGATGGGAAGAGGGTGTGGAAACAGATATCCATTGGAAATTTGATTCTATGTGAGTCTCTGAAAGATGTGCTAAAAAATAGATGTATCCCTCTGTCTAATGATGAGGATAGGATATTTTGGAGTGTTGCCAAATCAAGAGAATACTCTGTCAAATTGGGGTATGAGGTACAAAGACAAAGGGGCATGTGCACGGACTGGCCACATAAGCTATGTTGGAGCAATATGTTACTCCCTAAAGCGGGGGCATTTCTTTGGTTGGCACTTCACAATAGGATCCTCATTGGGGACAGATTAAAATTAATAGGTATCTCTGGACCTAACATGTGTGTCATGTGCAAGACAGATGAAGAATTTGCCAATCATCTACTCTTCAATTGCCCCATGGCAGAGGCCTGCTGGAATTGGTTCTTGGACACTACCAATCTTAGAACTATCAGAAATGAAGTACTCAAGGACTTTCTTATTTGTTGGCCAAGGATATACAATTCAAGGTGGAGAGACTTGTGGTTGGTAGGGCCTTCATTAATTTTTTGGCACATTTGGAAAGAAGAAATAGGAGGATCTTCAAAGAAACCTCACTCCCGGTTAGCAAAATCATTGAGAACATCAAAAGAGTTGTTGAGGAAATGATAAATGGGAAATCTGCCTCAAGGAGAATCAGATCCTATAATGATTGGGACTAGAGCATGGAGAAGATATGGCTCTTCAAACTTCCTACAATCATATGCAACAATAACAAAGCGAAAAGGACGGATATCAAATGGATGGCCCCACCATAGGATTGGGTGAAATTAAACTTCGATGGAGCTAGCAAGGGTAACCCGAGAGATGTTGGATTTGGAGCCATAATTAAGAACAATTCTAGTAAGATAGTTCATGGTGTATATGGTAGACTGGGCAAAGCTACTAACAACTAGGCTAAAATCAGAGCATTGGAGGCTGGATTAAATCTTTGTGTTCAAAATGGTATCTCCAAGGTACTCATTGAGGGAGATTCCCAAATAGTTATAAATGGCATTATCAAATCAAAGTTCCAATGTTGGAAGTTATGCAAATGGCTCCCTCGAATAACACATCTGTTGTAATTGCTTGGCACTTTTGAAATTAAGCATGTGTATCGGGAAGGGAATTGCTTGGCCGATTACCTTGCAAACTTGGGCATGGTATGCAATGATAACAAGATTACCTTTGACCAACATTCTGTAAGCAACGATATCATTAATCACATCAAAATGGATGCTTCACGTGACGGTATCGACTGAGACAAGTACTCAGGATGGAGGTGGCACTAGACTAGACTCTGGATCACTCACATGGTACTGTGATTGGATGTCACTGCAATCTATATCCCAAAAAGAAGATTCAATTTTGATTTCCTGCAGTAGTGACGACACAATTGCATTATACTTCTCTGAGCAAATCGGGCAAACAATATCAAAACTCTATTTTTCCGGGATTTTGAAAAAGAAACTTCTAGAGTCATCCAGCTCTATAAAGAAATGCCTCACAGTTGGATGCTACCAGTATTGATGAGCTTGGAAAATGACACGCTTTGGAGAAATTAGCTGTGTGAATTGTGAAAGGCATGTGGGTGCCCAAATCAGAAGTTTATTCGTAATAGAGGAGTATACTCTAAATTTCGACATGCACTGGTGCGATGCACTAGTTTATGAAAAAGTGGTGCTTCCCATAGTTGACATCATCGACTCAAGGGAGAAGTCTATTGAGCTGATGTGCGATTTTGTGAAGCCATCTATGGGAAATATTGTTGCCAATGGCATCCTCGGCTTGGATGAAAATATTGTTACCAGATCATTGTAATACCTGTTGATCTCTAACCACATCAACAGTTGGAAAATCCCTTAACAGGGTAGGTTTAACCAGTTTGCTGTAAATTCTTTAACAGGGTGACTCAAAAGCATTAAGTTCCTAAAATCCTCTAACAAGGTAACCTTTAACAGGGTTTAACCCTTAACCGAGTATTTAGCCATCCCTTAACCGGGTGATCCCTAGCAGGATCGGTTCCTAACAGAACCTATTGTAACAGTCTTTAACCAGACCAGGCTCCTAACAGAGCGAACCTCAAAAGGGTTCAAAGAACAACTTGTGGGTATTCATCCCCACCGTGGTTTTTCCCAGTTGGGTTTCCACGTGAAAAATATGTGTCATGTGTGATGCCTTTTTCATGTGATGCTTTGTTATTTTCTGTCAAGTGGTAAATTGTTAGAGTTTCAAGCAGATCCGAAGCAAATATGAACTAACAATTATATGCAAATTTAAATACAAAAGATAAAGAAATAAAAACAAGACACAGATAACACAGATATTTAACGTGGTTCACCCAGAATGGGTTACGTCCACCATACACAGTCGTCCAATCTTTTTTATTATCCAGCAAAAATAGTACATCAACCTTACAATGCCTTAAGCATCCCAGCCGCTTATAACATGCGTTTTTAGGGCAACAAACAAAGTCGGTCTTTTTAGGGTTTTATTACAATGTCGGTTTTCATCAACGAAAAATGGCAAAAAAAATTTTCTCGGGGGCTACTGCCCCTGAACCCCTGCCCGGGGCCCAACCGGGCCTCAGACCCCGACGAGGATACGTGCTGAGTGTACAGTACTTTGCTGATCAGTCGCCACATTTCAACAATCTCCCACTTGGAGACTGATCAGGCTCCACACCGAACAATCTCCCACTTGGAGACTGATACTACACGACACCACTGTACATGGAACATCCGCTGGATAAAACACTAGGACTTGACTGGTATAAATTCCACAATTATCAATCAAGAAGACCAACAGAAACTGATGAAGAAATCAGCTTCTCCTGTGGAATTGCCTTTGTGAACATATTGGCAGGATTCTCGGTTGTGTGAATTTTCTCAAGCCGTAATTGACCCTCCTCTAAAATAGTCCGGATGAAGTGGTACCTGAGCTGAATGTGCTTTGTCCTTGAATGAAAAGCAGAGTTCTTCGCAAGATGAATGGCACTCTGGCTATTAGTATACAATGGGCTATCCTCTTGTGTCTGACCCAATTCCTTCAGAAAACATTGCAACCAAATCATCTCTTTGCTGGCTTCTGTAGCAGCAACATACTCAGCTTCAGTGGTTGAAAGTGCAACAACCTTTTGCAGCCTAGAAATCCAACTGACTGCAGTTCCCCCTATAGTAAAAACATACCCTGTAGTACTCCTCCATGAATCAATATCACCCGCCAGATCAGAGTCAAGAAATCCACTTAGAGCAGCATTAGATCCTTTGAAACATAATGCCTTCGTAGTAGTTCCTTTCAAATACCGAAGAATCCATTTCACAGCATTCCAATGTTCCATACCCGGATTACTCATAAAGCTGCTCACAACTCCCACTGCATGTGCAATATCTGGCCTTGTGCATACCATTGCATACATCAGACTGCCAATAGCTGATGAATACGGGATGTTAGACATTTTATTAACCTCTTCCTGTGCCTTTGGGCACATCTCCTTAGTCAATTTGAAATGACTAGCCAAAGGTGTACTAACTGCTTTTGCATCCTGCATGTTAAATCTTTTCAACACCTTCTTTATATACTCACTTTGGGACAAATTTAAGGTTCTATTTTTCATGTCCCGTGTAATCCTCATATCGAGAATTTGCTTAGCTGCACCCAAATCCTTCATAGCAAATGACCTGGCTAATTTCTATTTAAGATCATTTATATGTTGCATGTTAGACCCAGCAACAAGCATGTCATCAACATAAAGCAACAGGATAATATAACTGCCATTATCAAATCTCTTAAAATATACACAATGATCAGAATGACATCTATGATAACCGTGTTCAGCCATGAAACTATAAAATTTTAAATACCATTGTCTGGGTGCTTGCTTTAGGCCATACAGACTTTTCTTCAAGCTGCACACCAAGTTCTCCTTACCTTTGACCTCATATCCCTATGGTTGCAACATGTAAATTTCCTCCTCCAAATCTCCATGGAGAAAAGCTGTTTTGACATCTAATTGTTCAAGATGTAAATCATTTGCAGCCACAAGACTAAGTACAGTTCTAATTGAAGTCATTTTTACAACTAGAGAAAATATTTCATCATAATCTATACCCTTTTTCTGTGCAAAACCTTTTACCACAAGTCTGGCCTTATATCTTTTCTGACCTCCTTCCTCCTCCTTCAGTCGATAAACCCATTTGTTAGGCAAGGCTCTTTTTTCTGCAGGTAAAGGAACTAAGTCCCAAGTCTTATTTTTCATCAGGGAGTCCATCTCCTCTTTCATGCCTAGCTGCCACTATTGTTTGGCATCCACCTGCATTGCTTCTTCATATTCTTCTGGTTCACCAGAATCTGTTAATAAAATAGAATACAAAGAAGGAGAAAATCTTTCAGGGGGTCTACTTGTCCTCGTAGAACGTCTAACACTTGGAGGAGTTTGTGGGACAATCTGTTGTTGCTGAGCATCAGGTACCTGTGGCATTTCATTTTTAGGAATCTCATCCAACACCACATATTCTTGTTTGTCTTGTTCATGCTTCTTTTCCTACATCTGTTCTTTATACATAACCTTCTCATTGAATATAACATCTCTACTTCTAATTATTTTCTTATTTTCAAAATCCCATAACCGATAGCCATATTCATCTATCCCATATCCAATGAAGGTACATTTCTGAGATTTAGCATCAAGCTTGGTTCTGTTTTCTTTATTAACATGGACAAAAGCTTCACAACCAAAAGTTTTTAGAAAAGAATAATTTACCTTTTTACCAGTCCATGCCTCCTCTGGAATACCACCATCCAAAGGGGTTGAAGGTCCTTTATTTATCAAATAGACAGCAGTATGTACAACATCTACCCAAAAATGTAAGGGCAATCCAGCATGCAATCTCATGCTCCTCGCACGTTCCATGATGGTCCTATTCATTCTCTCTGACACACCATTTTCCTGTGGAGTTCCTAGAACTGTCTTCTGCTTTCGAATCCCATTTAAGGAACAGTAATCTTCAAATGCTTTGCTGCAATACTCACCTCCATTATCCGATCTGAGACACTTCAAATTTTTTCCTGTCTCATTCTCAACCAAAGCTTTCCATTTCTTAAAAGTTTCAAAAACATCTGATTTTTGTTTTAGGAAATATACCCATGTTTTTTTGGTTGAGTCATCAATAAAAATAACATAATAACAAGAGCCACCAAGAGATGATACCTGAGCCGGTCCCCATACATCTGAATGTACAAGCTCTAACTTCTCACTCTTCTTCTCTTTCCCAACCTTGAGAAATCTGACTCTTTTCTGTTTACCATAAACATAGTTTTCATAGAACTCTAAATCAATCTTCTTTAGTCCTGGCAATAGATTTTTGGAGTGAAGGATTTTCATCCCTTTCTCACTCATGTGCCCAAGCCTATGGTGCCACATTATCGAATCTGTTCTTGCAACATTTATTGTTGTGGTCCCTGCAGTAACTTTATCTGTAGCAGCTAAGGTAGAGTAAGTGTTACCAGTACACAGATATAATGTGCCTACCTTCGCACCTTTAGCTACTACTAATGATCCTTTAGTGACCTTCCACATACTGTTTGAGAAGGTAACTATGCAACCTTCACTACCTAGTTGCCCTACAGAAATTAAATTTCTTCTTAAATTAGGAACATGTCTTACCTCGTGCAGAAACCAGTCATTACCATTCTGCAACTTGATCTTTATCTTTCCTTTTCCATCAATTTGACAGGGCTCATCATCACCCAAATATACCTGTCCAAAATCACCTTGAACATAATCTAGAAAATATTTTCTATGGGGTGTAGCATGAAATGAAGCCCCAGAATCTATTACCCAGGAATCATTAACATTATCCAAACATAAGATTAAAGCATCTTGTAAAGTATTACTTGCAATATTAGCTTCCTTACTGTCATTTTTTTTTTGTCTCCTTCTTTGTTTTTTCGAGACCAACAGTCTTTCTTTAGATGACCAGGCTTTCCGCAGTACCAGCAATCTTTCTTTCCTCTAGATTGAGAGCGTCCTTTCTTTGACTTCCCTCGTGACTTTTCATTCCCAGGGCCTTTTCCTCTTTCCTTTGATCTTCCTCTGTTCTCCACATTCAAAACACTACCCGATGATGTTGAAGTCTCACCTGTGCTTTTCTTTCGCATTTCCTCGCTTAGGATAACACCAACAATATCATCAAATACCAAAGTATTGTTACCAGAGACAGAGTTACTTACAGCCATAACCAAGCTATTCCAGCTTTCTGGCAAAGAACATAAAATCAAGAGAGCCCTAACCTCTTCTGCAAAGGTAATTTTTACTGAAGACAATTGACTGGTAATTGTATTAAATTCATTTAAGTGCTCCACTACAGATCCTCCCTCACTCATTTTCAAATTAAACAAACGCTTCATAAGAAATACCTTATTCGAAGCCGAGGGTTTCTCATACAGCTTAGCCAATGTTGCCATCAAATCTACAGTCGTTTTTGCTTCTGTTATATTGAATGTTACAGATGACGCAAGGCACAATCGAATGGATCCTAGTGCCTTTCTATCTAAAATGTCCCACTCTTCATCTGATATTGTGGTCGGTTTCTTTGCCTTTCCTTCCAATGGCCGCCACAAATCCTTTTGATACAGGTAATCCTCCATCTACATTTTCCATAACTGATAATTCTGGTCGTTAAACTTTTCGACCTTGAATTTGGAATCCTCCATTGCTCCCACTCAAATCTGAAAGTCCTGCCAATTTACAGAAAACCTCGCTCTGATACCAATTGTTAGAGTTTCAAGCAGATCCGAAGCAAATATGAACTAACAATTATATGCAGATTTAAATACAAAAGATAAAGAAATAAAAACAAGACACAGATAACACATATATTTAACGTGGTTCACCTAGAATGGGTTACGTCCACCATACACAGCCGTCCAATCTTTCTTATTATCCAGCAAAAATAGTACATCAACCTTACAATGCCTTAAGCATCCCAGCCGCTTATAACATGCGTTTTTAGGGCAACAAACAAAGTCAGCCTTTTTTAGGGTTTTATTACAATGTCGATTTTCATCAACAAAAAACGGCAAAATTTTTTTTTCTCGGGGGCTGCCGCCCTTGTACCCCCGGTTTCTCGGGGGCTGCCACCCCCGAACCCCTGCCCGGGGCCTGGCCCGGCCCCGGATCCCGACGAGGATACGTGCTGAGTGTACAGTACTTTGCTGATCAGTCGCCACATTTCAACATAAATCATGTTGAACTAGTAGGTTATTATATTTCTGATTGTAGAGTACTAGTGTATGCGTATGGGTGAAGTGGAAATAAGATGTTAGATTGTGTGGAAAGCTAAGTGTTACCGGTTTAGGTCCTTCACTGTCTCACTATGTTTAACCAGTAATAATCTGGTTAAGACCGGTGTTAGTGATTGCCAGTTAAGTGCACTGTTTGCAGTCAAAATGGTTCAGGAAAAGTGATTTTTGTCTGTACTGATTCACCCCCCCTCTTAGTACCAGTTTGGTACTAACTGTTCATCATTTATTCGTCAATTGGTATCAGAGCATCTTCCAGGTCCTCTGTGTTGTAAGCTTAACCGCTTGAGGTAAAGATCCTACTCTAATGATGAAGAGGGAAGGTCCAAAGTTCAACAGAGATAACTTTAAAATATAGAAGGACATAATGAAGATATACATCAGAAGCATGGATGCTCAACATTGGAGCTATGTTGAGAATTCTTATGTTATCCCTACCGGTACTCTCACTCATGATCAAAAGAGAGAGATTTAGGAGAATGGGCAAGTCATGGAAGCCCTAATCAACATCTTATCTGACATTGAGTTTATTGATGTTCAGGATAAAGGGAATCCCAAAGAAGTATGGGATGCCCTTGAGAATATCTATGGCGGTGATGAGCATGTGAAACAAGCTAAGGAAGAAAGCCTTAGGGGAAAGTTTTAAGATATGTGGATGGTTGAAGGAGAGACCATTCAACAATATGGAATAAAAATAAAAACGATTGTAGGAGATATCAAGAGTGCAGGTGGTAAAATAGAAGATTCCACTGTTGTTAGCAAAGTTTTGAGATCCTTATTACTAGTCTATGCAATAAGGGTTGTTGCTATTCAAGAGTTGAGGTCTGTAGACAAGACAAAGGTATCCCTGGAGTCCATCATTGCAAAGTTAACAACTTATAAGCTAAATAATTATGATGGCAGTATTCAAAAGACTGAATCAGCCTTTAGAGCATCTACTGCACCATCTCGAAAAGGCAAAGAAGCTAGTACCAATGGTGAACCGAGACAAAGTAGAGAAATGGATGATGAGGTGATCCTGATGGAATTTGAAGCTCTTCTTGCCAAGAGACTTCCCAAGGGAACTGGTAAATATAGAGGTAAGCTTCCTTTAAAATGTTTTTCTTGTAACCGGATAGGACACATTGCTATAAAATGCCCTAATGGTGACAACAAGGACAAACCAGAGAGGTTCAAGAAGTTCAAAGGAGGAAACCAGAGAAACTGTTTTGTAGCAGTTGATGAAGGTGTCACTGTTGAGGAATCAGAAGATGAAGAAAATGAAGATATTGTGTTTGTGGTTGTCAAGGAAGATGTGTCAGACAAGAAGGCTCTTGTCTCTCGCTTTGATAATTCCAATGAGTGGATTATTGACAGTGGCTGTTCTCACCATATGACTGGTGACCGAAGTAAGTTTCTATCTTTGGAAGAGTATGATGGTGGTGTGGTTCATTTTGGTAATGATGCACCATGTATGGTAAAAGGAAGAGGGTCCATCTCTTTGAATGGAAGAAGCAATGCTGACAATGTGTATTGGGTAGAAGGTCTCAGACACAACCTTTTGAGTGTTGCTCAACTGAATGATAATGGACTCACTCTGGAATTGAAAAATGGAGTGTGCAAAATCAAAGGAAAGAATGGTGAGCTGATGGCTACCAGTGTGCAGACCAAAGGTAACCTATTTTAGCTAAATGCTAATGTCAATAAATGTCTAATGGATAAGTTTGAGGATAGCTGGATATGGCATAGGAGACTTTGCCATGTGAACTTTGACAATATTGTGAAGGCAAGTAAGATCAAGGCAGTTAGAGGATTGCCTATGCTGAGCAAATCGGAGAATCCTTTGTGCAAAGAGTGTCAACTGGGGAAAATGTTTTCCTCAACCTTCAAAGGTAAACCTTTCACTGTAGTGTGCATACTGATTTGTGTGGTCCTATGAAAACTAGGAGTGTGCAGGGAGATAGGTATTTTATGATTCTTACTAATGATTGCTCAAGAATGATGTGGGTCACATTCTTGAAGGACAAGTCTGAAGCCTTTGGAAAGTTCAAAGCTTTCAGAGCACTGGTAGAAAGAGAAAGTGGTAAGAGAATCAAATGCCTCAGAACTAATCAAGGAGGAGAATTCACTTCCAGTGAATTCAACAAATACTGTGAAGAGAATGGCATCAAGAGGCAACTGTCTGCCCCCCGGACTCCACAGCAGAATGGCCTAGCAAAGAGGAACAACCAGACTATGGTTGAAGAAACTAGAACTATGTTGATCAAAGGGAAGGTTGCTCACACCTTTTGGAGAGAAGCGGTGAGCACTGCAGTCTACACAATGAACCGGGTACTCATCAAAAAGGGTAAGGATAAAATACCTTATGAGTATTGGACCAGTAAGACACCAGTGGTAAGCTACTTCAGAGTGTTTGGTAGTAAATGTTATATCAAGAAGAGTGAACATCAGAGCAAGTTTGATGCTAAATGTGATGAGGGAATATTCTTAGGGTATTCCACAAAGAGAAAAGCTCTCAAATGTTTCAACAATAGGACTCAGAGAATTGTTGAAAGCATCAATGTTAGAGTTGATGAAACTCCTGAGCAATCTGAGGAAACCAACAATGAGCAAGTAGGAGATAAATCGGTTGTAACCTTCTGGGAACCGGTTGCAAAACAACCTAGCACTAGTAAAAGTGCTCCTACACCGGTAGATGCTGATGAAGATGAGGATGAAGAAGAAAAGAAAGCAAAAACAACCAAGATCATTCCTAGGTATGTAAAGCTGAATCATGATCCAAACCAGACCATAGGAGACAAGGATGTAGGAATTCTTACAAGAAGAAAGGTCAGAGAAATTTTTTGCATGATCTTTGAATTTGAGCTTAAAACATTCAGAGATGCACATAAAGATGAAGACTAGATCAAGGCAATGGAAGAGGAACTTGACTAGATAGAATTGAATGGTACATGGTCTTTGGTACCTAGACTGGAGCATAAAAATGTCATTGGCACCAAATGGGTTTTCAGAAAAAAGCTGAATGAAGATGGCTCAGTGGTTAGAAACAAAGCCAGATTGGTGTGTAAAGGATATGCCCAAGAAGGAGAAGACTATGGAGAAACCTTTGCTCCTGTAGCTAGATTGGAAGGAGTTCATATGCTTCTTGCATTAGCAACTTTTAAGGGATTCAAAGTATATCAAATGGATGTAAAATCTGCATTCCTAAACGGAGTACTTGAAGAGGAGGTGTATATAGAGCAACTAGATGGGTTTGCCCTATCAGAAGATAGTGACATGGTGTGTAGGCTACATAAAGTCTTGTATGGACTAAAGTAGGCACCTAGAGCATGGTATGAACACTTGCACTCCTATCTTGTGAAGATTGGATTTGAAAGAACAAGTGAAGACAACAATATCTACTTGAAATCAGAAGGAGATCAGATTCTGATCTGTGAAGTATTTGTTGATGACATAATCTTTGGTGGAGATGACAAGATGAGTCATGACTTTACAGATGAAATGAAGAAGGAATTTGAGATGTCACTCATAGGGGAGATTAAGTTCTTCATTGGACTACAGATTCAACAAATGAAAGATGAAATATTTATCACTTAGTCCAAGTATGTCAAAGAGGTATTGAAGACCTTTGGCATGGAAGACAACAAACTGGTTAGTACACCAATGGTGACCAGTTGTAAATTGTCAAAAGAGGATAACTCAGCGTTGGTAAATGAGAAGGAATACTGATCAATGATTGGTAAGTTGCATTATGTAGTACATAGCAGACTAGACATTGCACATGCAGTGGGCATTACTGTACGGTTCCAGAAAAGCCCAAGAGAATCCCACTTGGTTGTAGTCAAGCGGATTCTTAGATATCTGAAGGGAACTATTGATTATGGATTGTGGTATCCATATAGTAATGATTTCAACCTGGGAGTGTTTATAGATGCTGATTGGGCTGGTAATGTGGACGACCGGAAGAGCACAACTGGTGGTGCATTCTTTCTTGATGGTAGACTGGTCTCGTGGATGAGTAAAAAGTAGAGTTGTATCTCTCAGTCTACAATAGAAGTGGAGTATGTTGCAGCTTTTATGAACTGCACCCAGATAATTTGGATGAAGCATGTATTAAATGGCTTCAAAGTTCTTGTCTCTAAACTAGTAAGTATATTTTGTGACAACACAAGTGTGATTAACATCTCCAAGAATCCGATTTTACATTTTAGAACCAAGAACTTTGAGCTTAAGTATCATTTCTTAAGGGAAAAGGTTCAGAACAAAGAAGTTGTACTGGAACATGTTTCTAGTAAGGAGCAGTTAGCAGACATATTCACCAAGCCTCTAACGAAGGCTACCTTTACCTATTTGAGAGGTGAATTAGGGGTGCTGCCCCTTCAAGAGGTCAACTAAAGGTGTGTGCACCACATTAGTCAGGTCTTCAATTGATATATCTTTTTTTCAGGATTGGTGTGTTGAAGGATGCTACTTTTCAAGGGGAGCAACATAGTAGAACATAGATATATATGCCTCCACTTTGGCATTATTGTCAAAGGGGGAAAAGATGTGAAGCGGAGAAAATATCTGTAGTATTGGGGGAGAAGATGTGAAGCAGAGAGATATCTGTGAAGAGATATCTTTGTATATTGCCATCAATGCCAAAGGGGGAGATTGTTGGCATATGTGCAGAGTATGATGACATGATGATATTGTATGTTGTCATTGATGTCAATATGCTGAAGAGTGAACCAATATATTGAAGTAAGCAACTTGCAAGAGAACCGGTATGATGTTGTGAACCGGTATATGGAATGTGAACCGGTATATGTCTGTCCAAGTGAACCGATATGTCTGTCCAAGTGAACCAGTATATGTTTGTCCAAGTGAATTGGTATGTTGGAATGTGAACTGGTATATGGAACGTTTTGTATCAAGGTTTCATATGGTATGACTACCGGTTGGTAGTCTTAGCTTCATGGTTTCTGGTTGAAGTGTTCTATGCCTGTGTGATTCAACCGATGACATCGTCTCATGAGTTAGCATTGTAATGAATAATAGATTGTGTTGCTACGTTAGCCTTGTGCACGTGAAGGATCTTGCATGAAGGAGATTGATCCTATCTACATCGGGAATGTGTGAAGTCTCTGTAAATGGTGGAGAACGCGTGATGAGTTATCAGCCTCCAAGAAGCGGTGAAGAATGAACGATGGAGAATGTCTTGAGATCTATTCAAGACTGTTGTAATCAATACAATATGTTCAACGGTTAGGATTGAACTGACTGAATTGCTTAACCTAAATGTTTAGGGTTTATGGTTTATGCTACCGACCCATCTTTACTATAAGGTCGATGTTGTTTTTCATGTTGAGGTTGTTGGCAAATGTTGTGTGTGTATCTAAGTGAAGAGATACGTGATTCTTGCTAGACTAGATAAGAGAATAGATACCTGCAGAGTGTGATTGCAGAAGGAAAGAACTAAAGCAGATCTACATTAGCATTGAGTGTTGTTACCAGATCATTGTAATACCTATTGATCTCTAACCACTTCAACAGTTGGAAAATCCCTTAACAGGGTAGCTTTATTCAGCTTGCTATAAATCCTTTAACAGGGTGACTCAAAATAATTGAGTTCCTAAAATCCTCTAACAAGGTAACCTTTAACAGGGTTTAACCCTTAACCGGGTATTTAGCCATCCCTTAATCGGGTGATCCCTAGCAGGATTGGTTCCTAACAAAACCTATTGTAACAGTCTTTAACCGGACCAGGCTCCTAACAGAGTAGACCTCAAAAGGGTTCAAAGAACAACTTGTGGGTATTCATCCCCACTGTGCTTTTTCCCAGTTGGGTTTCCACGTGAAAAATATGTGTGTCATGTGTGATGCCTTTTTCATGTGATGCTTTGTTATTTTCTGTCAATTGGTAAATCATGTTGAACTAGCAGGTTATTATATTTCTGATTGTAGAGTACTAGTGTATGCGTATGGGTGAAGTGGAAATAAGATGTTAGATTGTGTGGAAAGCTAAGTGTTACCGGTTTAGGTCCTTCACCATCTCACTGTGTTTAACCAGTAGTAATCTGGTTTGGACCAGTGTTAGTGATTGCCAGTCAAGTGCACTGTTTGTAGTCAAACCGGTTCAGGAAAAGTGATTTTTGTCTGTACTGATTCACCCCCCCTCTTAGTATTGGTTTGGTACTAACTGTTCATCATTTATTCATCACATTTGGGTCATCTACTCAGGTCTTTGTCTCTGATTTAGGTGTTGTTATCAATCGTAATGTCGGGTCCTAAGGTAGTATGGACGAGCGATTCACCCGCCTTTTGTCATATGTGGGTGATGATACTTGATGTAATTTTCAACATTTTAATAGAGGGCGCTATCCCCATACTTGATAGCACTTACCCAAAAAAAAACATTAAATATTAAAATATATACCAAAACTTATATTAATATTTCAAATTGTTAAATCTAATATAATTTTTTAAAAAAATATTAATGTAAGTTTTAATTAATTTTAGTATTTAATCTTAAATTTAATAAACTTTTTAATATCTATTTTTAAATTTATTTGGTTTGCAAAGTTACTTCTTTTCTGCTATGATTATTTAATTTCTTTTTTGAAGTTTTGTTATTTTTAATTTTTTTTTTGCAAATATTTGATTTTTTTTTGTTATTTTCAAAGGGTTTTTCAAATTTTATCAAGTTTTGAAATTTTTATTATTTTGCGGATCTTTATGCCTACGCCAACCCTACAACCTATGGAAGACAAAACAACTGATGATGAAGAAGAGACAAACGGACAATGAAGATGAAACAATGACCAACAAGAGGACGTATAAACAACAACACGCAACAACACGAAAATGGCTTCAAGGTTCCGGGACACCAAGGATCCGAGGGTGAAAACCAAAAGATGAACAAACACTTCGAGACTCTAAGAACCTGAAGTTCTGAAGTTATGCTCTGAAATGACACAAAGAGAACTCAGGAGTTTGGGAACCCAAACTTCCAAACAAGAAAATAAAAACACGACCCTGAACTTCAGAAACCTGAACTTATGGGGCTACACAAACAAACAAACGAGACAAAAACTAACTCGAAAATTCGGATTCTCGAAAAAAGAAACGAAAACAAGCAAACAACCCACCTTGGGAACTCGGGAACCTGGGTTTCAAGGTGAACAAAACAAAAGCTAAAAAGCAAAGGAAAAACTAACAAAAAAAGACAAAAGAGGGGACCCGTATTTTCATAAAAATGAAAATGATGGGACTAGATATGCAGGGCATAACATGTCTACTAGTATTTTGGTGACACGGCTCGATCATTTAGTGTTTTGGATATTTGTTGATACTATATTGGGCATCCACAAGTACCCTTGGTTGTCCGCATTGTAGTTTGAGTGAGTTATGATGGTATGCATTAACAATGTTATCTTTTGCACTTGACCTATAATATTTTGGTTTGTGCATATCTATAGGCAATGATTTGGGATGGACAGGAAGATGTATTGACATGGTGTGATCCCTCACACATCTCATTTTGCCTTCTACATTACATTGGAGTTTGTTTTTGGCCAACTTTTTTATATTTGCACATTACATCTAATTAGGCCAACCTAATTGATGTTGTTGTGGTTGCAGATGATAAATGAGGGATAGAATCAGTGCAAGTAAAATCAATACAAATATGATTATCAATTTCACCAATTTAAAACTCAATAGGCATATAAGAAATAACACCAAGTAAACAATCACCACATAAAGTATAAACCACATGACACAAGGTTATACGTGGAAAACCCAAATGGGAAAAACCATGGTGGGAGTTAGTACCCATAAAGATCCATTATCTGTAGTATAGAGATCTGATCAGTTAAGGTCCACAACACCTGGTTAGGGGCACACCTTGTTAGGAGTGTTTAAGCCTGGTTAAGAGCTATACAATAAGGCCTATGATGACCAACCCTGTTAGGAGATACCCACGTTACTGGGATTTGCAAACACAAGTTAATGTGTCACTTGGTTAGAGAATTTAATGTCAGACCTCTTAGGATCCGACTGCAACCTGTTAGGAGTGACCTCATGAGAAGATTTTCTTGCTGCAATTGTTAGGGAGACAATAAGTTCAAATAATCTCAACATAACACCATCAGTGTTTGATAAGACCCACTTCACAATATTACAACATCACATATACTTCATCTCAGAAATCCTCTGATCACTGCACTATCAGGAAGACAAAATTCACTAATGATTTCGTACACATTCAAGCTCATACTCATTTATCCTTCATACCTCATCACACATATTAAAAACATCATTAGGTCAGCTAGAACCTTAGGACAATTCCCTAGGTTCAATGAATCTAGACAAACTTGCATTGCACGCCTTACTTATGTCGGCCACCAACATAACAAATCAAATTTTGTGCCATTTTACTGATTTGAGTGATTTTCATCACTACTAGTTAAGTCTCTATCAGAATACCTACTCTGTCAATCAAATCTCATTCATCCAATTGAATATGCACATGTGGTCACGAACATAACTTCATCTGCCAATCTTCATTACTGCTGCAAAACTGCATCATCCCATTCTTCATAAATTTCCTGTACCAGTTGTCAAAATATTATTATGTCTGTCTTTTACCGGTTAAAGTCCAAATTACTGGTTTTGATGAAAATTGTCTCTGCTTATCGATTGAACAATAGGAGTCAGATGACTGTAGATACATAGTTGCCATCAATGACAACATACAATATAGTCATCATACGACAATCTAATCTCTTACAAAACAGATATGAATCAATTGTATCAAGAAAACAAACAATTACCAGTTCAGATCAAATGATCAAATGCCAACATTCTCCCCCTTTGGCATTGATGGAAACACTTAGGAATAAAAATTGTCAACCAAGTGTGCAATACAAAAATTGACTACATGACATGTACTCCCCCTTAGCAATTGCATGTTGTTATACAAAAATGAAAGAGACCCCTATTACTCCCCCTTTACATTACATATAAAATTTTGACTGACTCTTTAACTATTACTTCCCCTTTGACAACAATGCCAAATAAAGAAGTAAAATACATGAAAGATATATACATTGTACATCAAAATTTGCATCAGAGTATATATATATAGATAAGAGTCAAAGTATTTATAAAGCAATTTTAGAAAAAGCATCACTAAAATGAAACTTCAATTGTTTTAGATCATTATCCCATGTCTCTAACAGTGTGTCAGTAATCTCTACATGTGTCTTTATCTGCCTTGCTAATTCCCCTATTGCATCAATTGTGCTCTTTTCCGGTGTAACTAAGATTACCTTAGACTCCTTGTAGGCTCTCTGCAAGATTTCAACTTTTGGAATCAGCTGAGTCTGGAGCTCCTTCAATGACCGTACCCATTTGACTTGCTCATGTTCATACACCTCAAGTTTGTGATGGAGTTCTACAATTGATATACCAAAATGAATAGCTTATTTATTTAGTGGTCTAAATGTTTTTGTCAAGATTTCAAGTTCTTTCTCAGCATCGTCCCTTTTCTCCTTCAAATCAACACAAAACTATGAGAATTTTGAAATAGTAGCCAAAATGTTTCCTTTGATTTCCAGTCCATTCTTCAACAAGTGTTTATTAATAGTAAGAGCTACCTTACCTTTATCTATCTTAGATAGTTTTTTTCTTCTTGTTGTCCTTTTCAACTGATATGTATGTTGCATCTTCAAAAGTCTTGAGTTGATCTCCGATATCAGTAACCAACTGTCTAAGTTTGTCAATGGGAGTAACAAAATTTTCAGTATCAGTCTCTTGTAGGAGAGTAGACAAAATATCAATTATTGTCCTTACTGTTCCTGCCTCTCTCTATTGTTCCTTCGTTCTCTTTTTTTGAGCTCTTGATTGCATTGTTGTTGCAATCTCCATCAATTGAGAGGAACTTATATTGTCCATATCAATAGGCCCTTTAATAATAACTGATTCGTCATCATCATCATCAATTATTTTTTCTCCTTTGTCTCCTTTTTCTCTGCCTTTTCTTTCTCTGTTTTCTCCTTCTCTGTCGTATCTTCTTTTGTCTTCTCTTCTTTAGTGGTGTCCTTGATCGGTGGTGGTTGAGTTTCCACATTTTGTTCATTCACCGATGCTTCTTCATCCTTCTTTTCATCAGTCTTTTCCTTTTGACTGTCATCAATATTTACATTTACATTTACTGATGGAATTTGAGTATTAGTAGGTTGTGCGTTCACCCTTGGCTCATCAGATCTCTTTTCTTCAGTTTTCTTCTCCACTTGTTCCTCTTCCTTCTCGTGTTGTTTAAACATCTAAACATCAACATCAAATACATCTATATTATCAACAGTATTATCAACATTGTCTCTGGTGCTATCTATTGGGATTTGAGAACACTAAGAGGGGGGGGGGTGAATCAGTGTTTTGCCGGAATGAACAATTTTTAACTTTCTAAATGATGCATGTATGTATTGGTAAACAAATAAGCATATAACAAGAAGCTAATAAACCATCCATATAAATGAACACCATAACACACCGAATTTATACGTGGAAAACCTCAATGAGAAAAAATCATAGTGAGATTTGTGACCCACAATATTAGTTCACTAGCCATATGAAAAGATATTACATAAAACAGGGGCCTGCACTTGCAGGATGACACACTGCCTAGAGCATACTGCTCATCACTAAAGAACCTCACTAACTACAAGCTTTCTGCCAAAGTAAATGATTGAAAATGAACTCAGGAATGCATCTTCTATGCCAAATAGAGTTCCAGTTCTGGTTCCGCTCTGTATCAGTTCATAAACTTGAACTATTACCGATATTACTTCTTCTCCAAGAATGCTTTACGAGCTATCTATAGATCATTGCATGAGATAATGTTCGCATACAAAAATGATCTCCATACATATATTTCGCATCTCATAATTCTGCTATACCTATATATGTCTATCATCTATTCCATCACATCATATATTAAATTGACCTAGCAGACTGACTTATATACCTATTAAACATGATATGCCTTATGTCGACTTACAATGCAATTGAAAAAGATATTCAATGTCAGCCTCGATAATAATTAGAAAATGATTTACTAAATAAATCTTCCTTGATGTCAGCTTCCTTGAAGTATTGATGCCAGTGTCGGTACCGATGTAGGCTTGAATGCTTCCAATGCCGATATCTACTGGTATATGCCTCCTAGTGCTAGTTTGTGACTTCCATTAGATCTTGTTTCCATCAATGACAACAAAATGAATCCAATGAGTGTCAATTGCCAACATTATCATTAGGAATGATCATCAGTTCAATATCAATAGGATCATCTTGCATATACTTGTTATCCAGTTCAAAATTTATGATCTTAACACCTTTAGGAAGTACTTCTTCCTTTAGCTTTTTAGAACTATCTTTCTCAATGTGTTCATCTTTTTCCTCTTCTTCATTCGGGAAGAGACCTAAAGCCTTCTTAATTGAAATCTCAGTCTCCTTCTAGACTGATTCGGTCTCTCCTATTAACATCCTTTTTAATCTCGTTTTGAATCTGAATAATGCTTTTGCATTGATCTTTATTGCTTCAATCTCCTCTTCACTTGCTTCTGGTTGTAGGTGCTTAAAGATATAATCAATGAATTCTTTATCTTGGCTAATGACAACCTTCCACCTTGCATCAATTAACTTATACAAAGAATTTGGAATCTTCTCTTGTAGCTCAATGAGGGATCTGCTAAATTTATTCATACTGAAGATGACTACATCTTCAATCTCCCTTTGTTTCTTTTCAGATAAATGAATATACAATGTGTTCAAACCTTTGAATATCCCATAATCCTTAATTATTTTGATCATCATATTGAAAGATTCTTCTAATGTAAATGATTTCTTAGGTGGTTTTCCCTTACCGATTGTCTTAGGCTTCTTAACATTTTCTCTAAGTTCTCTTTTATCCTCATTTGATTCAGTAGCCTCTTCATCATTTCTCGGTTTGTGGGCTTGTTTCTTCTTCCTCTTTCTCATTTGTACTGGTGCAACAAGTGGATCAACAATTTTCTTCTTTCTTCGAAACTGAATTTTAGATGGTTTACCTCTTTGTGATTCAATCGGTTTGTCTTATGTTTCTTCTTTCTTCTTCTTCTTTGCTGCTTTGGATTTTGTGGCTCTAGTCTTACCGGTAAGTATACTAGATGCTTCACCTTGCTTCACTGCATGCTTTGCCCTAGCTGCTGCTATCTATTCTTTTGTAAATTCCTGCTTGTCAGCGAATGTTTCTACCTCCTTCCTTATCTTCTTTGCAATCACTAGTCTCTGCAGCTCAGAGTGGACTTGTAGTGATTTTTCTTTGTATGTCCCAAATCTCTCTGTAGTAGTATCCATTGGTTTCTCTAGCAGATGATCAACATAAGCAATGAGTAGATCCTTGTCTACCTCATATCCCATAGGTAATAACCATGTGGTTCTAGGGATGACTGCTTACATCATACAAGTATCTGTATCCACCATGAAACAAATTGTTTTCTCATACCAGTTAACTACTTATGTTGGTATACGCTCTTTAGCATGCATTTTCTTTTGAAACTCCTTGAAGTAACCCTAAGAAATATTATCAAACTTTTCCTTCAACATCCTAATGTTGTTCTTCTTTTGTAGTAGTGTAGGAGTTGTTAGGTCCCAGAGAC
The DNA here is from genome assembly GCF_030272615.1 of Cryptomeria japonica. Lineage (NCBI taxonomy): Eukaryota > Viridiplantae > Streptophyta > Pinopsida > Cupressales > Cupressaceae > Cryptomeria > Cryptomeria japonica. The sequence goes on along the minus strand of NC_081412.1, from coordinate 530,946,273 downwards.
AACTGAGAGGGGGGGGTGAATCAGTTGTCAAATAAATTCAAACCAAAAACTTATTAACCAACTTAATGCTTAGTACTGGTAAACCAGTTAAGTATGCCTGTAGACAGTGTTAACAGTAAATTGCTATACCGGTAAGGATTAATGCGTGAAACATAAACATAAAGTCATCCACAACACATGACACCAATATTTGTACGTGGAAACCCTGTAAGGGGAAAAACCACGGTGGGAAACCTTACCCACAATCAGATGATACTACTGCAGATAATAAGTGTACATAAATGGGGTCTGCACATGCAGAAAGGCCAATAGCCTAGAGCTCACTACTCAATCACAAAATGGGAGTCACACTGACTACAGTTGGATGGTTAAATCCAATAAGAATGTACTGCTCAAAATAGCATCTTCATATGCTGGATTCAGTACCAGTGTAATGCTGATATGCTTCTACAAAAACCTAACTTCACCTTCAAATGATGTCTTCATGTATATCCCTGCTTGATCTCGCATATACCTTCACTTAATTCTTTTTCGCATTCCACACTTGATCTTACAAATAAGATCTTACATTTATACCATACCCTAAGACCAATTTTAGTAGGTCGGCTCTACAAGATATTACAATAAAAACATTTTACAAACAATATAATATCCGATGCAATAACCAATTGAACATGTCGGCTTAATGCATTTACAACAATAATAAATCATCTCCATAGCGTGCCATGCTGATTTGGAAAAGATAAACCTGCCGGTGTAACCCTAGATAACCTGGACCTATTTGCCGGTAAAAGAAAATATGCAAATATGAATGTACCAATGATTATTTCTTCAAAAAAAAGTGTCCATATGATGTCTTTGACATTACCAAGTGTCTTCCATATCATTCTAGGTACCGGTGAATAATATATCCTGTTGGTGAACCATATACCAGTAACTGTTGCACAGTTTACTTGCTTGCTGGTGAATGTTGCTGGATCTCCAAAGTAGGTGTATTAGTAGGTGTTGACATCAATGACAAAACCATACCAAAATACCAATAGGGGTACCTTCAATCCATTGAACATCTCCAATACCGAGGAAATAGTTTTGAAAATAGAAGAATAAACCTAAAATCAATTGAGCAAATTTGAATCTCAACTTGTTGTCTTTCTTCACAACTTCTAGATTCACCATCTATTTTCTTCTTAGTGCCTCAACCAAATTATAATCAATGTTCTCTTTTACCATTCGGTAGACAATATGAATAGCTGGTGTCAGTATGTTGTTCATTCTGCTTGAATAGTAAATACTATACCCAATCGCCATAGAGGCATATTTCACAGCTGTATCGTTGATGTTGTTTACTATCATGGCTCTACCATTCCATTTTGATCTGGTCAACTTCTCCACATCATTCTTGGGTACTGATCTTAGTAAGGGTACTTCACCGGTTGAGCAAAATCCGGTTACTACGTGGATGACTTCCTTGGTTATTTTATGTGGTCGATCCAACCACATAAATTGATCATGAATCCGACTCAAAACAAATCTGACTAACTCATTATAAAAATCATTAATGAAGTTGATTGCATGATGGAACCCTTTCTCGATGACATTCTTAAATTGTTCTTTCATAATGTCATGGTTATCACAAAATGATTTATATTGGTCATGAATAACTGATACACCCATGTCCTCCAGTTTGCAGTGATAAAATGATCTGGCATCTTCAATGTGCAAAACTCCATATGGTACACTGGATAGGGCACTGACAGGGTTTCTTTCTTCTGATTTGAAAGGATGACGTTTGAACTCCGATCGTGGCCTCTCAATCACATCAACAAGATGCAAAATATCCATACTAAAATATGGAAAATCTCAAAGCAAAGAGTAAGATTTTTATGATAAATGCCTTTCCTGCTTGAGCATAAGGGTTTCACACCATCAAAACCTTCAACATCGTACACCGATATAGAATGTTCTTCAAATCACTTCAAATCTCTGCTAAACACGTTGAAAGCTACAATCACAAGATTTTCTTTGCTCTTCTCACTCGCCAAATGCTCTCAAGATCGCAATGTGAGAAATGAAATTCAAAATGTTCTTTTTATTTGATTTCTATCTACTGCATTAAATGCTTACAATACTTCATTTAGGGGTTTATCTTAGATTTGACAATATGCTCACCCCAAGTTGTAGAAACAAATTAGTTTGTTGGTGATGTATTCTCCACACTAGGTGAAGAATTTGATTCCTCAGATGGTTTGTCACCACTCTTCTTCTTCTTCCAGATTCTATTCATCTCAGCTCTAATTTCTTCAATATCAACTTTGTATTTTTCTTTCCGGTTTGTAGAATGATTCACTGGTTGGTTCTTCTGTGTTCTACAAAACTTAGCAATGTGTCTTGGTTTGTTACAATGATAACATGTCATTCCAGATGCTCTCCACGGTCCTGCATTGCCTCTACCTGTCCTTCTACAATTCATTGCCACATGTCCATAATTGTTGTAGATTGAACAAATCACATTAACTCTTCTGTCCATATCATAGGGACTAGACCAGTTAACATAGGGTCTTTGCCAATTAGTGCTTCTCCGGTCATTGGAATCCCTTCTCCAATCACCAACAGATCTTGGATTCATATGAGGTGTTGGATTATTAACTCCATACCTGTATTCGATAGATCTATGCCCATACATGTTGCATGTATAATAGTAACCTTCAAATTTTCTAGGCACATATCTAGTATTAGGTTTATAACTAGTATAACCATCAAATCTTCTTCTACAAACATTAGTATTATGTCCCAGTTTATGACAATTAAAACAAGCAAGTTTGTAAGATTTCTTACCGGTAGGTTTCTGAACCTTAGGAGCTTTTTTATCTTTATGCATGTTGCTCTTGGTAATAGAAGGTTCTCCTTTCTCAAATGTATTGTATCCTAACCCAGATGTATCACCATTCATCCTCTGAGATTGGATTTGTTCATCCTGCACGGTAGAAATCTTGTTGAATTTTGCAATCTTCTCATTAGCTTCTGCAAGCTATTTAGTAAGATCTTCATTCTGCTTCATAAGAGTTTCTCTAAGAGACATTGCCATATCAAGATCTGCTTTTATTTCTTCTTTCTTTTCATGCCAGTGTGCATATAGAGTGCCATTTTCTTGATTTATCTTAAAAATCTCATGATCTTTCTTTTTGATCTTGTCTTCAGCTGCCCTCCTAGCTTCGAGTTCTTGACTCATCTGGATTTTAAGGGCTTCAAGCTCTCTCCTCGGGTTAATTTTCTCGCCATTTAGTTTCTCCACTTTCTCAATCAATGCATCTATGTTTTATCCATCATAAGACTTGCTTACATTGATCTCCAACAATTGTTCGATAAGTTCTTTCCTTTTAGCTAGTGATGCCTTATACTTGCCTCTTAGGGTTTCTAGGTCTTCTTTGGTTTCTGCAAGTTCCTTAGCCATCTCTCTATAACTCATTCCTTCCCCCATATTTTCCTTAGGATTAGATATCCTTTCCAAGCAGTTAAGCCTTAAGGAATTTTGGCTTTGATACCAATTGATGAACTTATAAGGAACTTAGAGGGGGGCAGGGGGTGAATTAGTGCAAGTAAAAAAAATACAAATATGATTATCAATTTCACCAATTGAAAACTCAATAGGCATATAAGAAATAACACCAAGTAAGCAATCACCACATAAAGTATAAACCACATGACACAAGAGGTTATATGTGGAAAACCCAAATGGGAAAAACCATAGTGGGAGTTAGTACCCACAAAGATCCACTATCCACAGTATAGAGATATGACCGGTTAAGGTCTACAACACCCGGTTAGGGGCACACCCTATAAGGAGTATCTAGGACCGATTAAGAGATATACAATAAGGCATGTGAGGACCAGCCCTATAAGAAGCAACCCACCTTACTAGGATTTGCAAACACAAGTTAATGTGTCACCTAGTTAGAGGATTTAATGATCAGACATGTGAGGATCCGATTGCACCCTGTTAGGAGTGACCTTGTGAGAGGATTTTCTTTCTGCAACTGTTAGGGAGACAACAAGTTCAAATGATCTCAGTATAAAACCATCAGTGTTTGATAAGATCCACTTCAAAACATTACAACATCACATATACTTCATCTCAAAACTCCTTTGATCACCGCACTATCAAAAAGACGAAATTCGCTAATGATTTCTTACACATTCAAGCTCATACTCATATATCCTTCATACCTCATCACACATATTAAAAACATAATTAGGTCAGATAGAACCTTGGAACAATTCCCTAGGTTCAATGAATCTAGACAATCTTGCATTGCACACCTTACTTATGTCGGCCACCGACATAACAAATCAAATTATGTGTCGTTTTACCGATCTGGGTGATTTTCATCACTATCGGTTTAGTCTCTATCAGAATATCTTCTCTGTCAATCAAATCTCGTTCATCCGATTGAATCTGCACATATGGTCACGAACATAACTTCATCTACCAGTCTTCATTGTTGCTGCAAAATTGCATCATCCCATTCTTCATAAATTTCTTGTACCAGTTGTCAAAATATTATTCTGTCTGTCTTTTACTAGTTAAAGTCCTAATTACTGGTTCTGATAAAACTGTCTCTACTTACCGGTTAAGCCTTACCAGTTGAACAATAAGACTCGGATGACTATAGAAACATAGTTGCCATCAATGACAACATACAACATAGCCATCATACGACAATCTAATCTCTTATAAAATAAACATGAAACAGTTGCATCAAGAAAACAAACAATTACCGGGCCAGATCAAATGATCAAATGCCAACATGCTAGCCTCACATTTTGTTTGATCCCCAAGCCATCCTTGACCAACAAAGAAGTGATATAACCTTTTAAAAATATTTGCAAATTCAACTCTTTTGTTTACCCATGTGTATAGCCCATTTTTCAGAGTGCTTTTCAACACTCTAATAGTTTCAATAAACAAGTAGAAATTTGTCATCACCTTATTTTTATTACCAAGTCCTCCATTTTTATCACTAAGATCAAGAATGGTGTTAAAATCACCACCAATCATGATCATGTCATCATTCAAACTTTTGATTATTTTGCTGATATTGATCCATGTTTTCATTTTGTCCTTCATTCAGAATGGACCGTACACATTAAAAAGATGAAAGTTCATATTATCCAATCTGAAAATAATTGAGCATAGCATCCACTAAGGGTTAGTGTCAATTAAGTTGACCTCAACATTGTTTGGTGACCACAAAATACCCAATCCTTTTGCACTACTACATGCTTCCTTGAAAAAACCATTCCATATCTTAGAATACTTAACAAATTTAGATCCCCCCTCTAAAGTAGTTTTAGTCTCAAATTATAAATTATTGAAAATTGGAAGACATGGGGGATTGTTAAATTTTTGTCGAAATGATTTTTTATTGTTTTCTTTGTTTCAACATATATACACATATGTATATATATACAAACATGTGAATATATATACACACATGTGTGTGTATATATATGCAATATATGTATATATACATATCTGTGTGTGTATACACACACACACACATATATACATATGTATATGTATATGTATATGTATATATATAGACACATAGGGAGTTGTTAATACGTATATAATGGTGGTAGTACTTGTTCCATCCGATC